>NW_022639498.1:2210145-2221672 GCF_010583005.1 Odontomachus brunneus
TATATATATATATATATATATATATATATATATATATATATATATATATATATATATATATATATATTTCAGTCTAATGTCATTAATTATAAATTATATAAATTGTGTATGTATTAAATTAATATAACTTTTATTGTTAGCGGATGAATGTCAATCCAGATGGATAAGATTGAGAGAACGCTATTCACGCGAAAAAAAGCAACGTCAAGAAAAAACAACAACTGGAAGTGGAGCATCAAAAAGAAAAACATTCGAATTTTTCGAGAATATGCAATTCCTGGAACGATTTGTTAAGAGGAGAAGGTACGATTAATATGTAATTATCAAGAAATTAGGATAATATAGCCTTTTTGTACTTTAAGAAAAATAAAACCTAAATAGTACAGGACTCTAGAGAGACATCTTAAAAACTTCCTGAGAATATCTACATTGTATATTGGACAATATTAGAAAGTATATTTTTACATATTCTTAACATTATTTCTTTCTTTTCTAGAACGATGACCAACATATATAAGGAAAAGGAACCTCCAGTGGCAAGATCTTCCATTATTCAAAAGTAACACATTAATCAATTTTCATATCAAGAGGAAATTATATATTTGCAAATTATTAACGAAACCTCTGTTATTTCGTTTCAGAAATTTTGGCTTTCATGATGAAAAGGTGAATAACTTATTCTCCATAAACATGGGTACTTTTATTGAACAATCTTCAGCAAAGAGCAATATAGATGTACCTCGCAACACGTACACACAGGGTCAGTATTTCCATAAACGTCAATTTATGTGTAATTTTTTATTTTTAGGGAATTTATTTTATAAAAAGTTTTCATACTCTTTTTTTATGTATAAACACACAGCCACACTATAATGACATGTTTAAAATTCTGTTTGTAATACAGACTCATTAACTTCGGACTTGCATACAAATGCATTGGATATCTCTTCCGTATCTGCTTTAAGTGTACCTCGCTATACGCAGAACAAAGATGTAATTGGACAACGGATACAGTCAAAAGGAAAATCCCAGACAGATATTCTAGAAAATACAATTGGTAAAGTTACTTCTTTACTAGAAAACAGATATGTTTCTTCATCGCAGACATTTCTAAAGCCAGAAGTAGGAGAAGATTTGGCTTTTTGTCAACTAATATTTTTTTTGCTTATTAATCTGTCCGAAGATACAAAAGTAGAAAAAAAGCAATATTACGTATTTTATACGATATGTAATCATTATCTTATCCTAGACAGCAGAGACTTTCGAAAAAACATCCTAAGAACGTCCCTACAACCGAAGAATATCTTTAGAACGTTCTTTGGACATTATGTGCTGGAATACGATATGTTAATTTATTTGCGACATGGGATAATTACCAGGACATATTATATTTATTTATTTTATGCAATATATTAGAAAAAGTACAATGACATATTTGTTTTTTATGCGACATTATTGGAAGTAGTACATGTTATGTTTATTTATGTTACGCAATATATAATTACAAGTAGTGTGAAATATTCTGCTAATTTCTGTTATTCGTTATGTAATTGAAAGTGATATGACAGTGTACAAGTACGAAATAATACAAGTAGTATATGTATGTTTATTTTATGCAATATGTTAGAAAAAGTATAATGACATATTTGTTTTTTATGCGACATTATTGCAAGTAGTACAATGTGTTATGTTTATTTCTTTTACGCGACATTTAATTACAAGTAGTATGATATATTCTGTTAATTTCTGTTATTCGTCATGTAATTGAAAGTGATACGACAGTGTACAAATACGAAATAGTACAATATAATATAGTATATGTATATTTATTTTATGCAATATGTTATAAAAAATGCAATGGCATATATTTCTTTTTTTATGCACTGTAAAATCATTTTATTACAAGAATATATATTTACATAAATAAATAATTTAACATTTTGAAAAACATTTTACATTGGATCATCGTAGTGTTGTCCTCTTCTTACATATTCATATTGCCACGGAATTTCACCAGGTGGTGTCAAAAAATAGTCTGCCAGTTTGTCTCGTAGTTTACAAGGTGTACAAGTATGAAATGCGGATTTGAGAAAACAGATGGCGCACCAATGCAGTGTGTGGTATAAAGATTTGACATTTTTGCCATTTTGTTGCCATCAACAAGTGTCAAACGCGCATGAGTGATAAATTGAAAAAGTGTTTGCATAGTGTTGTGTTGCTGTGTTTAATGTCGAAATTTATATCAAATAAAGAGCATTCGCGGACAGCATTAATTTTTTGTTTTCATTTGAAGAAAACTGCTGCTGAATCATACCGATTACTTCGAGAAGCTTATGGTGAACATGCTGCATCGCAAGATACGTGTGAACGATGGTTTCGGCGTTTCAAAAGTGGTGATTTCGATGTTGCAAACAAGGAACACGGAAAACCGCCAAAAAGATATGAAGATGTGGAGTTGCAAGCATTGTTGGACAAAGATGATTCACAAACACAAAAACAACTCGCAGAACAATTGAAAATTAGTCAACAAGCTGTTTCCAATCGCCTACGAGAGATGGGAAAGATTCAGAAGATCGGCAAATGGGTACCACATGAGTTGAACGAGAGACAGATGGAGAGGCACAAAAACACATGTGAAATTTTGCTCGAACGATACAAAAGAAAGTCGTTTTTGCATCGTATCGTTACTAGGGATGAAAAGTGGATTTATTTTGAGAATCCCAAGCGCAAAAAATCATGGGTAGACCCAGGCGCACCATCCACATCGACCGCAAGACCGAATCGCTTTGGCAGGAAGACGATGCTCTATGTTTGGTGGGACCAGAAGGGTGTGGTCTATTATGAGCTGTTAAAGCCTGGTGAAACGGTTAATACCAAACGCTACCAACAACAATTGATTGATTTGAACCGTTCGCTGCTTGAAAAACGACCAGAATACCAAAAGAAGCAAGACAAGATCATTTTTCTCCATGACAATGCTCCATCACATACGGCAAAACTGGTTCGCGACACGTTGGAAGCACTTAGCTGGGAAGTTCTACCCCATGCGGCTTACTCACCAGACTTGGCTCCTTCCGATTACCATTTGTTTGCATCGATGGGTCATGCACTTGCTGAGCAGCGCTTTGATTCGTACGAAAATGTGAAAAAATGGCTCGATGAATGGTTCGCGGCAAAAGGGGAAGATTTTTACTGGCGTGGTATCCATAAATGCCCGAAAGATGGAAAAAATGTGTAACTAGCAATGGAGCATACTTTGAATAAACCTCTTTTTATCATTCTTCCAAATTTAACGTGTTTTTTTGGAAAAAATTTCATACTTGTACACCTGGTATATACTATTGCAATCGCATTATGCTTCGAAGTAGGACGTATATCGCTAAGTGCGCTTTCACCATTACGTCGCCACTCTCCAAGTATTATGTTCCTAGAATCCTCTGAATCTACAAAATGTGGAGGACAATATATTCTGTCCTGTGTTTGCACCAATTCCTCTTCAGATTTAATAAAATTATGCAAACATACAGTCGCCATGACAATCATGTCATCATATTTTGGATGCATATGAATTGGTTTTCGATAGATTCTCCATCTTGATGACAAAATACCAAATGTATTTTCGATAGTGCGTCTTGCTCTGCTTAATCTGAAAATCAATAAAATACGTGATAAGATTGTAATAAGTTAAAATAATAGGATGTTGTAATAAAAATAATAGGCTAACTGCTGTAATTGAATATTTTTTTCTTTTCTTCAAGTACTTTTCCTGAGTAAGGTCGCATCATGAATGTACTGAGTGGGAACCACTATCTCCAATAAAAAAGTATGGTAATCTAACGTTGCTTCCGGGAAGATTTGCAGTCCCTTTGGGAAGATTCAATGTTTCTTCTTTCAATGCCGAATAAATGTCAGAAGAAGTAAAAATACCATCATCACTATTTCCACCATACGAGCCAATGTCAACTAATGTAAAATTATATTTGTAATCACATGCAGCCATCAGCACAATACTAAATGTCTTTTGTAATTAAAGAATAAGCTTCCGGATTTTGGTGGACATTGTATTTCCACATGTTTTCCGTCAAAAGACTCGGCGCAATTAGGGAAATTCCAGTTTTTCAAGAAACCGCTGCAAATATTTTTCCAATCTTCTTCTTTTGGCAAGCGAACGTAAATCGGCAATACCTAAGTTATCACTTTACAAGTTTCATGGATGATTTTTCGAACTGTTGACTCTCCACATCTGAAAGCCAGTGCTAGTGATAGTATTTGATCCCCGGTTGCTAAATACCTGCAGAAAATAATGTCGATACACAGATAGAAACAAATACTTGGCATTAAACATTTTGAAAAATATTGTTTGACACATATGTGCATTTAATTCTTATAAATTGAACAGTTTATAATAAAATAAGTAACTACCTTAAAGTTATAATCAATCGTTGTTCTGGACTAAATGCTCTTTTACTTGATTTTGTTAAATATGACTTCGCCTTTTCTAACAAAAACTTGAAAGTTTCTCCTCTCATTCTGGTATATCGAAAAAATAAATCTCTATCATTGTGTTTCATTTGTTGAAAAAGGTGTTCATAATCTCCATATAAGAGGCGTTCCATATTAATGGGTCTGACTCATCATCTCCGATTATATCTCTTTTATTATTTGTTTTTATATACAAAACCAGTAGGCATAATTGTAAAACTGATAAAATGAGAACATTATCATCATCCATATATATGGGCATTGATACACAGTCGTTTATAACATAAAAAATATATATACATGTATATATGTATATACCTTGTTCCTAAATTTTTACACATATAAGTCGCGAAATTAAACGGAAAAATACAAAAATATTTCTTTAACACTTACTTTATTTTATTCTATACAGTCGTGTAATTCATAAAAATGTTCTCCTTTTGTCATGTCGCACTTATAAGATTTGCCAGATCCCTTAACTATAAAGTTTTTATGCGCACATGTGTGTGCGTTACTGCGTGTCATGCTGTGCGTTATGCGCTCTGCGTTATGCGTTCTGCAAAACTGTGTGCTTCCCGCTTTAGCTATAGCTATAGGTCGGGAGAGAGATGGCAGCTTGTACGTCTGCACTCTTCCATCGCTCGAGCTTGGCCGAAGCGAGTGAGTCCCAGATGCGTACATGACAAATGGACATATCCAATCATATATCGTTGTTTATAGAGTCTCTAGAATATCCCTAGGCATACGGCGTTGTGGTTGACTGTGTCCGTTTGTCAATGTGCGCATCTGGGACGCTTCTGCCGAAGCGCCAAGCGCTATAGTTTGTGACAGGCAGCCCACACGTACACAATTCTTCGCTTGTGTGCGCTGCGCCGAACGCACTATAGTTACGCGTACTTGGTCCTACATGTGGCAAGTCTGCCTTCGGTGCGGTGCGGCAAGATGTAGGAGCGCAGCGGTATAAATATAGACTTGGTTTACATCGTGCATTTGATACGCGTACTAAATAGTAACTTTCTATTAGATAATCTTAACATCGACGATATAAACAACAGTATATTAAGCTGGTATAATACTCATCAACAAAACATTATATTGATTGAATGCGTTGATATACATTGTCGATATTAAGATTATCTAATAGAAAGTTACTATTTAGTACGCGTATCATGTGCACGATGTAAATCAAGCCATAGACAGTGGTGCGTTGCCTTCCAATCGCCACGCGTAGACATTCGCGCGCTGTATTACTGGGCCGCGCTGTGACTAGAGCGGTCCGTCCTCTACCATTCAGCATACGCTTTTCCTTAATCTTTTGCAATTAATTTCTCGATTATTATTACGAATATCGGAAAACGGTATAGGACTTTTATTTTAACCCGCTCTATGTTCTCACGAGAGCTTTGTAGATTGTTCTGAGACACCCTGTATAATGACAGGGGTATATAGAACGAGAAACTTGGCAACAAAGTCCGCTCTCTGTTAATGAGAACTGTTTCGGCGACCGACAAGTATGTGCACACGGGAGCGGTGCACTTGGACACGGTGCATTTGGACACAGCCAATCACAGCACTGTGTGATTAGAGACATTTGTAGGGTCCCTTGGAACAGCGATTTGTGATTGGACTGTGTTCAATTGCCCCGTCTCCAACTGATATACACCCTGTGCACACGGCCAATACATAGACGGCGTTAGTATAGCGACGATAAGAGACAAATCATGCAATTAGTAATTACATAAATACATTTAAATACAAGATACATTTATATTAAGTAATTAATTACAAAGTTAAAGATACTTTATCATTTGGTATTTAAATACTGTATATTTAAATAAGATACATATTTAAATATGTATCTCAAATACGTTAAAATACGTATCTGCCCAACCCTAACAATTAGTCAACCGTTGTGTTTGGCTCCGTTCAGAGAATATGGATAACGATTGGATAATCCACTTTTAGAAAATACATGTGATTAATAATCTGAAAGTTTATATCAGTCATAGATAATTTTTACTCAACAATTATACGGTTGTTGTATTCGCTAGATATAATCTTTGTTAAACGTAAACAATTTATCAGCTCGTTCTCTTTTCGACAATGAAATCTGTCTACTTTGTTTTAAATGTAGGAATTACAATTAAAAATATTCTTGACAATTTCTTATTTCTTATTTTTAAACATTGTGTTGTGGAAAATTGTTTCAGATATTATTCGTCCGGTTATCCTGACAGTCTCTTGGAAGCTGTGGAACAATATCAACCAAAATGTATATTTTTATTTGATCGTGGATCATCCTCTAATGCTATGGATTCCAGCTTGTCCGCATTATTTAATAATGATGAGGGATAAATTTAAATTATTATGTTTCTATTATTGTTTATTTTACTATGAAATGTCGCTTGATGGAATAGCGTACATAAATATGCATTATAATTTTAATAATATTGTACTCATATGACTGTAAATGTTAAATTAAATATTAAATAAACATTAAATCTATAGTCGCAAATCAATTTTATAATTGTATTGCGACGTTTTTGACGAATAATTCATAAAGGCAGACAGTCGCTTGTCCGCCGTGTCGACAAATTGCCGCCGGCATCCACCTCACAATCACGAAAAACGCGAGATGTTGGGCGCCAGGTGCGGAAAAAAAGCCACACCACCTCACGAACGGCTATCACAAAAAGAAAGAGGATATTCGAATCGTGGTCAGGAGACCGGGAGACCGTACGGAATCGATAACTCGATTGAATTGGGAGCGGTGCACTTGGACACGGTGCATTTGGACACAGCCAATCACAGCACCGTGTGATTAGAAACATTTGTAGGGTCCCTTGGAACAGCGACTTGTGATTGGACTGTGTCCAATTGCCCCGTGTCCAACTGATATACACCCGATTGAGTTTAGAGTGGGCGACGGGATGGTTTCTTTGGGATGGCCGGAAGGGAAGAGAAATGGCACCACAAATCCACGATAACGTATGATTTATTCAAATGTAACTCCCTCGCCCCGATAGTGGTTGCGATACAGTTTGTCTAATCTTGCGATATCGCTACCGCGCGGTTCTCATGATCCCAGCGAGGTCCAATCCTTCGTCTCGAGCGCGAACGCTTGCGGCCTGAGAAAGGTCTCCTCGAGCAAACCTACTCTCGCGACCACTTAACAGACGGGACGGCACACTTTACGTGATACGACGACGGCACTAAAATAATTAGAGCAGGTGGGTATATTCTTACAGAATACGGCAGCCTCGCTCTGCGTTCTGGCCGGTCCTGTGCGGTCCTTATCCTCACCGGTTCCCCTTGCTCACTCGTACACTGGCTGGCTCGCTTGCTCGCTCGCTCGTTCGCTCGGTCTACGTCTCGCTCACTTACCAAAAAAAAAAAAAACGGAAAGACGGTGGAACTCCCGACCCCTTTCTCCACTTTCAGGCGGTAACAATTTTGTACTTGCGATATCGATCGTCGGAATGCTTCACTTCGACAGCGGTAGCGACCATAGTTCGAGATCGATTGATTCGCCGGTCGTTCCTTCTCGATCCAAATTTTCAGGTGATACTCTCGGGGTCGCTTCTCCCTTCGACTCGAATCCGTAGTTTTGGCCAAACGGCATTCAACAGCCTGGTTGTTGTTGTTTCAAGGAATTAATTGTTTCGAGACTCTTTCGCTCTAAATGATGTGCCTTCTGGCCTTAATCGAAGCACACTATTTATTCTTGCCGGTGCCATTGCTTCTCTAAGCGGTATTGTGCTCGGCTTCAGCTGGACAATGCTTCTTGCTCCTCGTCGCGGTGCTTCTCAGACGTCAGTCTGAAAAAGTAAACACCGCTGACGATATCGGATCTTGACACGACAATTGTGTGATTCGTGCTGTCGAATATTTGGGAACGATCGAATATTCAAGAGCGGTCGAGAATTCATGAGCGATAGAAATTTCGAAAACGATTACTTGATTGAGAGCGATGAACGGGCAGCCGGTGATCCTCCATCCCACGTCGTCCTTGGATTCCTTTTGTTCTGGTAGCCGGCAAGGAAAGCTTAGGGTCACAATTTCGGGGACGCGATAATCAAACCATCTTAATCATACCATATCAAACCATAATTAATCCAAACAAAAAAAAATTTTAAATCCAAGAAAATCCAAATTAAACAAATTAAATTACTAAATTTTGAAAGAAACTTTTAAAAAATACTATTTAAAACAATAGTGTTGTTTCATCAAATGATATGATTTTCTTGCACGAAATAAAAGATTTTATATTTCATCATTTAAAAAAAATAATATTTCGTTTAAGAATATAAATTTTAATGAAACAAGAAAACCACAAAATTAAACAAGTACGAATATTAAATTTAAAATTAGTATTTTCTCCGAAAAACGGTATAAGAAATATAAGAAATATGAAAATAATAAAACAAATTCTAGTATTAATGCCTGCCACTAACAAGTACTATTAATGTGAAACATTACTGAATTTGAAATACAAATAACAAAAATAACTAGTAAATAAGTAAAAAGATATTATATTATATTCGTAATATTTTTGAAACATTGCTGCAATATTGTTAAAATAATATCGCAAATTAATGTCACTGCAATGTTTCTGCAACATTGCACTGCAATATGCAATCTTATAAAGTTGTAGCAATGTTGTTGCAAGCTTCTGTGTTTAGCAAGTATTGCTGAGATTCGAATCTGAGACCTCTGGTTCTTGAGTCGTTCACCTTACCTATTACACCACTGTCACTTTGATTAAGGGACGCTTCGTATTGTATATATACATATATATGGTATCCATGTACGAAAACATATAATTTATTTAAAAGAAGAGAATAGATCCTTTTAAATGTAAAAAGTATATTTAAAAAATATTTACTTATTTAAAAAGTAAGTAAAATACTAATAAATTATTTTGTAAATTTAAATAAATTGTTTTCTGATAATAAAAGAAACTTAAATTTGAAACACAAAAAAGATATTTTTAATATTAGAAAATAATTTATTTAGATTTATAAAATTATTTACTTGTATTTTATTTACTTTTAAAACAAGCAAATATTTATTTAAACACAGTTTTTACATTTAAAAAACTAATTGTCTTCTTGTAAAGAAATCATTTCCTTATTCTTATATACAGATATTTTAAATCAAAGAAATCATTTTTTTATTTATCTAGAACAGTGCCCGGAGTTTTTTCCACATTTCGGGCAGATTTCAGATTAACGCCTACTACTCCCTAGCCTAGCCTAGCCGTCGAGCGGGGAGCGGCTGCGGGGAGAGTAGTAGGCGTTAACTCTGAAATCTACCCGAAATGTAGAAATAATTCCGGGCACTGATCTAGAAATTCATAATTTTACAGCTTATAGAAATATCATACTAAGAATCATTGATAATTACTTATTTTCAGTATTAAAAATACTGGATAATAAGTAATTATCAATGATTCTTAGTATGATATTTCTACAAAGGTATTTTACAAATTTAAAAAATATTTTTTTGTATTTATTACATATTTTCTAATATCTGACAAATATTTCTTTAAATTAAGAAATTATATTTAACACAATATATTTCTTTGATTTAAAGCATTTTTTTAATGTACATTACCAATTTAAATTTCGATTTTCTTATTTCTTCATTAATTTAATAAATAATTATATTTTTTTTTTCATATGTAATATTTATAGAGATATTTACAAAATATTACTACAAATTAATTTTTTGTTCACATATTGTATAAAATATTGTATAAAATATTTAGATATTTAGCCTATATTTTAATAATATTTTAAATAAATATTTTGATACTTCTCCCTTTTTATACCCTTGTAGAAATATCATACTAAGAATCATTGATAATTACTTATTTTCAGTATTAAAAATACTGGATAATAAGTAATTATCAATGATTCTTAGTATGATATTTCTATAAGGGTATTTTACAAATTTAAAAAATATTTTTTTGTATTTATTACATATTTTCTAATATCTGACAAATATTTCTTTAAATTAAGAAATTATATTTAACACAATATATTTCTTTGATTTAAAGCATTTTTTTAATGTACATTACCAATTTAAATTTCGATTTTCTTATTTCTTCATTAATTTAATAAATAATTATATTTTTTTTTTCATATGTAATATTTATAGAGATATTTACAAAATATTACTACAAATTAATTTTTTGTTCACATATTGTATAAAATATTGTATAAAATATTTAGATATTTAGCCTATATTTTAATAATATTTTAAATAAATATTTTGATACTTCTCCCTTTTTATACCCTTGTAGAAATATCATACTAAGAATCATTGATAATTACTTATTTTCAGTATTAAAAATACTGGATAATAAGTAATTATCAATGATTCTTAGTATGATATTTCTATAAGGGTATACAGGGTATCTCACACTCTCCTCCGGGTATTTTGTGGGAACGTAAAATGGGTTGATGTGAACATAAAAGTCGATATTCGCAATAATTATCGAGATATTAATTGTAGAAAATTTGTGAATGATCATGCAGAATATGATAAATGAGTTATAGTAGCGACGATTGCCGTCGTGTACTTATACTTTAGATCAAATTGAACAAAAAAGTCCTCTACAATTTTCCAAATAATCACATAGATTTTTAATTATTAATTAAAGAAGATTATTGCACAATTTTGCGTGATAATGCACTCATCTTCTTTAATTAAGAATAAAAAATCCATGTGATTATTTGCAAAATGGTAGAGGACTTTTTGTTCAATTTGACCTAAAGTATAAGTACACGACAGCAGTCATCGCATAACTCATTTACCATATCCTGCATGATCATTCTCAAATTTTCTACAATTAATATCTCGATAATTATTGCGAATATCGCAAAACGGTATGGGACTTTTATGTTCACATCAACCCATTCTATGTCTCCACAAAATGCCCGGAGGAGAGTGTGAGACACCCTGTATAAAAAAATGTTTATAAAATATTTATATAATATTTAAAAAAAATTATTTGAAATAAATATTTATAAACATTTAT
>NW_022639498.1:2221682-2221932 GCF_010583005.1 Odontomachus brunneus
CCCATTCTATGTCTCCACAAAATGCCCGGAGGAGAGTGTGAGACACCCTGTATAAAAAAATGTTTATAAAATATTTATATAATATTTAAAAAAAATTATTTGAAATAAATATTTATAAACATTTATCATTAACATTGTGTGCTATTTGAGTTAATAATTTAAATTTTGACAGTACTTTGCGTAATTATTTCATCACTTAGCAAAATATTATTGGGTGTACAACTTAGTTCGGTCCGTTTTCAAAAGATGG
>NW_022639498.1:2223562-2226816 GCF_010583005.1 Odontomachus brunneus
TTGACAGACTCTGCGTAAAATCTGCTCGCACAGGTTTGGCTATCTGGGCGGATAATTACGGCATTTTGGATGGATCCAAGAATCACTCGTAACGGACTTCTGCCTCATCGTAAGCGCTGCTGATTGGTTGTCAATCTATCGGCCTCCCGTTCTCGCGTTAGATTGGAGAGTTCGCCGACTGAACCGGTGATTGCGACATTGTTTATTCCGGTTTTAGTTATCTCAAGGTGAAATTAAACTTTACGAAAAAGAGATTCAAACGCCTCATACAGTTTTATCATTGCACCGTGCTCTCAACGACTTCTCCATTCCTCAGTTCCCATTCTGCTAATCGCTCTAGACGTTCCGCACATTCCCACTCGTTCCGTTTCCGTCGTTTCCTTGCGCCGGCCCAGAGTGATCCCGGCTTTCAGCTTGCACCGAGCAAAATTTTACTCGTTCCTTCGCGAGCAAACATTTGGTCCTTCGAGTCGGATCAGAGGCGACGTTTGTGTGATAGCTATTTTGCGATCAGTACTGGACTTGAGATCAGGGAGTGGCAATGTCTGAACTCTATCACAAGCAGCAGTCGTTGCTGCGAATCATCGAGTGAGCGCTCGACAATTTCAAAAAGATCGGGAAAAAAAATTACATTCCTGCGAAGATTCGCTCGAGAATGGGCTCTTTCAAGAACACGTGGGCGCAGTGCATCCAAGTTCACGCCACCCTGATGCACGCCACTCCGGAGGCAAACAGAGAATCGCTCGATTACTTCAAGATGAAACATTTCGAAGTCGCGGTTGACGTGGTCCAGTCTACATTGGACTACATGGCGGATTGTCTCGACGAGTTGGAGCCGAGTGTGAGTCCGCAACAATCTATGCCGATAGCGATGTCGCGACATTGCGATTCCGCGCCGTTGTTTTCGTTGTCGCATCTGCCGCTAATTAACCTCCCGCAATTTTCCGGCAAGTTCGAGGAATGGGAAAGATTTCGGGACCGTTTTATTTCGTTAATTGTTAATAATAAGGACTTGTCCGATTTTGCTCGAATGCGTTTTTTGTCGTCGAATTTCGCCGCACTCGAAGCCATTAAGAACATTCCGGTCACAGCAGATAACTTCAAAATAGCGTGGAAAGCATTGGCGTTCCGATACGAAAACAAACGTTGATTAGTCGACATCTATGTAGCAAATCTTTAAATCTGCCTACGGTATCTCGTGAGTCGGCGGTCGAATTAAATAACTTGCGAGACAAAGCGAATCGATCTATCGGTTCGCTTAGAAATTTGGGTCGATCATCCCATGATATTTTCAGCGATATTCTTGTATTTACCGTTTCGCAACAATTAGATTCTACCACGCGCCGAACGTGGAAATTAAGAGGAGCCGAAGAGTCGGACATTCAGACTTTGCCGAATTTGACCGGTTCATCGCTTCGCGAGCTCGCGCACTCGAGGAGTTACCGTCTCCAGGCGTTAGTAAACCGATTCGCCCGACGCGATTCTCAAACACGACCGCGGTTGACGTCTCAAAGAGTGCATGCGTATTATGTAAAGCGTCGCATTTTATAAATAAGTGTTCTCTTTTCGTTTGGAAGAGTCCGAATCAACGCCTCGAGCTGATCAAGCAAATAAATAGATGCATTAATTGCTTAAACTCAAAGCATTTGATCGACACGTGTCCAAGCAAGTATACGTGTCGAACGTGCAATAAGTGACACCATACAATGTTGCATGTTGACTCGCGCTCTTCCGCTCTCGCGTCGACGTTTGATGTATCCACCGGTTCGCGAGTGAACGGCGACAGTTCGCCTTCTATCGCATTGCTCTCGTCAGTACGCTCGAATCACTCCAGCATTCTACTCGCGACAGAGCGTGTCCGAGTAAGCGCTCCTTCGGGACGGTCGTACGTAGTTCGCGCTTTCATCAACCAGGGGTCGGAAATCACGTTTATAACCGAAAGGCTACAGCAAGTATTAAGATTGCCTCGAATAAAACAATCTCTCACGATTTCCGTTGTCGGCGGAATTGATGCCGGAGCTTGCCGCCACGCTGCTCGCATTCTCATCTTGTCGCTCGACGGAGCAAGTCCCGTTCTAACTGCTACCGCTTCAATTCACACGACGCTGACGCGTTACGCGCCAGTTCAAGCTTGTTCCGATGGGAGGTGGAAGCATCTTAATGATTTGACGTTGGCGGACGCTGGTTTCTTTCATTCAGATTCGATCGACCTGCTTATAGATTCGGATCTATATCGTGACGTAATTCTCGATGGGAGTAAGGAAAGGGAAAGCCGGACAACTTGTCGCTCAAAACACAATCTTCGGGTGGATTCTCTCCGGTCCGTTCTCTTGTCAAGCTCAACTCGAGTCGCGAGTTCATGTCCATTGCACGACTTCGGTCGCTCTGGACCAAGAACTTCGTAGATTTTTGGAAGTAGAGGAGGTTCCTCGCAGACTCGCTCTCAGTCTTAAGGAGCAGCTCTGCGAGGATCATTTCGTGACCACGCATTCACGAGCTCCCAACGGACGTTACGTAGTTCGCCTTCCCTTTAGAAAAGGGCTTCCGACCGACATCAGTGCTTCTCGACACATTGCCAAACGGTCGCTACGTCAACTGCATCGCAGGTTGAAAACACAACCATCTCTCGCTTCCGAATACATTAGTTTCATTCGGGAATACGAGGAGCTCAGTCATATGCGGCGGGTCGACGGTGCCGATAGTCAAACCACCCAATGCGTTTACATAACGCACCACCTAGTTCTGCGTGAACACAGCAGTACTACTCACCTGCGAGTTGTATTCAACGCATCATGCGCTAGCTCAAATACAACTTCTCTCAACGACTATTTGCTTCCCGGTCCTAAACTGCAAACAGACCTTGCGGCAGTGATTTTACGCTGGCGTACTCACAAATACGTAATGAGTGCTGACATCGCAAAAATGTACCACCAAATTCTGATCGATCCTTGTGATGCGAATTATCAGCGGATCCTCTGGGCTCCTAGCGAGACACTACCGACTGCTGAGTTCAGCTCCTTACCGTCACTTACGGGACCGTACCTGCGCCCTTTCTCGCTCTTCGCGTCCTTAAACAACTCTTTCGGGATGAAGGTCACGCTTTTCCGCTAGCCATTGCATTATGTTGACGACGTTCTATTCGGAGCTGACGACATCCCGCTGCCCTTATAGAAATTTAATACTGATAAGTGATAATTTGGCCAACGATAATTACTATCGTTCAATAATTTTATTACTCGTACGAGTAATAAAAT
>NW_022639498.1:2228611-2230343 GCF_010583005.1 Odontomachus brunneus
CTGATTGAACAATAAATTGAGAAATTCTCAGTGCAATCTTAAGCATCACTGTTCCGTGCGGACATTAGCATGTTCGGGCGGAGCGTGTATGACGGGCGGTCGGGCGGCGGGCGCCGCTCGGCTCGCAGCCGCCGGTCTCCCGCCGCCGCCGCGACGCGGCGACGGCGTCAGCCGGGGCCGTCGCTCGCAGTTAAATTTCGGTGCAGCGTCTATATAAGACGCTGCGGGCGACGACTCAGAGCCTTTTGCCTGTTGCCAGCTTTGACTGCGATTGCACCAGCAGGTATTCTTTTGAGCTCTAGCTAGCTTCATACCGCCTTCTCGAGTGCGCAAGCACGTTGTGCACTTGCCTCGCCAGAGGTATACGTTTGCATATCTGCATCGATCTTCACTGCCTTAAGAGTGTCGTAGACACGTTGGCATTTGGTGTTTAGGTCTTCGGTGATTCTACACAACTCTCCGCAGCCCTTTAGCGTGCGCTTGCACGTTGGGCTACTGTCTCTAAAGTGTCCGAGGACACGTTGACATCTGTGTTACGAAGTGTATGATAACTCCACGGATCTCCACCTTCTCAATACGATCCAGGATTGAGAGAAGCCTTCGCGCGACCACTTCGGATTACCTTGACATCTCCACTGCGGTGGACGTCTCTCTTCGCGACATCTCCGTATTGCACATACTGGATATTATCGCCGACAGAACTTACTGTTGGGATCACGACTTCGCGCGAGTCATCCTTGTCATCAAGAACTCTGCTGCCAGGGCCGCAGCTCTCTCGCGAGCCACGCTTGCTATTACTCCGCTGCCAGGGGCGCAGCGCTCACGCGAAACAAGTTCGCTGGAATAAGTCTACTCACAACTTAACAGATCGTCGCATTCGCGACTTTACACACGAGGGATACTCGCTTCTCGGCTCCACGAGAATTAGCATTCGTCACGCACGCGGTACACTCACCACATATCTACGGTTACGGGTACGTTAACGCAGACTACGACTCGACCGCGTACGCGATTCAGAGTTACGTTCGCGTTTAGGCTCTCACTACGAGACATCGCATTCGCAGCGTGTGCGACTATTCAGGAGAGCAACGTTCGCCAGTCTAACCTCCTAGATTCAGCCTCTGTTGCTTCCTCGCCCACCGGAGCTGAATCTTAGGCAGACTTGGTTCCGATGCTCACCAACGGAGACGGACCAGCGTCTCCATATTCTGAGTGATTATCATCCTCCGAAAGGGGGATTCCTTTCCAGCGCGGAGGCGCCGGGCAACTCCACGCGGGCTCCATACATGAGCTACGCAGTGCTCTTATACACAAGAGCGCTCTCGCACTTTCCTCCCACCATCTGACGAGGCTCCTGAATAGGAGAGCACGACATATACTCGCGCAACTGACGATAGCAGTCGACGAACGTTCGACGGCACATGACGAACCAGCCGCTCTAGACCTCAGGCCGTTCGAAACAATCACAATGCAATATTTTTGTGCTGATACATCAATGTGTGGATGCGGTTGACCGTATGTGCGACATATGATGTTACTATTACATTAGGCTATGCTGATTTTGCACATTTGCAACCCTCTCCTAACGAGACATATTTGTTAGAAAGAGATAGCGATGGACCATATAAAGTCATCCAGGAGTCGCCGACAAATAGTCCAAGTCCACGGCGACGAGAAAGAGAGAGAGAGAGAGAGAGAGAAAGAGAGAGAGAGAGAGAGAGAGAGAGAGAGA
>NW_022639498.1:2232652-2233077 GCF_010583005.1 Odontomachus brunneus
TTTCGTAATATTTCCTTCTTCGACGCGCTTCGCTTCTTTTTCATGCCCATTCCGATTTTTGTCTTAGCCTTCATAGCTGCCCAAACGGCTGTAGCGGTAGCTCTCTCACCGAGAATGGAATCTCTCGCGACTATACGTTCTCGCGCCTTGTCAGCGAGTACGTTATCTGCCACGTGACGTTCGACGAGATCATTGCTTCGAGAATACGCGATATCGTGCTCGCGACACGTCGCATCCAGCGGATTGATACCCCGCTGGCCAATTGTGTCCGCAAGCGTGTACCCGGCCCGCAAAACTGGTAACCGGGGATATGCAGTTCGATGGGAAGCGCGTTAATGGCACGATTTAACAGACCGTTGCCGATTTTTACTGTTTTCGACGACGCTAACATTCAGCACAGTCTCTAATCAACGGCGCTGGACCGT
>NW_022639498.1:2233239-2233640 GCF_010583005.1 Odontomachus brunneus
GTAGGAGAAACATTTTGGAGACTGAACGGATTCGATTCGGCGCCCCCCTATAAATAGTTGCCGCGTGCCAATGAAGCATTTTTTGAAGCGACATGCGATTCATACGACAACCAACACCGATACGCGTGAAAAATTTTGATAGAATGCGAGTAGCGTCCGAAAATATCATACATAAGCACGGCCACTTGCTACCGATTACCATACGCGGTATAGTATGTGGCCCCTCGAATTGTGGTAAGATGAATGTGTTGGTGAGCTTGCTGGAGAGCCCATACGGTCTGCGTTTCGAGAATCAGTACGTGTACTCGAAATCACTGCAACAACCGAAATATCGTTACTTGGAGAATTTGTTTGCGTCGATAGACGAAATTGGCTTTTTTACATTTTCCAATAACATCGAT
>NW_022639498.1:2233709-2233868 GCF_010583005.1 Odontomachus brunneus
TTCCGCCAAACGAAGCGCTGCCAAATTCCATTTTTGTTTTCGATGACGTGGCGTGTGACAAACAAGATACGATAAGAGAATACTTTGCTATGGGTCGTCACTCGAACGTCGACTGTTTCTATCTCTGTCAGACGTATGCAAAGATACCTAGCATCTTAC
>NW_022639498.1:2233878-2236329 GCF_010583005.1 Odontomachus brunneus
CGAACGTCGACTGTTTCTACCTCTGTCAGACGTATGCAAAGATACCTAAGCATCTTATACGGGATAATGCGAATCTGCTGATTCTCTTTAAGCAGGATGGTACCAATCTGAAACACGTGTACAAAGATCACGTGAACACTGGTATGACATACGAAGATTTTTGTGCGCTGTGTCGCGAATGTTGGCAGCAAAGATATGGTTTTGTAGTGATAGACAAGGACAGTTCTATGACCAATGGACGATATCGGCGAGGATTTAACGATTTTGCGATACCGTAACGTAACCATTTGTCGTTTGTGCGTCAACGAAGAAACGTCGTAATGGTAATGTCAGATTACACAGAGATTAGCGACTCAGAGATTAAAGATGGTGAGAAGATGGCGAAGGAAATTGCGAAAACGAGCGAATCGATCCGTAAGAAATATCCTGCTTTGAAAACCGGTAAGATAGAAGAAGATACTGCGTTGGAAAGACACTTTCGACCTGTTATCGAGCCTCTGAGACAGATTGTGGAACATACAACTCATGTGAAACCTGACGCATCCACCATACTGGGAAATGATGCGTTATCGATCGATGAGAAGAAACCAAAACGCAGAACCAAACGCTTACTTGTCGCCTTTACACCGACCTACCAGAAGCGGAGAAAATCAAACGCCATTCTCCGACGGATTCTCCTACGATAATCTCTACAGACAACTTGCATCATATACAATTGCGCGAAATGCCTCCGCCACGCGCTACTCTGACCACCAATAATGAAGATGTTTTCGAGACCACTGGTGATTCACTCGTAACATCGATTAGACGTGAGCTGCAAACGTCCAAGGGGCAGGAAACTTTGCGCACTCATTTTGGTCCACTGGGGCAAAAATACATGGGAGCAGTCTTAAGCAGCGACAAACATACCACCATAGACTACGTGTATGGTGTGTATTTCAGCAGTGATGGAACGAAGCTCGGCGATAAAAGTTTCGACGTGGATATCGACGATAATATAATCATTGGTGGTGTAAAGTACGCTGGAACATCTGGTCTATACGAGCTGATTTTCAAGAGAATTCCCGACGATGCAGTCTACATAGAGGCCGATAAACAAAACTACAAAAGTATATTACTGGCGACGAATGCTCACAGACGCAATCACAATCCGCTACAACCCGTATTGAGTAACAGGGAATACAAATACAAAAACATAATTGCACCGCTAATGATTGGTACATCGATCAACATGGCGGGCAGAGGTTTAGCCACACAACGTACCATGATATTGAATGATAATGCGATCGACTATGTTCACTGGGACGATCCCAACGAGCTGGTGAATCGTCTGCGATTGCTGGAAGCCTCTCGACAAGCTGGCAATAACGCTCACGGTAATGAAATTTTATCCATTATCGAGGAACTTCGCGAGGCGGGCCTTGTTATAAATTGAATCGCACATCGATGATGCGCGTTGTTTGCATCGAAATGTCGATCAATAAATTTGGTGTTTCGCTCCAAAAGAGAGGACCGCCGACGATGGACTATTACACGTGGAGAGGAGTACTCAGAAATTACGTACGCGATAACACTTTGTGCATGGGCGCCTCCGACTTTGATGCGAGGTCGCGCAAGATACGACGCGTAGCGCAACCGGAAGCCGACAGTGACGCCGTCAATAGACTCTACGTGGAAAAAGGTCTCGCTGCATTGAGAGAGAAACAGCAAGAATTTGAAAAAAAAACAGGAGGAATTTGAAAAAAAACCTTATCAGACTTCATGCTGAAACACGTGCCATATGGGATAAAGTGTTTGCAGCGCGAGAACGCGTTGAATAGATGGAATTTAAAACGATGCGCTCGCAGTTTCGTCATTCGTGATGAGGCAACCTAAGCGATCAAACATGCGGAAAACTGGTGAAGACGGGAAACAACACAACCCACAAAGATTGCAGCTCCAGCGAGATTCAAAGTGGGCGATCCGGTGCGCGTGAGCAAGTTCAAGACTGTCTTTGCTAAAGGCTACACGCCCAATTGGACTACTGAGGTGTTTAAGATCGTCAAGGTGCAGGCGACCAATACTGTGACTTATCTGCTCGAAGATTCTCGCGGACAGCCAATAGTCGGAGGTTTCTACGAGTACGAACTGCATCGTGTTGCCAATCCAAGCGTATACTTGGTGGAAAAAGTGTTGTGCAGAGAAGGTGATAAGGTTTATGTAAAATGGCTGGGATTCGATAAATCATGCAACTCGTGGATACATAAGGATAATGTGTTGTAAAAATAACTATTTATTATATGTAATACATAAAATATATTCTATTTACACATAAAATTATTAGGGAGCGGTGCACTTGGACACGGTGCATTTGAACACAACCAATCACAGCACCGTGTGATTAGAGACATTTGTAGGGTCCCTTGGAACAGCGACTTGTGATTGGACTGTGTCCAATTGCCCCGTGTCCAA
>NW_022639498.1:2236759-2236935 GCF_010583005.1 Odontomachus brunneus
CGGTTGGCCGGGCTTTACATACGATTTTTTGCGTTTCGGGTTGACGCAGTGAATCCATTTTTCGTCCCCGGTAATGATTCGATGCAGAAAAGACTTCTTTTTATACCGTTCATGCAACATTTCGGACATGCAAAATCGTCGTTCGATATCTCTCAGTTTCAATTCGTATGGGACCC
>NW_022639499.1:0-165 GCF_010583005.1 Odontomachus brunneus
CTAGCCTAGCACAAGTCAGCACAAGTTTCAGTTTCGCCAGCACAAGAATGTAAAGGGCACTTTACACTTGACTGCGGCCCTTCGCGCTCGAAACCTATGTCATTAATCACGACTTCTAGACTTTGGATCGACTCAGAATTGCATATCTGAGTTGTGCTAGCCTAG
>NW_022639499.1:486-968 GCF_010583005.1 Odontomachus brunneus
TCATTTTTCGTATTAAAAATTTATAATTCGAGCACAATGTAGCACAAACCTAGCACAAATCAGCACAACTGTCAAAATTAATAAATTCGAAAAGTGGGGGGCTAACTTCATACAGGCGCGCTAGTTAGCGATGAGGATCGTCGCCGAGGAGCGCAGCGCATTTAATAGCTTAATGACAGCGAGCAACGTGAGGCCGATACTTGCACGTCGCGCGTATCCGGCTACCGGGTCACACAGCGGTGATGCCATACTTGGCGTGCAAGAAAGCAGCAGGCCTCGTCGTTGTGGTCACACAGTGAAATTCCGACGGAGCCTAATTCGCTCGCCAGACATGTCTGAAATTCCTCCGTTCCTCATACGCCATACTTCATTGTCGAAGGTGAAACCTTGCGCCCGACGACGGAGCGCTACCGATTCGCTGGCCGGACGCACGCTCAGTCGTTTGCAATCCGCGACCGCACGAGCCCCCTCCCCCCCCCCCC
>NW_022639499.1:978-1132 GCF_010583005.1 Odontomachus brunneus
CCTAGCTCAAGTCAGCACAAGTTTCAGTTTCACAAGCACAAGAACTTAAAGGGCACTTTACTCTTGACCGCGGCCCTTCGCGCTCGAAACCTATGTCATTAATCACGACTATCTTATTTACTTTCGTGTAATTTAATATTATCTTCATCAATCA
>NW_022639499.1:1142-34838 GCF_010583005.1 Odontomachus brunneus
TATGGATTACAATTCGCATTGTACGAAAGAAGGCATTCAATGGGTACATGAAAAATTCATATAGATTTTGTAATTTGTAGGTCTGGCGATAGAAACGTCGCGCTTTAAGTTATTTCGCGATATGTACGTGCGAAATGATTCAGGTGGGAAGCTAGTCGCGAAAGCGAGCAGCTTCTCCATCGTCGCGGAAAATCGCGTCTGCATTCCGCTCGATTCGCTTATCTAGGTTCTCCCGATTATGAAACGCCTAATGACGACAATTTCAGCTCTCTCGCGCGCTGCAACCACGAGAGAGAGAGAGAGAGAGAGAGAGAGAGAGAGAGAGAGAAGAGACTTCCGAATAGCCATAAGAACGGTGACGACACACCTAGCCGCTTCAGGCTTCACATACGGCGCGGAGTCACGTCGAAAGCGCGAAACACAGTCGTCGCGATTTTTTCCTTCGCGTTTCTCCGTCACTTCCCGACAGGAAGATCACGTCGATGTAAATCGATGCGTCATAAGACGCATCACACACTCGTCCCGATCGCCGCACGCTGATCCGCGAGATAGCCGCGCGCGCGCGCGTGAGAGAGAGAAACCGAGACTGTTTTTGCATAGTTATGCGCTAGGAATGTGAAATTCTGAATTTGTTCCAAGAGAAATTCCTGCGTTCGCGAACATTCGTATCTCGTTATCGCCTGGAGTGCGCGCGCGAGCAAACAGACCGACAACTCGGATTTACTCCCTCCTCCCGTCCTTCTCGGTTCTGTAGACACGCGTTCCCGCACACTGGTCTTGAATCAAATTAGTCATAAGGATAGAAATCGGCTCTCAGGTGTCCAATCGAGCAAATGTCGGCCCATCAGAGTCTAATTGTAAGACTGATACACTGAGAGAAAAATTATATTAAAATCAACAAATATTTCCTTGATGGGTGCCATTAATATATTTACTTAAATCCACATTTTCTTTATTTAAATCAAATATTGTTAATTGTTTATTTAAACCATGTAAATAATATTTGATTTAAATAAAGAGAATGTAGATTTAAGTAAATATGTTAATGGCACTCATCAAAGAAATATTTGTTGATTTTAATATAATTTTTCTCTCAGTGTCTATTTCTATTCATAGTCAGATCTTATATTTAAGACCGTCTTAAGTTCATCTTCAGATGTTCTGTAACCAATGAAGTGATCTGTACAGCATCCGAAGATGAACTTAAGATGATCTTAAGTATAAAATCTGACTATAAATACCGGCCCAGATTCCAAATGGACGCGCAGATATCTCATCGAACAAGGAATCGCGAAACGATCAATACAACTCGTAAACGTGACAAACGTTTCAATCCTTCTCAATACACTGAGAGAAGAATTTAGTAAATATTATCAAAATTTGGTTACTATTACTAAATGATAGACGTAAATATAGCGGGCCAAAGCTATGGCAATACTTATTAATTAATTTAGTTCTGTAAAATAAATTATTTATTTGACAGAAGTAAAATTTATTTGCTTCCAGAATATATTTGGTAAATAAAACTTATTGAATAGTTATTGAATAATTGAGCAAAATAAACGATTTTGTAATAGTTACAAAATTTTTGATAGGTTCAACTAACTATCTGTAATAATAGATATTGAAACGATGTAATAGCTGCAAATGAATGAATTTTTCGTTGTGCTGCAACAAAACATACTTATACTGGTAACAAAATAGAACTCGTACCTACTGAATTTTTTATTATATGGGATATAATGATTTCATAACAATTATCAAATATCTGTTCATAACTGTAATATATTTCATATTAAATATTTAACATTAAGTAACTATTACTAAATTATTTAATTGATGTTACTGTGAATGCAATTACGTCATACTCACGATCTATTAAATATTTGGTAATTATTATCATATTTAGTATTAATTATTAAGGACTCAATGAATTTCTGTAACTAAATGCAGTTTGTTATAGTTACCAGTTTTTTCTCTCAGTGTATACGTGTAGAATTTTTCACACACGGAAGTGCACACACGGAAAAAACTGATTCGTACGTGCTTTTGCCAATCAGATTCATTATTGTATCAATAATGCACCTGCTTGGCACAAGCAGATTTACGTGTAAGCCGACCATACTGTTCCTTCCGTGCAACATTTGTAAACTGAGAAAGTACTATAGATATATTCCGGCTTATTTCGACGAGAACTCCTTTACGAGCAGAGATTACGGAAAGAATACGTATTCCCAAATAAACACTTCTACATAAAAGCCAGCGTACACATATGCAATTAGCGGTGTTTAACGCGGCGCGAGCCTCGTGACGGTATATAAATACCTCTTCAATGAGTCCCGTAAACATATCCAGCTAACGTAACGAGTTGTCAATCGCGTTTGCGTAACAGCGTGACGACGGCAGACTGCTATTTCATAACTGACCGTAGTGTATTAAAGAGTTTACGTAAACGTTCCCGCCAGTCTCGTTGGAAGAATCGAGTGTTTCCTGCGATACACGCAATTTTCGGATGTCTCTGACAAGCGTTGACGAGCGCGGAACGAAGACATTTCCTTCCGCTTGTAATCATATCGATCGCGCGCGTTGCCTTATCGAGTCTAAATGAAAAGGAAAATATATAAAATATACAGGAGATGAGTCAGTAACTATTGCTACCATAAACATCTTTGAAGTATAAGAAACAAAAAAGTGATTTTCAGATTCGCGAAGCTGTTCCACTCGCAAATAAACCTACTCAAAAATTACACTCTGATTTCTTTCTAATTTGGCACAAGCGTAGAAGTATAAAAAATATTTAAGGTAAATGTCCCAATGATTAATGCATTAACAATAAATTAGTTTATGTATTAACTAATGATTAAACATTCATCGAATAACATTGCAAATTGGCAGAAACAAATATCCTTCGGCAAAATCTCAAAACATTTTTTTAAAAATGTCAAATATAAATCTATTGTTAATGTACCAATCATTGGGACCAATCATTAGGTTATGTTTTTTCATTTTGGCCCACCTTGAGATTCACAGGCAGTTTATAACTTTTTAATGTTCTCACTCCTATCATCAAAAAGTTCAACAAAAATGCATAAGAAATCAAATTGAATACAAGATACAGGCACTTTTGGTTTGCTAATTATGAATATGAAGTCAAATGTGTCAAATTATTTGTATAAATAATAATATTTATTTATACTGTATAAATATAAATGTTTAAACAAAACATGTGAAAAGTCGTAAAAAAAATTATTTATATAAATAACTTCTTTTGGCCGAGATTCGAATCATTTTTGACTAATTTAGAACAGATTTGAAATATTTTGGTTGGAATCTCGGGTAAAGAAATTTAAAATGGTTCGTGTCTCAATTATGCCGATTTTGTTAAAATTATTTAACTATATCTTGTATTCAATTTTATTTCTTGTACATTTTTGTTGTATTTGTAGATAATAGAAGCGAGAACATTAAAAAGCTATAAAGCTGTCCATGAAACTCAAAGTGGGCCAAAATAAAAAAATATGACTTAAATATTTTTTGTACTTCTACATTTATGCGAAATTAGAAAGAAATCGGTACCTTTTCGGTAGGTTTACTTGTCAGAAAGAAAGCTTCTTACGCTTTTTTCTAGGAGGAATAACTTCGCAGATACTCAAAGGTGACAATAATTATTGACTCACCCGGTATACAAGGAAAATATGTAAGGACAATCGTTGAACAAAATCCCTTTTTTTCTCACTCGCTGTACTATTTCGAAATAGATTGCTACATTTACTCGCGAGATCGTATCAGATTGTTATCTGACTGTGCAGCTACATCAATTAAAGCGCTTACATTTCTGCCTCGCTTTTCCCGACTCTCGGATATCGAGAAATGGATCGCGCGAAACAATCTCCGCGACTAATGGGAAAAGAAACAATTACAGGACGCGCGCTGAGTTTCGAGGTGAGTGCGCGCACACACGTATTAGGGAGTCGCCGGCTCTCGGCACCATAAGGAGAGTCAAATCGATTTCTATTCGGTCGTTAAGTCGGAAGAGGCCGAGAGAGTCATTAAATCGACAGTCCGAAAAACTACTGCTAGCCGTGCAAGCGTGAGCGACGTGAGCGAGAGTGACTTTGATGACCGCGCTGAAGAGCGCGTCTCTTCGTCATCGCAGATCACTGCCTAGCAATTAGCATGCGAAACGGCGCGTCATGTTATTTTCATCCTTCGCAGAAAGTCGCGCACGACGTTCGGCTATCCAGCCCAGGTAGGAACGCGAGATCCAATCGAGAGAATACAGCTGGATACGATCTCGAGGCGTTCCCCAGGCCAGCAAATTCCGATGGGAATTTTTCGGGCTATCAATGCTCGCCTTTCCGCTTCCAGCTGTGAAAGCCGCCGACGCGTGTCCCAACGACACTTTGTCGAATGAACAATAACGGTTTCCCCCGCAGGTCTCGTTAAACGCGACGCGTTTGTCGAATGCCACGCGTCGTGGTATGCACATACCGCAACACCGTGGCGAGATATCGCTCGGGAGCGCCGTTAGGGACAACGAGAACAACAAAACGGCCGAGTTACGGCTTAATTATACAGTCGGCTGCGCTCGACTTGATGGTTTCGAAAGTGCAAACAAGTGCTCGCGATCGCACGCTGCTAAGTCAGGCGTTCCTCTCGCGACTCTTCTATCCGAAGTGAATTCGACGAGGACGATCGTTCGCTCGCCACGGCGCGTACGAATCCGTAATGAGGAGGGATACTCGTCGGGGAAATAAGTGATTTCGATCCGCGAATGTGCTTTCACCGCGGCTCGCTCGGCAGAGCGACTTTGCAATTCGCATGCCGCGCTGTGAGAAGCTGGATAAGTCGCGACTATTGCTGCGATTGTCGTTTTGCGCGGGATGACGATTGCAAACGGGCCGTCAGCTGTGAACCTAACCGGCGATTTCCACGGCGAATGCACGGAAAAAAAGATTTGCTAATATATGGCCTAAAAATATTAACTGCACACGGAAAAAAGAGATTTGGTTGAATTAACCAAATATCTGATCGAATATGAACGATCCAGAAATTCCGATTAAAGTAATCCGAATTCTGTTTAAGTTAACAAGATTTTTGGTAGACTAACCAAACATGTCTGGTTATTTAATCAAACGTCTTGTTATTTAACCAAACTGGTTAAATAACCAGACATGTTTGGTTAGTCTACCAAAAATCTTGTTAACTTAAACAGAATTTGGGTTACTTCAATCGGAATTTCTGGATCGTTCGTATTCGACCATAGAAATATTTGGTTAATTTAACCAAATCTTTTTTCCCGTGCAGGAACAAATTTTCTTGCTTTCATAGTAAAAGTTATTTAGTTGTGATAGCTAAAAGATTTGCTAATATATGTATACATATTAGCATAATAAATATACATATTAGCAAATCTCTTAGCTATCACAACTAAATAACTTTTACTACGAAAGCAAAAAAATTTCTGTTTCTGCAGTTAATATTTTTAGTTGTCGATATATTAACAAATCTTTTTTTCCGTGTGGATACCCAAATTGCACACAGAAAAAAAAGATTTGGTTGAATTAACCAAATGTCTGGTCGAATATAAACGATCCAGACATTCCGATTGAAGTAACCCGAATTCTGTGTAAGTTAACAAGATTTTTGGTAAACTAACTAAACATGTCTGGTTATTTAACCAGACATGTTTGGTTAGCCTATCAAAAATCTTGTTAACTTACACAGAATTCGGGTTACTTCAATCGGAATGTCTGGATCGTTCATATTCGACCAGATATTTGATTAATTCAACCAAATCTTTTTTTCCGTGCAGAAATAATTGGCGCGCGCCGTCTCAATGACTTTGAATCTCAACGCGGAAAATTACGCGGCGGAATTACTCGCCGTGAACGAATTTATGCCCGTCGGGAAAGAAGAGACTCGAATCGATCAAGACGTCAGCGAATTGCTAGCGAATTTGTCGCGACGCGATCCGCTCGATTTAACATTACGAGACGAATGATAAATCATCGCGACGACGTGCCTTTGTGGGACACTCGGAACGCTCTAGTGAACAAGGAAGAAGGAGAGAGAGCTGGTTGCTCCGTTAAAAGTGCGTGCGATTTTACGTGTCAACGGACGCGAATCGCAGAATTGTATCGCGCGCGTCCGGAAAACGAATCTCCAGTTAAAAACTTATGGACGGATGTCTCGGGTTTTCTAAGTCTAATTCTCAGAGCGTTTCTTCGGGATCGACCGGGTGGTCCAATTTTTCTTCGGCAAGGGAACAGGTTTTCCTCCGGAGTTTTCTCCCTTCTCCACGCTCGAGTGGAACTCGTGATAAAACGAATTCCATACGTATAATTTTATATATCTTAAGCATGTCAAATAACGTGACATAAAACAGTAAGGAGACGGTGCAAAAGTTTGGTCAATTTAATAAAATGCTCACAACAAATATTTTGTTGGTACGAGACGGCGAATGACACCGTAATGAGAACAAATGATTTGTTACTTTCAATTTGCTGCTCTGAGCAACATCTCTGTATATAATAGAAACAACTAACTAACCTAAATAGACGAGAACAAGTGTGATTTGTATCTCAGGTAAAGTTTGTTAAAATGATGGGAAATGATTTGCAAGAGCAACTGTTCAATTTGTTTTCCCAACAGATCATCAGACAACCAAGTGCTTCTCGTTTTAGTAACCGAGGGATCTTTCTCAGTGTGTAAAAAGAAATTCAGTCAAAATAACACGCTTGGATTTGCAGCGAAGTTATACGATCTTTATGTAGATTAGCTGCGTCTTAATTGTCACCGCGCGATTTTGAGTTCGCGCGACTTCGGGTCTCGAGTTTCAGTCGAGGTGGACGTTCAGTCGTGGGCGAGGACGATTGCGAGAACGAGGATACGCGATGAAAAGTACGCAAGATCGTACGAGATGTATTAAACGCAACTATTTCGCCGGCGAGTTCTCACGCACCGCGCCGCTCGACGGCCTCCCCGACGTGAAAGAATTCCCGTTCACGGCTCGGTTCTAATGCTGGCCTAAGGATCTCGACAGCGACCTAACGTGGCAGTCGCGGTAAAAAGGGAAGGGAAAAGGAAGGAAGGTGAGCGGGCTTCGTGTGTACAGTTCTCGGGACCGAAGTTACCAATGCGTTTCGATCCCGCGTGCCGCGAATTCCTCAGTGACGCTCTGAATTCCAGCTTTCCGCCGAACGACCAATTATCGTTTTGGAACACTGAGAAAAAAGTATTTGAAAATTGATTTGTAGGATATAAAGTTTATTTGACGGAATGAAATTTCGCAGATATAAACTTTATATCCCATAAATAAATTTTTTAGTTTTTTTTCTGTGAAATTAAGCGAGAAAAAAAAATTTATCTGTAGAATATAAACTTTATTTGCCGAGAAATACATTCTATTTCTATAAATCTTTTTTTCGCAGAAATAAACTTTACATCCCGTAAAATAAATTTTCAAGTATTTTTTCATCTCAATGCATCTCTCGAGGATGCTTCACGTACGAGAATAGCAGAACATTTCGCGAACACGCCGACGAGAATTAGATTCGGCAATACGATCTTTCCGACTGCAGCGACGCCGATGTAAAATCCGCACAACAAATGCGCCGTATGCAAATGCTGCAATCTCGGAAGGCGCGAGGAAAGGCAATTCGCGCGCACCGCGTCTGAGGTATGATCGTTGGCTTTTACAAATACTTGGATTATGCAAATCTGATATCGGCACACGATACAGCGCGCCAAGAGGACGTCGCGTTGAAATTCGCACACGGCGATTTCGATTTCGCATCGCAACGCGAAACGCATCCTCGCGACGAAGTTGCGAACGTAATTACTTACGGACGATGCCGACACGCTCCACGCATGGCGAGGAGGATTCAATCGCAAAATGCCACGCGACGGCAGGTATTCGCGACCTCGAGCACACTCTCGACACCTACGAGAAGCCTCCCTTCCTCTCCCCTTCCCCCTCCTCCGCTCCACTGTCTTCTTGCCTTTCAGCCTTGAACTCGTTAATTTTTCTCGCCTAATCACGTCGCGAAATGAACGACGATCTTTTCCACGGAGGATCGAGACTCGACTTCGTCTCCAGTCCCACGTGGCGAGATACTTCGACCGCGCGCGCGTTCATTAACTCACACATTTTCACGCATTCTCGCATACCTCGCGCTACCCAGGCTGGAAAAGTCGGCCGAGTAGTGATTTTTGCCCCGCGCCCAAAGGGTTAACAACCTTGGACATGCTTGAGATCCTCTACACACAGAAAAATATCATTCCACCGCTGCTAAGAAAAGTACGATTATTCGCACTGAGAAAAAATATCTAAAAAATAAGAAATATTCTTTCGATGGGTACTGATAATATTTTATTTATTTGTACTAACATGCATATTTTTATAACATACACTGTAAGAAGTTTCTTTCAACCGAGAAAATATATATTTTCTTAGAACCGTTGCTTTTCACAAAAGCAATTGTGCATTTTATTTAAACAAAAAAATTTAGATTTTTTAAGTAAATATTAGTACTCATCAAATAAATATTTTTTATTTTGTTCACTTGTTTAGTTCACTTGCCTTCTTTTAAATAGCGGTTACTTTCAAAGTATATTTCTTTGTTAATTTTGTTAAAATACTCATTACAAATTTTATAAACGGTCATTGTCACGTGCTGAAAAAGAAAAGCTTATTCTCTTTATAGGAATATTGCAAAATTTTATCAAAAAATTAACAAAAAATTTTTTTTTTTTTTTTTTAAGTAAATATTAGTATCCATCAAATATTTTTTATTTTGCTCACTTGTTCACAGTACAGTTCACTTTCCTTCTTTTAAACAACAGTTATGTTCAAAGTATATGTCCTTGCTAATTTCCTTAAAATACTCATTACAATTTTATAGAAGATTATTGTCACGCGCTAAAAAAGAAAAGTTTATTCTCTTTACAAGAATATTGCAAAATTTTATCGAAGAAAAATTTTGTTTGACGCAGTAAGTTTCTATGTAGTAAGCAAAATGAAATGTTAAGCGTCGTCTACAATATGTGGAGTAAGCTTGGAGTAAGAAGTAAGCCGTAAGAATTGGCCAATCGTAGTCGATTATTATAAAAATAATCGTCTATGATTGGTTAATTCTTACGGCTTACTTCTTACTCCAAGCTTACTCCGCATATTGTAGACGACGCTTTAATTTTTAATATTCTTGATGCTACTCTTAGTAGGAGTCAGGATGTATCTCGAATAAATTCGATATCCGTGACGCGCTTGTAGATGTGCGGATGTATAAACTCGTGAAATACTTGAAATAAATAAGATTTACTCCGATGTGGTATGTATTTTTCTGTGTGCACGCACCAGCGACGGAAGGGAATGCGAGCGAGTATTTTGTTGCTCGTGGGCGCGCGCGTGCACTCTCGCGAGCGAGCGAGCGAGAACGCGATGATAAATCGAGAGGATGTACATTTTACGACGCACTTTATATCCGCCGTGCATGGACGTCCCGTTAACGAAGGCATAAATTCCGTATTTTCCGCGACGTCGCGCGGCCAATGCGATCAACGGAACCTCCACAAGGAGGACGATATCGCGACGACGCGAAAAGCCGGCTGCACCGTGTTAAATTAGACCTGAATTAGACCTGGACACGCTGCATTGTTCCTCACGAACCGCCAAACGATATTTATACTATTGTACAATGTGTTGTTGTTGTGCAATGACTCAATAATTTTGTTCAATATTACACGCTCGAATAGCTGTTAATGTGACATTCAATTCAACATTAGATTCTAAAAATATTATTCGTAATTGTCATTACTGAGTCTTTGAGAGTACAATTCATTACAGATTCGCATTCGCAGATCGTTATTCGACTGATTGCAGCAATTCCGATTAAATAAACACAGATATAGGTATTGATAAATGATTAAAAATTCGAGAAATTCGTGCAGCTATACACTGAGGGAAAAATTATATTAAAATCAACAAATATTTCTTTGATGGGTGCCATTAACATATTTATTTAAATCTAAATTCTCTTTATTTAAATCAAATATTGTTTACTTAACCCTACAGTCGTCGCATGAGATCTTTAAGAAAATATTATATATCCAAAATAGTCTTTTCTTATATTTTACATGAACCCAAAAATCTAATTAAACAAAAAAAAATATTTAAGTTCTCAACATAAAAGATATAAAATAATTTTTTATAGATAAACAATATTTGATTTAAATAAAGAGAATTTAGATTTAAGTAAATATGTATATGGCATCCATCAAAGAAATATTTGATATTTGATTTTAAGGTAATTTTTCTCTCAGTGTAATTATCAAATTAAATTCCGACCCGAGTATCTCTCTATTCTCGTTCAAATCGGAAACCGCTTGTATAAGAAACGATTTTACATGGAAAAAAATAATTTGCTGGCCCAACAAATTTTCTGCTGGTCTAGCAAAATCTTTTCGTTGTAGACAGCAAAACGATTTGCCAAGAGTACTAATCACTATTTGCTGGATATAACTTGCTGAATCTACAAATTATTTTGCTATATAAAAACCATGATGGATTTATATAAGCAATTGTAATTTTATTCCGATAACAAATAAATTTGCTAAGGATACATTATTTTGTATCAATAGCAAATTAACGTGATTCTTAGGACAAATACACTCAACAAATTTTTCTATCCTGGCAACGAAATTACTTCTGCTCTGATAACGAATAATTTGTAAAATTAGTTACGCCAACTAAATTTTTTTGATGTCTATGAATATGCAGTGGCAACGACGATTTTGCTAAAAAGAGCAAAATTACTTTTCTCCATGTATACACGGAGAACAATAATTTGCTGGCCCAGAAAATTTTCTACTGGTCTAGTAAAATCTTTTCGTTATTATATGGACAGCAAAAAGAACCATGATGGATTTATATAAGCAGTTACAGTTTTGCTCCAATAGCAAATAAATTTGCTAAGGATACATTATTTTATATCAATAGCAAATTAACGTGATTCTCAGGATAAATACACTTAACAAATTTTTTCTATCCTGACAAAATAACTACTGCTCTGATAACAAATAATTTATAAAATTATTTACGTCAACTAAATTTTTGATGTCTATGAATATGCAGTGGCAACGACGATTTTGCTAAAAAGAGCAAAATTATTTTTCTCCGTGTATAGACGGAGAACAATAATTTGCTGGCCCAGCAAATTTTCTACTGGTCTAGTAAAATCTTTTCGTTATTATATGGACAGCAAAAAGAACCATGATGGATTTATATAAGCAGTTACAGTTTTGCTCCGATAGCAAATAAATTTTCTAAGGATACATCATTTTGCATCAATAGCAAATTAACGTGATTCTCAGGACAAATACACTCAACAAATTTTTTCTATCTTGGCAACGAAACTATTCCTGCTCTGATAACGAATAATTTGTAAAATTATTTACCTCAACTAAATTTTTTTTTATGTCACTACGAATACGCAGTGGCAACGACGATTTTGCTAAAAAGAGCAAAATTATTCTTCTCCGTGTACACACCTGGAAATAACACCTGACGTGTCGCTGCCCGCGTCCCGACTCAGCATCCCGGCCCCCCGCTGCACCGTCGCGGCTCTCCGGCGTGTTCACTCGTGGCGCAGGATGCTAGCACTGACACTCGCGCGGATACGTTACAACGGGGGAGAGCACGACGACAGTCAACGCGGCAAGAAGCCGATTTCATGAACCGGCGAAACACACTCTGATCGTCCGCGGAGAATTGCGGCGCTACACGTGGCCGGCGCGGTACGTGCACGTCACGCGGCGTCATCGAGCACAATGGCAGAGATGACGGAAAGCCGCGGAAGAAACGCGAGGCGCGCGCAGGCACGAGTGACCGCCTTGGGGGGTGTGGCGTGTTTGTTTCGGTCGCGCGACCGCCTAGCGATAACGCCGCTCTTTTTTGCCGATGTCTCGCTTCCTCTCTCGCATACCTCTCCCCGGCCGAGCGCTGTATTACGGCGAGCGAGGCCTCACGCGTTACAACACGCGTCTGCGTATCGGTGCGTTAATTGTTAAATCGTTGCGTAATCACGGGAATATATGCGGAGAGAATATTGCACACACTGTAAACACTGATGTGTTAAATTTAATATTTTATGTGTCCCAAATCATCCACTCTCATTTATGTGTACATTTAACACAAAACAAATATAAAAAGTAACGCGCATAATTTGTAAAAAATTAAGGTAATCATTTAGAACAACTATCCTCACCTCCGATTTTGATGAGAATAGGCTCATTCGACGCGTTTTTGCATAAAATAAAAGAATCTGACCGAGCAGAGAATTTATATATATATAATTTAAAATATTTGCCTTATTAAATGGTTCATCGTGCCTATTTCTGAAAGGAAATAATGTGATTCAATATTGGTAAATAAATATAAATAAAATGACAAAATAAATATTTATTGCTAAATTCTCTGCTTTAATCAAAAACAAAAATTCATATAAAACTTAAATTATAGCAGAAAATAATTGAGTGTATTGCTGAACGCATCTCAGTACAAGCCTAGTTTGCATTACATTCAGATGACAGATTCTTTAACCTCGGATGTGACTAACTTTAACACTAAATATCTCGCTTCGCGAGGCAGACCGACATTTTTTCAGCCAGATTCTTTTATTTTATGCAAAAACGCATCGAATAAGTCTATTTTCATCAAAATCGGAGGTGAGGATAGTTGTTCTAAATAATTACCAAAATTAACACAAGAAATTAAGAACACTTGAATTCCGTCAGGAATCACAGTTTATGTTAAATTGATATATGTATAATGTTAAATAACTACAATAAAACGTTACTTTAACATTTGAGAGAAGTATTAATCTATGGTTTTGATGAAATGAAAATGTTAAATTGACATAATCGATGTCTGACATATTAAATATGTCAATTTAACAACCTGTGATTCCTAACGGTATTCAAGTGTTAAATTCTTGTGTTAATTATTTCCATATTGTGCGTGTTACTTTTTAACACATTTGTTTTGTGTTAAATTTACACATAAATGAGAGTGGATAATTTCGGACACATAAAATGTGTTAAATTTAATATATCAGTTTTTACAGTGTAGTAAAAATTACAATGAAACTTTAGTAGTTCATGGGCTGACTAGTAGTCTAGTAGTAGTCAATAGACTGACGCTACGAAATATTATAATAACACATAGCAACAATGACCATAAATGTAGTAAGAGTTACCATGTTTATGGTCATTTTTATTATGCCTTATTATAATTTTCGTTGAGATCATTTTATAATTGCGTAAGCGCGGTCATAAGTGATTGTAAGTAATTACGACAACCAATCAGAATAAAACACTTTGGTTGGCTCTTACATTCACAACCACGCTTACGCAATTGTAGAATGGTCTTAATAGTGCCAGTCTATTTCCGGGGACTCCTAAAATTGCATTGTAATTTATACTACAATATTCTCTCCATGTATATTCATTGATTTTTGTGATATTCAAGCGGACTCTTTTGGTCGATGTCGCGTCGATTGACACGCGTTCTTTCGACCGAATTGTCAGTCCTAATGCCACGACGCCAGCCAAATCTGGAGCAGCCAAATCTGGAAGCAGGTAGCAGGACACCGGGACGCGGGCAATAATACGTCATGTTTCAAGTATGCCATATCATTAATTACAGATTCATGGTCATGCACGCAAATAAAGAATTAGCTTCCAGAACTAAAAAATACACTGAGAGAAGAATTTAATAAATATTATCAAAATTTGGTTACTATTACTAAATGGTAGACGTAAATGTAGCAGGCCAAAGCTATAGCAATACTTATTAATTAATTTAGTTCTATAAAATAAATTATTTATTTGACAGAAGTAAAATTTATTTGCTTCCAGAATATATTTGGTAAATAAAACTTCTTGAATAGTTGAGCAAAATAAGCGATTTTGCAATAGTTACAAAATGTTTGGTAGGTTCAACCAACCATCTGTAATAATAGATATTGAAACGATGTAATAGCTGCAAATGAATGAATTTTTCGTTGTGCTGCAACAAAACATACTTATATTGATAACAAAATAGAATTCGTACTTACTGAATCGTTTATTACGTGGGATATAACAATTTCATAACAATTATCAAATAACTGTTCATAACTGTAATATTTCATATTAAATATTTAATATTAAGTAACTATTACTAATATATATTATTTAATTTATGTTACTGTGAATGCAGTTACGTCATACTCCCGATCTATTAAATATTTGGTAATTATTATCATATTTAGTATTAGTTACTAAGTTAATTTCTGTAACTAAATGCAGTTTGTTATAGTTACCAGTCTTTTTTCTCAGTATAGCTATGGCAGATGTGTCGGGTGTAGTTCCGAAAAGTACTCATCCCCAATTTTTTTGAAAGGCAATATTCTTGCGTATTTTGACGCGCTTATTACGAATATCATGGTAAAAATTGGCGACTACTTGATTTTCATGGTAAAAATCATAAAAAGCCCATAAAAATTATAGTTTTTTATGTTTATCTCAGTAAATACGAAAAATCATGATAAATGTTTTAGACAAAAGCTTTAAATCTCACAGAGGTAAACATTTTAGGTTTTATATATTTTCACCATACGAATAATAGTTTTCGAGGAAATGGAGTATAAAGTCAGTAACATCTATCGTCGTTGCGGTTAGAAAATATTGAACTTTTTTTTTTAATAACTTTTTAATAAACAATGACCGACAGCTAATGTGACGATAGGTAGGGTTAGGTTAGTTTTTTTGGGGGGGGAGTGCAGGGGGTGCAGGTAGTCGTTCGATATTTTTGCAAATGTTAAAAATGTTAAAAATATTCTTAAAAAAAGTTGTTAGAGTTCCTTCATAACTGTAAGTCCTCTTTCCTTTATTTTTTTTCGCCACGATTCGGGGGAAATATACTGGAAAACTACGTGGCGAAATAACCCGTAGAAGGGATTCGCAGAAATCGAGTATAAAGACCGTACGCTGTTACGTAGGAATACTGAGTTTTAAAAAAATCAGGGGTGAGTACTTTTCGGAACTTTATCCACGATTAGCCTTTTGACTAAGTTGAATCAGCTACCGCGGTTTAACTGATATTACTAAATCATTTTTTGCATGTAGATTGTTATTCGATTGATTGAATCAATACCAACCAAGTGCGGATGCAGGTTGATAAATAAATTAGAGACTCATGTAGCTATGAAAGAAATTTGTATAGATATCACTTTTATCTTTTGTAAAATACTTCTTATTTGATAAAAATCGAGGATAGAGATGTCCTGAAATCAGGTCGGCATTCATGGTTTGTCATTGTTTGACGCGTTATAGCTTGACAATTGCGCGTTGCTTGTGCGCTTTTTGCCACGTGCGATGAATAATTTATCTGTTACATTTTCTTTTTTACACCGCGACTGTCACCTCACGAGGACCCTTGATTGCGTCTCGTTACGCACGACAGCGTCGCGAACTCTCCTAGATACATTCGGAATTATTGCGACTACCACTGTGCATACTGCGTATGCAATTAGTTGATGTTAATAGCGCGACTGTTACGGTATAAGCGTGGCCAAGGGTGCAATCGCGCGGGGACATTACGTCATTTGTCTTCTTTAGAACGCGACGCATAATTGTTACTTAACGAATCCGCTCTCGCGAATCCGTTACACATTGATATATGGGACACGTGTGGGACACGTATGCAAATCGCAGAAAGCGTAGAAAATCATTGAAGTACGAGTCGCATCTAAAATCGTCGGCTCGACGCATCGCCGTCGCGTCCTAATAATCACGAATCATAATCGACGATTTGCTCATTAACTGGCGCTCATTCGCGTTCCTTTCACACGTTTCGGTTGAAATTGTAAGAAGCGAAATTTAGGCGTGCGAGCACGGTGAAATCTTGAGGAACTGCGGATATAAAATGATGTTTGTCGAATGTAAAATAAGAAATAAATATAACAAAATAAAAGAAATAAAAGTCAGTGGTACTTTCTTATGTTTTTCTTTATCAAAGAAGCTTATTGATGGTTTCTTGATGAATCCAAAGATAAAATTAGTAGGAAGAAGGAGGGAATAAATTACAAAGACTTGTCAACATCAACAAAACAATAAATAAAGAAATGAGAAACTATACAAAGATGCAACCTAAAAAAGAGCGAAAATGTTTTCGAATTTCCAATTCTTTCAAACACGTGAACGATATATTTCCCATTGAGATCGACTTGCGGAAGGGAGGATAACCTTGCGTGCGTGGTATTTTCACACGGAACTAAATGAAACTTCAGCCGTTCCACTCGCGTACGTCTTTCTAAGATCGGCGCGCCGATCTAACGGCCCGGTAAGACACGGTTGAAAGTAAATACATCGCGGACGCGAGCCCATATGAGCGCTGAAAAAGTGGAAAGAAAGTTGCCAATGCACCTCGCATACCTGCCTGCCTGCCTGGCTGGCTGTGGCTGCCTGTTTGCCTGCCTGCCTGCCTACCGATCTGCCGGTCGCGAACGAGTTTCGCGCAGTGAATGGATCGAACGCGAATGAACTTTTCACTCGGCCGCTGCGGGCGGCGAGTTGATTAATCATTAGGATTAATCGTCAGGGCTAATATCATCGTCGAGCCGCGAATCGATCTCCCGATCGAGCGCGATCACGAGCCGAACGAATCTAATTTGTGTGGCACGCTACGTTTAATCCTTTCATGCCATTATACCATCGATCTAAGCGAGAGAATGTTAATCTCATCTCGTGCTTGCGTCTCGTGTTAGAATTTTCATTCGCGCTTAATCGCAGAAAAATGCAAGTCTAATGAACCTCTCGTGCGCGCTCACCACAATTCTCGCGATGCGATCGATCGGTTCCAAGTGGCTCTCTTGTGATAATACACAGCAACAATATTAAATATCACGCGTGCGCGCATGCGTTAAATGCTTTCATTACGTGACTGCAGATAATACAGCACAATTATGCGAAATTATTGCGGCAAGAGCGACGACGTTGCGAACGAGAAGGAGGTGTTTATCGTTGATCAACGTTTGGCAATAACATACATCGGCCTCTCGGTGATTTGTGCTAAATAATAAGATGGAACAATAATGAATTTGGTTACTCAACTTGAATAGTTGCGAATTCTGCTTTATCAAAAATTTCTACTTTGGCTCTGCTGATGTCCGAAATTTTCACTTTCTTTAGCATCAAAGTAGATGTTGAATGAAATAGTGAGACTGAAGGTCAAAATTTCGCAGATATTCAGCTCGTGAACGTAGCTAAAACGTAAGTAAACGTAGGTAAAAAAGATGTTTTCGTCGATTGCCTCACATCGTGATAATCACGAAAGTCCATCTGGATAGATAATAAAACGTCAATTCAGTATCGGCTCTCACGCTTGTACAACTCGTGATTATACGACGCTTTGCACTCCGAAGTCCCGATTCGTCAGAGGCACGTCGGAATTCGCGGACAATAGAAAACTGGCTTTCACGTCTCATCCGAGCGATGCGTTCGGAGGAAAGAGAAAGAGACATAGAGACACGTGTGCGTGTGCACGAGAGGTCGTCGCGTGTGTCACGTCGCAAAAGAGGACTCGCTTACGAACGTAAACAATCTTTCGGCAAAAATACGCCTTTGGAATGCGATACCGGTATATACCTCGAGATGCGTGTTAACGCGACGTTTTCGAGATAGAGCTCGCTTAAATGAGAGAGAAATACGGCGAAGAGGGAACCCGTGTCGAAATTTTGATGCTACTTTGACGTTCTTAAGGATAGTTTGCACCTACTTAGACGGTTTATAGCCTAGGTAAAACCTATTTTGACGATATTGACATTCATTTCCTAGTCGAAATTTTGATCTTATGTTGAACCTTGAATTTTACACCGCAGTAAGAGCAAAGTAGGTTTAATTCTAATGATATAATTTACTCCTACTTTGACCCTGATAATATCTGAAATATATGCAACAAATAAAATGTATATTTTGTATGCTATTTGACGTTTCTGTTTCGTTATTTATTAAATTTTTTAAATATTTCTATAAAATACATATATTCTTCACGGAAAAAAAGGTTTGGTTAAATTAACCAAATATCTGATAAAATATGAACGATCCAGAAATTCCGATTAAAATAACCCGAATTCTGTTTAAGCCAACCAAAAATCTTGTTAACTTAAACAGAATTCGGGTTACTTCAATCGGAATTTCTGGATCGTTCGACCAAATATTTGGTTAATTCAATCAAATCTTTTTTTCCGTATATATAGGAACTAAAACTTCAATAGAAGTTCGCAACTGAACCTACTTTGCTTCCTAAGATCCTACTATTATACAATTTATTTTGACACTAAAGAAAGCGAAAGCGGAAATTTCAGACATTATCAGGGTCAAAGTAAGAGTAAATTATATCATTAGAATTAAAACTACTTTGCTCCTACTGTAGTGTAGAATTCAAGGTTCAACATAGGGTCAAAATTTCGACTCAGGAAGAGAGAGGAGACAAGAAGATTTTCCTGATACTAGAACGCAATCTAGACATTGCATATACTAAAAAAATTTTTTTGACTCCAACCATATTAATGTTCTATTTGATTATTTTGATTATTCTGATACGAAGATGTTAGTAGTAACATATAAAAAAAAAAGAATATTTTTATTAGGAGAATATTAGGAGAATATTTTTTTCTTTTTGTGTATGTAAGATTATTATCACTAACATTATAATAGAATTTAATGAAGAAATTATCTCCTTGACTATAATTTATAGTAATTATTTTTCTGTGTGATCATAGTTACAAATATCTAACATGTTTTTCTCAGCATAGGACCGATTTGTTAAAAAAATTAACAATAAAATAAAATTCGTTAAAGTCGAACAATCACCACTGAAAAATAATACATCGATATCGACTTCCGCGGCGGGAAGAGACTCGTCGAACATGTTCAGCTAAAGTGACTTACGTGATATCGGAATTGCGTTGTTTGAGATAGAAAGAACAATCAATTCCGGAAATAAAAATGACTAATTCCAGATAAAGGCGACCGCGTCGAGGAGCACCGAGAGGGTCTCGCCGAGATTTCCCTCCGCGTCGAGACGGGGAAACGGCGCGCGAAAAATCGCACCAACGGACTCGAGAGACCGGCGCAAATAGTCGTGATGTGTGTCACGAATCGCAGATGTATCGGGAGGTCAACAAACTATACTGCTGCGTTACGCGCGGCTTACGTTTTGCACCGTGTTGCACACAGAGAAAAGATTACAGTGAAAATGAAGTAAAAAAAGTAAAAGAAAACGTAACGATAAATAATATAAAATACAAATAATAAAAAGTAAGAAAAAAATGCTAAGTAAAATTAGCAGAAACAAAGTCGTACAGAGATTATGATTACTGAAATTACTGTATGTAATTGTTAGTGATGTTTAAAAAGTGTTACGCACGTTTTTTATCACAAAGTTACTGTAACCATTGATAGACGGTCTAATTGTTTAACTATTTCTGTAGCGATTTGTATGCTACCGTGTCAGTATAGTCCGACTTTGCGCAACACGAGCTCTTCGATTTGCACAAGTCCATCGCGTGCTACGCGTCACGACGATTCGCGCAAGAGAAGACTCCGGCGAAGAGAAGACCGTCATCGATCGCCTCTCTCGACGGCGTCTAAGAGCGGCGACGAGGAGCGATCCATACGGGGTCAATGGGCATCCGCGATCTGTGTCACGACGCTGCTCTCACGTGGGTGATCACGTAGGCATTCGGTGGGCGTGAATTACAGGTGTCGTGCCAAGGTGGGACGCGAGAAGACAACGACGGCCGTCGCTCAGGTGACTGGGAGAAATAGAGAAATAGAGAGAGAGAGAGAAAGAGAGAGAGAGAGAGAGAGGGGGGGAAGGGGAAGGGAGAGAGAAAAAGATAATCGGTGGATTACCGACCGGTGTTTTCTTTTTTTCTCCGGGATGCAAAGGTGAGACGCTTATCGTCTGCACCGAGATTTTTGCTCGATCGACACGGTGACAACGACAGCGCGAACAAATGTAAACATGCGTGCACGCACGATACACGTAAACATTCGATTCGATAAGGACGACGGTGTCTCCTCGAGATAAGTGAGCTTCTACGGTGGAATCGCGCGCGGATTATGCACGCCGGCCGTCGCCGATTAATGACGAACAATGCAACCGACGCGGCTCAACGCAGGAATGCGGTTTGCAAATGTCACGGGCGGGGAGCGGGGCGCTTTAATGGAAAGGAGGAGGTGGAGGGGCCTGGAAATGTTTACTACTCTTCTCGCCTTACGAACGACGACTCGGCGGGATTTACAATCTGTCCTGTTCGTTCAATGAAAAGGTACCGCGACGCTACCGATATCTTTCTCTTTATTTGCTTTGAAGAACACGATCGATTTCGTTGAAGAACTCTTTGATTATCCCTACGGAATTGGCCGATCGCATTTGTCGTTAATCAGAATTAACAAACGCGATTGGTTAATTCCAACAGAATAATTGGCCGGTTAAATTAATTAAAGTTAATAGAAACGAGCATAAGAGAGGTCAATAATTGGGATTGTCAACAATTGAATATTTCACCCTATATGAAGGGATCGTTTCTACTCGAAAAAGAAAAAATGTCATGGTGTTGAAATAATGCTTGAAGATATTGTGACTCGTTCTCGTCTCTTTAATCTTGAGTGATCAAAGTTCCTTAGAGACTTGGGAGTAATCATTAAATCGAATTCTGTCGTTGACCATTGCCCGGAGCAACAGTAAAATTGTGTACGCGATAAAGATCAATACACGGAGAGAATATTGTAATAAAAATTACAAGAATAAAGATTAAAAATTAAAATTAAAAATAAAAATAAAAATAAAAAATAAAATTAAAAAATTAAATAAAATTAAATAAATTTTATTAAATTTAATTAAATAAAATTAAAATAAAATAAGATTAAAATAAAATAAAATTAAATTAAATTAAAAATTAAATAAAATTAAAAATAAAAATTACAAGAATAAAGATTAAAAATTAAAATTAAAAATAAAAATAAAAATAAAAAATAAAATTAAAAAATTAAATAAAATTTAATAAAATTTAATTAAATTTAATTAAATAAAATTAAAATAAAATAAGATTAAAATAAAATAAAATTAAATTAAATTAAAAATTAAATAAAATTAAAAATAAAAATTACAAGAATAAAGATTAAAAATTAAAATTAAAAATAAAAATAAAAATAAAAAATAAAATTAAAAAATTAAATAAAATTTAATAAAATTTAATTAAATTTAATTAAATAAAATTAAAATAAAATAAGATTAAAATAAAATAAAATTAAATTAAATTAAAAATTAAATAAAATTAAAAATAAAAATTACAAGAATAAAGATTAAAAATTAAAATTAAAAATAAAAATAAAAATAAAAAATAAAATTAAAAAATTAAATAAAATTTAATAAAATTTAATTAAATTTAATTAAATAAAATTAAAATAAAATAAGATTAAAATAAAATAAAATTAAATTAAATTAAAAATTAAATAAAATTAAAAATAAAAATTACAAGAATAAAGATCAATACACGGAGAGAATATTGTAATAAAAATTACAATACAACTTTAATAGTCCGGGAATAGGCTGTCACTATTACGAAAATTATAATAAAAATGACTACGAGTCATTAATCGTAAATGTAGAGTAAAAGTTCTCACATTTATGATCATTTTTATTATATTTCATTATAATTTTCTTAATAGTGACAGTCTATTCCCGGACTGCTAGAGTTGCATTGTAAATTTTACTACAATGATTTCTCCGTGTACGCGACACACAAATACGAGGCGTGATTTCAACGCACCGGATGAGAGGCGCGGACAATCGCGAGATTGCGCGTGTTGCGAACGCGCGATAGATGAGCTGCGGGCGGGTTGATCAAAGGTCGGCGTTCTATTACTAATCAGATCGTGATAACGATACAGCCCGATAAGAATGAGCGAAACGACAGCGCAACGGTTACGGGCGAACGGCGTCGCTTCTGTCAAATTCGCGCGCCGTGCTCGCGAAGAAGGTGGCGGTCGCCGCGAGGCTCTCTCCGCGTCGCGGTCGCTCGGCATTTTCCATGAGAAAACGAAAAAGAATACGGAGGAGAGTCGCGCCGTAACGGTTTCGGCGGTTGCGAGTGTGAGTTCGGTGTGTGCATTCGGAAGACTCGCCGGGAGAAATCGCGACGCGATCCAGATACGACGTATTATTCGACAATTAAGACTCCGCGCATCGTCCAATTACGGGGTTCCCTTCAATCCTAATGGCGCTTCGATCCTTAATTAGTACTTAATTAGTTAATTGCGTACGCCAGCGTCGCAGCCACGACGGCGGATGGCGGCGGCGGTGACCCTGAAGCCCGTTCCGGTGTCACCGGAAATGCAGAGTCGCGTCCGCGGCCGTTCTCGTGCGGTTTTACGTCGCGCTGAAACGCCCGCGAATCCGCCACAAAGAAACGCGCAGGTGTCGCGTGGAAGCGTCAATGCCAGGCTCTAATTCTGGGCATTCTTATTGTCTTGGTCTTCTAACACGAACATTTAAACTTTCAACATAAAATATACACGGAGGAAATATCACATGCTCTTTTTCTTTTTTTACTGACTCTTTTCAATTTTACTATGTAGTGCAAAAATAGATTGTCAGTAAGGTTTACCTTGCTGAAGAATTCCGGTAGAATAACGAATTTTTTAATAGCATGTGTTTTAATTCGTAGAATATAACATATCTAACATGAAAAAAGAGCTAATTACTATAAAATGTAAATCTATTTCTCGATTCTATAGTAATTTTTACTATAAAATCTTCCTCGTAAACATACACATATATATTCTACATTGAAAGTTCATATATTCTTGTTGAGAGACTAAAAGAATAAGAATATCCAGGATTAGGCACGCGCGCGCGTACATGTAAGTCCGGGAATCGGTGCTGTTACCTCAATAATCTCCTCGACAGGCTTTCAGACACGGTTTGCTCTCCACAGTATTGTGTAACTTGTGTGCGCGCAACGGTAATCATCAAACATCATTATTTTGTTCATAATACACATAAATTGTTGCACGCTCGTTTATTTTAATCACAAAAGAATTGAGAGCACGAAATATACTTTGCTCGCTTCTGTATATTTCTGTGATCAGAAACAATTCTGCCACTTGATATGTTCCGCGGCATAATACGGTTTATCACGCGCGCACACAATCGTGCAGATATCAATCTCGCTGAAGAATTCGATTTTCCCCCGCACTCGTCAGATTATATACTCCGACCAAAACAACGGCGAAAAGATATCCGCGAGATTAGACGGTGAGTCTCAAGATATCGCGGCTTTCAGAACCACGCGCGAGAGAGAGAGAGAGAGACGTGCAATTTTATAGAGGTTTATTATATACGCCGCGCAAACACCAATCGTCGTACAGAGCGTGTTCAAGAGGATAACCTTAATCCCGCGCTTAATCGCGACGCGCGGTCGTACGATTCGTAAGATTCTCATTGTATCTCGCCTCCGTTATGATAATTGCACCGACAGTTTCGCATTGGTGACTCGGAGAGCCGAGGAGGCGCCGTCGTCTCGCTGAACGAGTCCGTCGATTCTTTCATTCTACTTTACTTTTGTTTATACGAGTCCGTCCGAGATCCTCGCGTGGGCCTCGGAGAACCCCGGATCGCGTCGGCGATCCAGAACGGCGAACGGACGGACGAACGAAAGAGCGAGCGCGTATGCAGTGGCGGTGTGCGCCTTTCGTCAGCACGATTTTTATCTACCTTACGTGCCGTGCCGCGCCGTAAGGCCTCTCGTCGTCGCCCAGGCACGCAGAGCGCGGCCATGCACATACACACATGCACATATAGATATGTACATACATACGTACATTCGTCGTTCGTCGTCCTATACGGCAACAGGTGCGCGCACGAGAGAGAGAGAGAGAGAGGGGGATGCGCGATTCGCTTCGGCGTTATAACGAACGTTTATGTGCGTTGACAACGAACACAACTACGAAGATGATGATAATAGTGATGATGACGGCGACGACGAGACAACGCGGCTTCGCGACTTGACGTTTCCACGCGAAATCGCGAGCGAGCCGATCGACGCGACACGCAACGTACGCGAGTATGCGAGAGCGAACGGTTACGCACGGTTACTTACCTATTTACAAATCGTCGACCGCACGCGCTGTCCACGGGTCAGGAGACGATGACAGACACCAGGAGACGGGAATGGGGAGGCACTCGCTCGGTCGAGGCAACGGAGATGCCACAGTTCTACGTGCCGAACATGCTCGAACGCGAATACTCCGGCGACTACCGTTCTCTCGCGTCCTCCGCACCGTCGTTACTGCCGACTTCAGGCGCGTCGCAGGTAACGCGGCGGCTCATTGGTCGACCGCCGAGTGGCCAACATGGCGGCTGGGCACGTCGGAATCGGCGATCTTCGGATACGGCGCTCGTCAGGATCGCGCTTGAATGGCCTCGATGGGGCTACGCGGCCAGATCGTTGCTTACGATTCGTCGCGACAGCAACGAGCTTCTCGTCGTCACTCAGCTCTTACCTCGGGGAAGGGTGAAATGACGCGTCCGGCTGCGAACGCGTTTCCCGGCGACACGTACGTGAAGTTGCCGCGCGTTAAGAGGTCTGTTCCTTCCCTGCCAACTACTGAACTAGTGCACACTAGTGCAGCAAGTTGGAGTGAAAGAAAGTATACGCGTTTCACTCTGACTTAGCGCACCGGTGCAGAAGTTCTTCGGAAGCGAACAGACCTAAGGAGTTCATTCACCAGAGTTGCATTCCAAGAAGTTCTTTTTGAGAAAAATTTTACGGGAAATAGTTCACGTAATATATATTGTGGATTTTCGAGAAAATTTTTCTCGAAAAGAACGTTTTGGAATGTAACTCAGGTGTGTATTTTCAAAACGCCCAAAAAACATATTTTCAGTAACGCGTCAAGGAATGTCTATTCCCAAGTTCCTTTTTTGTTAAGCTAAATTACGTTTTCATATGTTTATTTCGCTATTTTAATAATAGATGTTAATTTAAATATGATTAATAATAGATGTTAATTTAAATATAATTTAAATACACCACATCTCTTGTCACGTTTCACTCAGCACAATGCTACCTAAAGCATAAAACAGTAGTTTTCTGGCTTGCGGTTGGCCATTACACAAAAACGGTGCAATGAATACCTCTTTCTTCTTAACATGTAACACTTGTAACGGTAAATTTTTTACTTGAATGCTATAATTTTTTACGAAGCTACACTGAAATAATGATCATCTACATTGTTTCTATTATAAAGATTATAAAATATGAAACTGCGATATTCAGTATTACTATCTTTCATGAAGGTGATTTCTCATAATGATGCAGACGCACTATCGACGCACGAAACTTTAACTACGAATATTGCAATAAAAGTTATGTTATATTTTTGTATAATTTTAAGCATTTTTTGATTTAAGTGAATAAAACTACTCAAGCGTGGAATAGCGCGTGACGCCGCGACGCATTGTGCGTTGAAAGGAACGCAGATACTCAAATATCTTGAACTAACGAAACTAATATATCTCTGGGATGTATTTTGAATATTTGTGCTGTATAGATGATTATTATAACACGCCTCGAATTTCGCTCGACAATTTTATCTTCACAAGATTGCAGATAACCGATTGATTATTCAATTCTCTCATAATTATTTAGCGCATATTGAATCATTGGTAACGATCTTTCGAGTGGTGTTTGCAAACAACATGCGATAATGAAATAATCTTTTATTATTATTGTTCGTCGAGAAGTTGATGATTAATTTTCGCATCAGTCCGTTCCGCACACGTCCTAACACACGTCGCTGTTCAATGCATACGATAATCGATTAGTTGATAAATAGAGACAACAACTTACCAAACTTGCCGTTCGATTGTACTATTGAAGAATAAGAGATTTGTGTGCTCCATTGAGTTGTATACCTGTAACAAAATCAAAATCCTTATCGCCGCCATTGAGTCGTTTTGTTTATAAACAGGAGTTATTTGTCCTGTCGTTAAACCGTAGTATTTGTAAGTAAAAGGATTATTTACCTTTCATTGAGTGATACTCGATAATAAGGTTTTCTCTGATTCCAGTTGAATCGTACTGCTTGGAAACAGAAAATCCATTCCGCGGTCGTTGAGTCGTATTACGATCTCGATTCTTCGTCGTAATTGAATTGAGGGTGGTGGTGACTCGTAACGGTAAACTTTGGAACTATGTCTTCGAATAAGAGTTAATTTCGCGCCAAGTCTCTGTAACGGCCTGTGTGGCGCCATCTAAAGGTGCCGAGAGGAAATCTATTGTAGTTGGAGCCATTATGGGCTGAGGGTGGGACACGATTGACCACGGTACGATTGGACACAGATTGTAATGATTAATTCGACCTGGTGATTCATTAGATAATCCATCGGTTGGTTGTATCCAATCGTACCGTGATCAATCGGGACGCTCCCGAAGCTGAGCACAATAAAAGGAATAAGGAACAGGGAACAGAGAATAAGGAATAAGGAATACTGAAAACAAGAAATAAATCGGTATTCATAGGTCGGTATTTATAGTCAAATCTTTGGTTTGTTCTTTTCAGCTGCACTGCTTAATTGGTGCAATAAGTTAGAATGAGACAAAACTTATACTTGTCTCACTTTAATTTATTGCATCAGTTCAGCAGTGCAGCTGAAAAAAACAGACCACTTATTTCAAGACCGTCTTAAGTAATGTCTTAAGATGCGAATACGGCTCTGTGATTGGTTCATGACATCTTAAGACAATACTTAAGATGATCTTAAATATAAGACCGGACTATTGCAGAATTCACACTGCGTCCAATGTCCGACTTATGATGTCCGATATCCAATAAGAGAACAGCTTTCCAATGGAGAATTGAATTTTCTATTAGAAAGCTCTTTTCCTATCAGACGTCGTACATCGGACATCGGATGCGGTGTGAATCCTGCATATGAGTACCGGCCATAGTCGTATCTTATATTTAAAACCGTCTTAAGTTTATCTTCAGATGCTTTGTAGCCAATGAAATCACCCGTAGACTATCTAAAGATGAATTTAAGATGATTTTAAATATAAGATCCGACTATGGCCGGTATTCTCCTTTATCCACAATCTTGCTTTAATCTTTAAGCCGTAATAAATTGACCAACAGTATATTATTTTAAAAATAATTAACTATAATTGGTCAATTTCTTACTGCTTAAGAATTAAAGCAAGGTTGTGGACAAAGGGTTCATAGTCCGATCTTATATTTAATAGCGTGTTCGACTGGTTCTGAATTAATCGCTCCGAAAGCGATTAATGACGTCATAAGTCTCTACTAGCCAATCATAAAGCTTATAAGTACTTGTTCGACCAATACACGTAGGCTGAATAACCTAGAGTGAGTTAACCCAGAGCCAGTCGAATGCTATTATAGCTCCTGCACACAGGACTCGGTAATGCTTACCGCGCGGCGGAAGTTCGCGCGACAGCCAATCAATATGCTGCTTTCCGTAATAACCTTCTAGCTCTTATGGAAAAACAACATATTGATTGGCTGTCGCGCGGACTTCCGCCACGCAGCAAGCATTATCGCGTCCTGTGTACAGGAGCTATTATATTTAATGCAGGATTTACACCGCGTCCAATGTCCGACGTACGACGTCCGATATCTAATACAATAGAACAGCTTTCTAATATAGAATTCAATTCTGCTTTGGAAAGCTATTCTTTTATTGGATATCGGACGTCGGACATCGAAAGCGGTGTGAATCCTGCATAAGAATGTCTTAAATTCACATTTAGAGATACTCGGTAGCCAATAAAATGATCTGTACAGTATTTAAAGATGAACTTGAGACGGCTTAACCAATGGAAGTAAAGTATGGTTGTAAGAGTAAAAAATTGACCAATTACAGTCGATTATTCTTCTCATATTCAATTGTGATTAGTCAATTTTTTACTTTGTATAGCCATATTTTACTTCCATTGCAGACGGTCCTTTGAATAAAAGACTTGTGGTGCGATTTTGTAATTCTTAACGACAGATCTTGGCAGGAATAATGTATGGTAGAAAAACTGCGCAACATATGATAACGACGACTGTCGTTAAGAGTTACAGAATCACACTACCGACCATGAATATCGGCTTTTGTTTTCACAAATCGCGTCTGAAAAACAAGTCGAATTTTTTACCTTTAAATAGCATGGTAACTTATAGCGAATTCGGTTGCTTGCACTAGTGTGCACTGAGTGCGCACTAAGGCTTGTTCATAGTATGTTATTATATTTAAAGATTATCTTAAATAATTCTCAAATAAATTCTCAAATATTTTTAACCATAATATGATATGTATAACATCCGTACGAATCATTTTATTAGTTAAAATGTTTTTAAATATGTATTTAAGACACGATCTTAAATATAAGAATGTACTGTAAACAAGCCTTAATGCGCACTCAGTGCGCACTAGTGCAAGCTACCGAATTCGCTATTAGAGAGATTCGTAATATTATGATATAACGCGATGGGTTACGCGAACTTCTTATTCTTTAATAACATGATCAGTGAGTCGAATACATTTAATCTGTTCTTTGTAGAACCAGCTATACTAGCATTCATTTCTCTTTGCGCCAGTTCCAACTTCTTGGTGATTAACTGATAGTTAAATCAAATGTCTATTCTTATCTAAATTGAGATATGATTTAACTTTATCTACATTGACATATGATTTAACTATCAGTTAACTTATCAAGAAGTTGGAACAACCAGCCCACAACTATATATCTGTTTCTTTATAAATTCTGAAATTGTGCACTGGTTCAGCTACAAAGAATAGACCTATTACTTATACTTACCACAGAGTAATAAGAGCCCTTCTAACCTAATAATGAATCACATTATTAAAAATAAAGATATGAGTAGAACAGGTTTCACAGCAATACAAATAAAGCACACATGCAATTACTCCTTAATATTATTTTTGATATTTTATTTATTCTCAGGAGGGAAAGAACATGAATTATTAATTTATAAGATGCTAAACATTATTGGCTAGAGAAGTTTGTTCATGAGCTACGTTTTACGTGTCATTCTCAAAATCCTTTGGGTTTTTACGGCTTATAGCCTTGTTTGTTTCGGTGGCCCAGCTCATAATCAAATAGGTACCCATGAAGACTATAATATAGTAAATAGGTTACTTATTAAGCACTGAAGAATATCAATATTCAACTTAGAACTTAAAATGCAATAACAAGAAGTACTTACAAGGTGCTATACGGAATACACTGCCTTGAAACCGACGTACCATATTCGGCACACCTTCAGAAATCATTCCCTTAAAGGCTTTCTGTTCATATGGACTAAGTCGAAAGTAGACGATGCCACTGATTTTGGCGAGATTACCCCAATGCTTCCCCATGTTTGACCGAAGTCTGAAAGATTGATCGAAACGTTGTAGTTGACGGACATTTAACAGAACATAACCACTCTCGAGCGTATTGACATAATTGCGAAAACAGCACGAATGTCATTCAGAACGTTCTCTAGTTCAAGATTTTGAGCTTGAAACAGATCTAAGTGAGGTCGTGCGAAATATGCGATCAATCTCGAGCAATGAATAATTACATAATCTCGTCGTACTCACTCAAAGCAATGCCTACGAAGAGTATCGTGTTATTTTCGTGATCAACTCTCCATTAGCTATTCTCTGCTATCTGACATAGCAGATGGCGCACTCGAGCAAAACGTATGAAGCATAGGAGGTTCGTCTTTTCCATTTTCTCGTTATTTTTTGCCTCTTTCTTTTTGCTACGATGTATATTTCATAAAAAGTGTAATTTATGTTATCATTCGACAAAACTATCGTTCTTTCCAAATATATCGCTGTCTTCTAATTAATAATTTCGTATCTCATTTACTCGGGACACGTAATATTTCAATATTGAACAGAACAACAGTCAAGCAACATTCTATTGTCGTTCCAAAAAAAATTTATACAATCCAAGCTCTTTTCCTTTTTCTAAGCTCTTGGTAAACTAACAATTAAATCATAACTCAGATAGCACAGAGAATTCAAAAAGAATTCAATCGTATGTCACCAATTCTGAATTCATTTTTAAATGCAAAAAGAATTCTTTTTCCCTTATAGAAATATCATACTAAGAATCATTGATAATTACTTATTTTCAGTATTAAAAATACTGAATAATAAGTAATGATCAATGATTCTTAGTATGATATTTCTATAAGGGTTACTGAACTGAATTCTGAAGAATTCTTTTTGCATCTAAAAATAAACTCAGAATTGGCGACATACTGAATTCTTTTTCATTTTTTTTTAATTCTCTGTACTATCTGAGAAATCTATCTTTTGTTTTTCTTAAAATTAACTCATCGAGAAAAGACGAGAATGTCGCGACCTTCAATCAGCCGACTTTGCTATGCGGATACCTTTCGTAGCAGTGGCGAGGAAATAAGGCATATCTTGTTCTATTGTCTCTCATTAAGCTTGATCTACAATGTGTTCTTTGCTTCCTGCTTCTTCCTCTTTATCTCTTTCTGACTCAAACCTTAAGCTTTAAGTCAGAAAAAAACAGAACACAAGAAACAGAATGCAAAGAACATATTGCAGATCAGGCTTTAGGGTCTCAAAAAGCCCGCGCCGGGGGTCACGTGAGAGAGCGAGCTGCGCGAGTCACTACAAGATGGCGGCAGCGCCCACGGCGCTGCGTCGCTGCTGTCGTGCGCAGTCAGGCAAGCGTATCGGGGCAGGGGCAGTCGGTGGGTCGGTCGTCACGAGCGAACGAGCGTTCGTGTGTGATCGATGTTGTGATACGGTGTGTTCGCGTCCGCTAGTTGCGCGTCGCGTTCATCATCGAGCGAAGTTGTAACGAGGAGCACACGCAGGGACAGACAGTCCGCCAGCGAGCATGGTTGCCACGAGAATCCGCAGTAACGCGTCTACGCGGTCATCCCGGGACGAACAGTGGTAACGTCGTGTTCCGCTTGTGGTGTTTCGTACTTTACGCGAGGTCCTTGCTCACGTGAAGCGGAGGGTACCCTGTGTGCTAGCTAGCTAGCGGGCGTGCGTGCGTGCGTGCGTGCGTGCGTACGTGCGTGCGTGCGTGCGTGCCTGCCTCTGACCGTGTCATGGTATCGAGGCAGGCCGAGAATCGTGGCGGCGGAAGTTCTCGCACGTCCCAAGACATGGCCTGCGACAATCGCGCCGAGAGCGACTTCGAGTTCTCGGTGCCGCCAGAGGCGCCGGTATTCGAGCCCACCACCGAGGAGTTCCAGGACCCGCTCGCCTACATCGCGAAGATACGGCCGATCGCGGAGAAGTCCGGCATCTGCAAGATCAAACCGCCGCCTGTAAGTAGTCAAAGTCGTTCGTTCGGACGTGTTCGACTCGTGGGACGAACGCTCATCTCGTCCTTATTTCGTCATCGTCGTCGTCGTGTACTGCGGACATTGTCCTCTTTGTCGTTGCTGTGGCAGCGCACCTTACCGTCGTCGTTATCGTCATCGTGACGAAGGACGCCGACCATCGATCCTCTCTTACGTGAGCGTTTTTCTCATCGCGAGGCGCGATTGAAAAGGTTTCGGACCGAGAAAATCCGAGAGGGAGAGAATCACTGGTCTTCGTGTTACGAGTACGCGACCTCGTTTCAACAAACGACAGTCCGTCTCGTGGAACGAGTCAGGATCACGACAGACGACGACGACGACGATGATCAGGAGGATGAGAAAATAACGGGGATCACGCGCAGATCTCCGTCCGTCCGTGCGTTCGTTACACGCCACACGCGAGCGCGTACGAAACGTGCATGGCAGCACGCTGTTTTTGTTCCGCGGTGAGTCTCCATATTTTTCCGTTCCGCGAAATAATGACCCTCCTTACGCTTACGCGTACGCGTGTGTCGCGCGCATTGCGTCGTCCGGGATGCCTGCCAAAACGGCGAAAAGAGAAACTGGCAAAGAAAACGGTAGAAATAAAAAGAAAGAGCACGACGCCAGAGATAAAGCCAAATGAGACTGAGAGAGAAAGAGAAAAACAACCGTCTCCTCCTTTCTCTCTTTCTGTCTTTGTCTCTCTCTTTCTCTTTCTCGCTTCCATTCGACGTTACGCTGCACGGCGATATTAATGGATGCGTCGAGGTGGCTTCTTTCGCGGATGCACCGCTTCGTCGCCGATGACGACGTCGACGGCGAAGTGAACGTGGCGGAGGAGGACGATGACAATGGCAATAACAAGTATCGCGGCACAAGTGCGCCCGTTGATGATGTTTCTCGTCGCGCGAGGAAACGTCGATTCTCGGCGATTAACATAACGCCAACAACTGCGCCAAAGCCAACCAGTTACGAACCGCCATGTAAAATGGCCACGATCGGAACACAATCGGCGATACACGCACTCGAGAGTGCGGGAGACGTTGCACCGCGAGAAAGTATTACGAAACGCTGTTTGGACGCGGCCACGAGGTGAGGCAGAGGCGAGGGAGTAGGGAAACCGGCCGATCTCGAAGAAAACGCGATCCTCTTCGCCGGGATTTTATCGAGCGGCCGCACGGGAAATTTATCGACGCCAGCGCGATCCCGTTATCGCCATTCGGCTTCCCAACCAAAACGTGCGCTTCTGTCTCCTTTCTTTCTCTCTCTTTTTCTCTCTCGGCCATGTGGGGATTTCCTCGTTCACCCTGGGACCAAAGCGGATATCGGAATCGGCTAGATTGACGGCCGGTCGCGAGTGTGCTCGTGACAGGTCGAAAAGTCTCGCGATGCAGTTCGTCGTGTGACATAATTTTTTCCTGCGCTGCGTCACCTTTCACTCTGCGAGCTCTCGTCTCCCTCCCTCTCTTCCTCTCTTTTTCTCTTCCCCGAGTATAACACGGAACCGCAGTTCCTTGGAACAGTTTTTAGGCCGAATTCAGGATACCTACTCCATTGTTCCGTTGACGAGACCTTTGCGCCGATTCTCAATTTGGTTGAAAACTACATTGTCCTTTTCCTTCTTTCCTCCACGACGCGACGGATCTGTCTTTCTGTCCTCGCCGCCTGTGTCTGTCGATTTACGTCCACCATTAGAAATGATTTGTGCCACCATTTTGTTTCCGTGGTATACGAAGCAAAATTCCCGGGCCGCGAGGGAATTCTCATCGCTTCGGCGTACCTACCGAATATCCGCCAGTAAAAAGTGCTTCCGAGTATTTGGCGTCCCGGTGTACGTATCGACGCGCGAGATATCGTGTACTCTTCGCCGCGTATAGGTGTATAGGTGTATAGGTGTCACCCGGCCGGGGAGATACACGACTTTCCCGACGCCAAAAGCCGAAGGAATTTCCCGGCGCTAATTCGGAAAGCTCTTTCCGTGGAAGGGTCGACTCGTCGTCGCTACGATTGCGTAACTTCGCAATTCGACGGCGACATCAGTCGATGGCCGTTCCGGGGGCAATGACGATCGTTATTTCGTCAGCCGATTTAAATGCCCGGGACATGGAAACTCTCCGAATTTTCACGTACAACCGGCTCGTGTGTTTGCGTTTATTAAGTATACTTGGTCTCTCCACGAGAGAGAGAGAGAGAGAGAGAGAGAGAGAGAGAGAGAGAGAGAGAGAG
>NW_022639499.1:35236-47007 GCF_010583005.1 Odontomachus brunneus
GAGAGAGAGAGAGAGAGAGTCGCCCGCGGTGGCGACTTCGTCCAAGTCCCATCTCCTGTCGCGTCTTCCAGCGACACCATTTTCGGCGTAGGCGCGTCGCGCCTAGAAACAGTTCTTAACGCAAGAGAGTGCGGAGAGATCTCGCCGTTTCTCACACGCGACGACGATGACGACGATGATGCCATGATTGGCGGCGTCGACTATCGATGTTGATAACATGCGCGCGATTACGTTTGCGTCTCATTCGGCCAGGTGTCTCGCGGCGTCCGCTCCGACGCCGCAAACTCCCTCGAGGAATTATTGATTTTTATTTACGACACGGCTAATCGAGGCTCGATAATTATCCCGATCGGTAGCCGATCGTTTATCCTTCAACGGACTGCGGAAAAAGGAAGGAGCGAGATCTCGAAACCCGCGACTCATCGGCTACCGGCTTTGCGTTATTATTCTCTCTCGCTCTGTCATTTACTCACTCACTCTCCCGCCCCTTTCGTCACCTTGCTCGCCAATATGGATTTGCGAGATCGCATCCAACGGATAATTCATTTGGTGATAACGATATTCGTTGTTTTTATCTAATCGTGCGGCTTGCGCGCGAGGAAAACCTCGAACGGGTCTAAGAGATACGTGTTAACATTACGAACACCGTGAATTTCGGTGAGGAGAAGCGGCACGCGTTCTGGTGACGATTGAAACAATCTTCCCTGATTCGAGGCAACGTCCTTTATTCGCGACAAGGTTGCGTGTGACTTGGAGAAACGCCGTCTTCCTCGTGACTCTCAGTGTACGTTGATGTTGTCATTTTGTCCGGTCGCCTCGCCGGTTTTTCTCCACGAACACTTCAGGACAGACCGCTGCTGGATAAAGCATTTTTTCCTCCTCGATACGCGAGGAGTCGACGACGACGAGGGCGGCGCGCGCGTGTGTGTGTCTGTGCTCGGGAGGAATCGATGTGCGCCTCGCGTTTCGTGGTGAGAACTGCACGTACGAGCGCGAAGTGAAATGCCGCGAGAGAGAGAGAGAGAGAGAGAGAGAAAAAGAGCCTTTCTCTACTCGACGAGGTGTCTGCTGCGACAGTCGAGAGCTCCTCACCTGTCCGCGGGTCGTAGTCCTCAGCTGATTAACTCTCTAATGAACGATTCGAACAATTGGTTGTTCTATGCAGCGAAAGCTGCAAACCTATAATGTGCATCTGTTAAGCTTAATCTACAATGTGCACTTTGCTTTCTGTTTCTCTATTTTTTTTCTGGTTTAAGACTCGAGTTAGATAAAGTAAGAAAAAAGCAGGAAGCAAAGAACACATTGAAGATCAAGCTCTTCTATTATTGCCACGATAAAATCGATAAAGCATTATTTACATTTCGTTAGATATGATTTTCGACCGGGCTGAACGATCATCGCTAGATTTGCTCAAGTCGCCGCTCCTCGTTGCTTGTTAATCACGATGATTGTGTATTGTGATTATGATTATTGCTGTATCTGCTGGATGAACAATGACCGCTGCGACGCGTGTTGGAGTGACTCTTCCGCGTTTTCGCGACGCAGCAACGGTTTGTGACGACGCAGTGTGGTAACGCGCAACGGGACTCACGGGGACGAGCTCAAAGCGCTTTTTGCGGAGCTGATATTTCCATGAGAGCACACGTCGCCATTGCGGAAGTTGTCATAGAAGTGCACGCACGTTCCGTACGGGCGTAGCGCGCTCGTAAAACGACGACGACTTGATTAACGCACTTTACGATTGCAGCCGACGTAGCGCGAAATAAAAACGGTACGCTCGATGGCTTTATTGAAGCGCCGCTTTATTAGGCGAGGCGTTCCGACACTGCGCGATCCACAAGCGTTAATGACGGATTATTCGAGTGATATCGCGAGATCGGGCTCCGGCGCGATTTTTTTCCTCCGCGGCGAGCGTATCGTGTCGAGGATATTTGGCTTGCGTTTTATTGGAGCTCGCACACGTCTCGTGTGTGGGTGTATCAATTAAGTGTACACGTCGCGTGTGCGCGAGATAAGTTCGTGCATCTCGTTTTCCGTGCTTTTAAATTCAATTAGCGTTCGAGAAACGACAGCGCCGTTATCGCGCGAGGATTCTTTCGGCTACGTTTATCGATCATTCCGTTTGATTGTGTTGTATAGACGATTTGTACAACGTCTAGCTCGCGAGCGTGTGTACCCAAAACACTCGCGGCTCTGCTGCATATTATTACGACGGCTTATTGATTATTAAATAATGCGCATGGATACTTAACGAGTATGTTTTGCTGAACTGATTGGACCATGCGCGAGAGGAGAGAGAGGGAGAGAGAATATTCATTGCAAATAAACTATAACTAACAAGCAGATTAACGAGAGAGATTCAATCACTATTTTGAAAATAATAAAAAACAATTATCACAATCACATGACCTCTTATCTCTATAACAATGTAATTTTATAACGTTTATATTGGACGAATTCATATTATTCGTGTATGACTATATCAATAAAGTTTCCACGTAGTAACTTTAGCACACTTTAGAGCGTTTCCCTCTGCCACACCTCTATTCACCGACGCGAAATCGAACATATGTCGACGTGCATCCTGTAAAAATTATAACACGATACCGTGAGATACCTGTCGAAGAAAGGAAGGGAGGACGGAAAATAAGTTCGTCGAGAACCAAAGTGCCCCTTATTCTTGCTGTGTCGAACGTGTTACACGCGCTGCACCGTACATAAGGGCCACGTACGCTACTAGCAGCGCGTGGTGCGCCTCTAGTTACAAGCCGAAGTGGTGCCGGATATTCAGCTGCGTGAATAAGTAATAATCGTCGATGTCGATACCATGAGGCACGGCCGTCGGTCAGCGAAGAAATCGACGAGATATCCGTCGATAGCGTCGATTTAGAAAATCGACACGGCTCCTCCCTTCTCGCCCTGCCGCGAGAAAATGCGCGTGTCAGGTCTAAACCTCGTTGTTTCTCCTTGCAGAATTGGCAGCCACCGTTTGCTGTGGACGTGGACAAGTTCAAGTTCGTCCCGAGGATACAGAGGTTAAACGAACTGGAAGCCAAGACCAGGATAAAGTTAAACTTTCTGGATCAAATCGCGAAATTCTGGGAGCTGCAAGGTTCCTCCTTGAAGATCCCTCTGGTGGAGCGGAAGGCGTTGGACTTGTACTCCTTACATAAAATCGTCACTGACGAAGGTGAGCCGTGAATTGATACATTCCGCTCATTTGATGCGCACCTCGCGGTTTTTATTTTACTCATGGCTGTACATCGTTTGCAGGTGGCGTTGACACGGTGACGAAGGAGAGGAGATGGGCCAAAGTCGCCAACAAATTGGGTTACCCATCCGGACGAAGCGTGGGTAGTATATTGAAGAATCATTATGAGAGAATTTTATATCCCTTTGACGTCTTCAAGCTGGGAAAGACATTGTCGGATATCGTAAGTTCATTCCGCAGAGAAAATACTCACGAAAGCTTCAAATGCGCGAAAGTCATCGTTCCTTATCTTACTTTGTTGCAATCATTTATCTCTTCGTGACTAAGAGCATTATTTGTCGCATCTCAACAAAACTGTACTGTGCAGAAAATCGAACCAGAAACGGACGCGAACGAGAAGAGGGATCGCGATTACAAACCGCACGGCATAATATCACGACAGCAAATCAAACCGCCGAACGAGAAGTTCTCAAGACGGTCCAAGCGGTATTCCGGCCAAGAAGAAAAGCAAGATGTATCGGTTAAGCAGGAGGACTGCAAGGAGGAGTGCGATTCTGACAACGAATGCAAGGTTGTGGTCAAGAGTAGGTATTATAATTCCGACACGGACAAAACCATGGACAAGAGCAAGGAACTTAAGAAATTACAATTTTACGGACCAGGCCCGAAGATGGCTGGCTTTAATACCAAAGAGGCGAAGAAGTCTAACAAGACACGCGGCTTGAAGTTTGTTTATGAGTTCGATCCCGTGAGTACACGATTTTTGTTAACAAGACTTCGTTCGTTCTTAGATAACATAAAGTTGTGAATTGAGTTCACCTTTATGTCGCTCACGTTCTTACTTACAGCTGGCAAAATATATCTGTCACAATTGCGGGAGGGGCGACAACGAAGAGAACATGTTGTTGTGCGACGGTTGTGACGACAGCTATCACACTTTCTGCCTTATGCCGCCATTGACGGAGATACCGAAGGGTGACTGGCGGTGTCCAAAGTGCGTCGCCGAAGAGGTCTCCAAGCCGATGGAGGCGTTCGGCTTCGAGCAAGCACAGAGGGAATACACGCTGCAACAATTCGGAGAGATGGCCGATCAGTTCAAGAGCGACTACTTCAATATGCCTGTGCACGTAAGTAACCCTTGTCAGTGACCATCAGACGAATATGCCGATACTTGTCGGTCGATAGTCGAGTCGTAACTCTATCTCGTGTTTTTTTTCTTTAAGTCTATGTTCTATGACGTCTACTAAGAAACATTTTACAATGGGGAGCACTACGCGCGTACATGCTATTATTAATAATGATTTCTTCCCACATCGGACAGACAGCTTTATCGATTACTTCCGCATAAACGTTCAGAGAGAAGGAAAGAGAGAGAGAGAGCAAAAAAAATAAATAAATCCATTATTTGCGTCAGAAGTTATTTATGACTCGACTCTCGGTGTATTGTAACGCATATTTATCTTTCTTACAATTAATCGTCATTTTCGCAGATGGTTCCCACATCACTGGTGGAGAAGGAATTCTGGCGTATAGTCTCGTCCATCGACGAGGACGTGACGGTGGAATATGGCGCTGATTTACATACGATGGATCACGGATCCGGCTTCCCAACCAAGACAAGCGTGAATCTGTTCACGTGCGATCAGGAGTACGCCGAATCCTCGTGGAATCTGAACAACTTGCCGGTGTTACGTGGCAGCGTTTTGGGTCACATTAACGCTGACATCAGCGGCATGAAGGTACCGTGGATGTATGTCGGTATGTGCTTCGCTACGTTCTGCTGGCACAACGAGGACCACTGGAGCTATTCCATCAATTATCTACACTGGGGCGAACCAAAGACGTGGTACGGCGTGCCGGGATCACAAGCCGAACGCTTTGAGCACTCCATGAAATCCGCAGCACCTGAATTGTTTCATAGTCAGCCTGATCTGTTGCATCAACTTGTCACCATTATGAATCCGAACATATTGACTAATGAAGGTAATATATGTGTGTGTGTGTGTATGTAGTGCGTTTTCTTCGTTGCTTTGAACTTGAGAGCGGACGCGAAAATGAGAAAACTTTTATGAATTCTATATTATGAATTGTACGTTTTCTATGTATATTGGATTGTCTTGTTCTGTAGCTCGTCTTACTAACGATAGTTATCGACACTTGTTTTAGACATGATTTTGTTGAAGTCTTGTTGACGTTTTGTTGAAGTCAATAGCGATGTAATTTTATAATGTAAAAAACTACAAGATATTGATCGCATATTATACATACAGGAGTACCAGTATTCAGAACTGATCAGCATGCGGGTGAATTCGTGGTGACATTTCCGAGAGCGTATCACGCCGGATTTAATCAAGGCTACAACTTCGCAGAAGCCGTTAATTTTGCACCTGCCGATTGGGTATGTAAATTGCTATATAATTAGTGATAATTCTGTCTAAACTCTCGTGTCAGATGAGGAATAATAAATATTGATAAATTTAAGTGACACAAACATATTTTGTGTCTTCAACAGCTCAAGATTGGACGGGATTGCATCACACATTATTCGAACTTAAGGAGGTTCTGTGTGTTCTCCCACGACGAACTGGTTTGCAAAATGTCGTTGGATCCGGACTCATTAGACATCGGAGTAGCGACTGCGACGTACCATGACATGCTACAAATGGTGGACGACGAGAAAAAATTGCGGAAGAACTTGCTAGAATGGGTAAGATCGCTTCCTGTTCCGATTTTGCGAAGCACGACGTTCGTCAATTATCGCCGCGTTGAAGCTCTTAAACCTAAATATATTAAATATTCATAGTCGGATTTTATAATTAAGATTGTCTCAAGTATACCTTCGGATACTCTGTAGCCAATAAAACAATCCGTATCTGTAGATAAACTTCAGACGATCTAAAATATATAAGATCAGACTGTGAATAATCCCATAAATAAAGTACTTTGAGCTTTTGTTTTTTAATCGACATTAAGGATTACACATTAGAATTTGAGTTAATTAATTTCAATTTTTGTTTTTTGGCTTATTTCGCCTCGATTGCATGTTTCTCGCAACCGTCTCACTTTTGGAATATCGTTTTCAAGTGTACGGATTTTGAGTCGATTAACAAAGTGTTCAAACTTCTATCCTGTCTACCAAGTTTTGTGATTGGGTAGTAAAGTCGTATGACGTCATCCATCGAGCCCGGATCAATGAAAATTTGTGCATTTGGAAACGCTGCTACCTTCGTATTCACGCAGCCGTGCATTTATGCATTCTTTACATCTCGTCGAGAAGGTGCGATCTGCATTTGCATGACTTGACTGCTATACATGGGGAATCAAGCAGACGTGTTCAAACACGCCGCGTGCGGGGTATGAATGCACGTTTCCATTAGCGATGCGAAAGACACTACATGTAAATCGGGCATTACAGCTGACTGAACGGGTCAACATATTCAGAACAAGTAGTACGTTACATGCCAACAGCGCGCCCTCCCACACGCACACACACACGCATGCACGCACGCACACGTCGCTGTGACATGTACGCGTTCGTACACACGCGGCAAAACCCGTATGCGTGCGAGTGATACCGCCGACCATTTGGACGTGTGTGTCGCGCGAGAACACGCAACTGTCCGTCCGTCCATCCGTCTGTCCGTCCACGTTGTAAAACCAATTAATGTCGCCACGTATTATTTTCGCCGCATTCGCTCGTTACCGGGCTCATTGTTGTCGTTCCCTCGGTCGTCGTGCTCGTGGTCGTTGACAAAATAGCGCGACGCGACGCAGTCGGCCTTGACTGCTTCGACGCCTATTTGGTGCGACTCCGATTTAGATTATGTAACTTACGGCGGGGTGAGTAGAGGTTATGTTTTCGAAGCTCTTCCGTGTGCCATGATGCTGCTGAACGTGCGTTCCATTTTCTCGGGCCGCGTCGCGCAGGATTCGCCGGGGCTACGCCGGCAGGGACGTGTGCGCGGGAACACACGCGACGACGGTGTTATTGCGCGACTCATGTGAGCCTCTCGCCATCTGCGTTCCGCTCCATTCTACGCAGATGGATACATGTGCGCGCCAGTGCAACACGATCGTCGGCTGTCCGATATTGTCGCCCTTCCTTCTCGTTCCTTCGTTTTCGCGTCAAGTTCTGTGTCGTGGGACGTTCGTTCATGGTTCGAGAGGTGCGGGATATTATCGAGTATGAGTAGCTTCTGAGTCTGTGAAACTTGTTGTCTGCTCAGGGTGTAACAGAGGCGGAGCGCGAAGCGTTCGAGTTGCTACCGGACGATGAGAGGCAATGTGAAGCCTGTAAGACTACCTGCTTTCTGAGTGCCGTTACGTGCTCGTGCCACAACTCACAGTTGGTTTGCTTGAGACACTTCGCCGAGTTGTGCTCTTGCCCACCGGACAAACACACGCTGCGTTATCGTTATACTCTGGACGAACTGCCCATCATGCTGCAAAAGTTGAAGCTGAAGGCCGAGTCCTTCGACTCGTGGGTGACCAAGGTCAAGGAGGCAATGGACCCCAAGAACGACAAAATCGAGCTGAGTGAATTGAAGGAGTTGTTGAATGAAGCTGAAAACAAGAAGTTCCCTGAGAGCGAGCTGCTCACTGCTCTCACCACAGCGGTGCAAGATGCTGAGAAGTGTGCTAGCGTCGCGCAACAGCTCCTCAATAATAAACAACGTACAAGGTCAGCGATAAGCAGGGTGATATTTTGTTGTAGTGTTCTCTATACAGTGACTGTTGACATATGGATTTTCTGTTACGCAGGACCAGGCAATCAGTTGATACCAAGTATAAACTTACTGTAGAGGAGTTGACACTATTTTATAAGGAGATCACCAACTTGTACTGCGAGCTCAAGGAATCAGATGGTGTCAAGTACATACTTGATCAGGTGGTGCAATTCCAAAAAGATGCAGAGGAATTGGAGTCCAAGGGGGATGAATGTGACATGAACAAGTTGGAGAAGTGCATCGACTTTGGTGATTCTATCTGCATCGAACTACCCCAGCTTCAACGGTTAAAGCAAGTATGTACTGGTTGACTTTGCAAACATATACTTTTTAATTTTTTACAAATATGTACTTTTTAATTTTGCAAATATTAGTTTAATTCCTGCAAATTCTTAAAAATATAACAAGTATGTTTTGTATCATTATCTTCTTCTAATCGTTAAGATTGTGAATTATTATTAATTACTACTAATTTTATTTCGTCATAGAAATTGATGCAGGTACAATGGCTGGAGGAAGTGCGGACCGTCCAAGACGATCCACGAAACGTCAGTCGCGAGGACGTAGTGAAATTGATCGAGAAGGGGATGGCGATACCGCCACATTTTAGTGTGGAGAACACGCTGTCCATGTTGCACTCGCTCACGAAGGCGATCGACAAGTGGGAGGAGAAGGCCAAAGTGTTTTTGCAAACTAAAAACAGACATACCATTGCGGCGGTAGAGGAGTTCATTCATGAGGCGGACGAGGTAGAGGCGTATTTACCGAGCTTGGACAATCTACAGGACATATTGAGCAAGGCAAAGAACTGGATGAAAGTGGTGAATGAGATACAAGCGAGGGAGAACGTGCCGTATTACGACACATTAGACGATCTGATCAGGAAGGGCAGAAATATCCCGTTACACTTGGAACCCTTGCCGATGTTGGAATCCACTCTCTCACAGGCGAAAGCATGGAAGGAGAGGACCGCGAGGACATTCCTGAGAAAGAATTCGCACTGCACGCTGATGGAGGCATTGTCGCCTCGCGTCGGCGTTGGTGTACAGGCGATGAAGACTAAGAAAAATAACAAATCGGGTGATGAATCCGTGGGCGCAGTTTACGTTTGCGAGACGAGATTAGACGACTCCAGCGACTCAGCTAATGTGGTGGCCGCCTTCAAATTGGCTGAGCAGCGCGAGATGGAGGGCATGAGGCAACTACGGGAGAAGAACTTCCTCAAAGTGGAAATCCAGGATTCCAAATACTGCATCTGTCGGCGACCGAGATTCGGCATTATGTTGCAGTGCGAGCTGTGCAAAGATTGGTTCCACAGTAAGTAGTGAAGACATGTGAATTGACGTACAATTACACAAAAATACAAGTATATTAAATTATTATGTTGATATATTGCGTTAGTTGTTTATTCATAAACTTTTATTATCCAGCAAACTGCGTGCCTTTGCCCAAAACTTCCTACAAAGGCAAATCCCCAATATCGAGGGACATGCGATTCTTGTGCCCGTGTTGCTTACGTTCCCGACGACCGCGCTTGGAAACGATACTGGCCCTTTTAGTGAGCCTCCAGAAAATTCCGATCCGTGTGGCGGAGGGTGAAGCATTACAGTGTCTAACGGAACGTGCAATGAACTGGCAGGTGAGGAGCACAGTGTCGAATATGTTCACGTAATGACCGAGTTGAACGAATAATAAAACGTCTCTAACCGAGTGCATATGTTTGCAATAGGATCGTGCGAGGCAAGCGTTGGCCACCGAAGAAATCTCCTCCGTGGTGACGAAACTCTCTGTAATGTCGCAAAAGCTCGTAGAAGCTGCGGCGAGGGAGAAGACGGAGAAGATTATCAGCAGCGAATTAAAGAAGGCTGCGAACAACCCTGAACTGCACAAAAGAGTGCAAGCTATCGCGCCACTCAGCGGAGTGCATTCAGACGATAGTGCGCTCAGTAATACCGTAAGTGTTGATCATAAACCGATTGATCCAATCAATTATAAACGATCGTGTATGTAGATTGTTAAGCATAATACATAAATATACATTTTGTTTCAGGAGGACGACGACGACGTCATTCCTATCGAAGACGAGCCCACGTGTAGTACCTTTAACAGTAGTGAACATGCTTATTCATATAGTAAGTTTCTAACTATCGTACATGTATAAATATAGGTGGTGTGTCAGATCAGAAAACAATTATGTTTCGCGTTACTGTTGCAGTCTCAAAAGTTCGACGGAAAACTCAATCGGGAGACGGCAGCGAATCGGCATTCGGCGTATTATCGTCGAGCGCGAGGTCGCGCTTAGAGGAGCTAATGATGGAAGGCGATTTGTTGGAGGTAGCTCTCGACGAGACGCAGCACATCTGGCGCATTTTGAGGCACACTTACAGTCACAACAACATGTGCACGTATCCGTCGTTCGAGGAGGTACAAGCGAATCGTAATCAAGAGAAGAAACGAGGCAGGAAGAGGAAATCGGAGGAATCTGAGCTGAAGACAAAGATCGGCCGGCAAAAGATCGAACGGCAAAAAGTTGACGAGAAGATCGCGAATAAACGCAAGATCGCAGGTCTCGTTACCAAAGAGAAGAAACAGAGTAGCTCACCCGTTCCCATGAAACGGGACTCCGCTGTCGGACTGAAGCGTGGACCCCGAAAGGTACTTTTTAATAAAGATAATTTCATGTCTCGAATTAAATCTTTCCTATCAATGATAATAAATGATAATAAATTCTTTGAGTTTTTTGGTTATTCAATCAATTTCTGTATTTGAAACTACTGTATATTTTGTAATTAAGAAAGGTAATTTTATAGATTCAATTATATATCAGAAAGAGAGTAGCACAGACTTTATATAGAAAAGTGTAATTGTTCGTTTTGTCTGTAGCGAAGAATAATACTGTAGAAAGTTTCAATTCGAGACGTTCTTCTTTGCAACTTTGTGATGCGAACGCATTCGTTTCACGAACATCGGACAGCTCGATTTCAGTCAAATATGGATTACAGATGAAGCGCAAAGAAGTCGAGGATGGACCCAAGAAGCGAGGCGGCAACCGCAAGAAGACCAAGCAAGACACGTCGGATGAAGAGGATGATTGTGCGGCGGTTAACTGTCTACGACCTGGTGGTAAGGATGATGTTGTTGTGTGTAACGTATTCGCAACGTGGCTTTAACGATATCTTCAATATTCGCATTGTTGTTCTCGCGCAAAATACATCGTAATCATAATTAAATATATATGGTAGATATATATAATAATGAACAATGTTGTCTGCAATAAACATTATATTACAACGATTGTGTACGCAAATTTTTTGATCACTTAGTCGCGTCGCGGTTGTAGGAATTATTTTTGCGTACTTGATTTTATACTTGATTTAATGATATAAATTGTTTTTTTTATTACGCCTGCATTTGTGTTGTCCTGTTAAATTTTACGATTCCGTTTTTGTTTTTACGAACACGTTTCAACGTGCGTATTGTTTTATTTGTTATTTAGGTAAGGAAGTTGATTGGGTTCAGTGTGACGGTGGCTGCGAGGGTTGGTTCCATATGCATTGTGTCGGATTGGATCGCACAGAAATCGCGGAGGAAGACGATTATATATGTAGCAACTGTAAACAGGCCGATCAGAATGCATCGGTAAGGCATAAGTAAAGAGAAGAAGAGACAGAGGGAAAACGCCATTTCCATCGCGCTTTTCCCTTTCGTCTGCTCGTAAAAAAAAAGAAAATAAAGGAACATGCGTGTGTGTGTGTGTGTGTGTGTGTATATATATATACACATACACATATACATATATATATATATATATATATATATATATATATATATAT
>NW_022639499.1:47017-74893 GCF_010583005.1 Odontomachus brunneus
TCATACGTGTGCTCTCATTGTGCACACTGTTGTTCGCATCTTGCATTTCAGTTTACACGCACGATGTAGACGTGAACGTTCATGGATCGTTAGTTTTCATTTGGCTGGTAATCTCATTTCGTCTTCTTTTCGACATTTTTTGTCTATTATCAGAGATCTCTGTTATAGGCTTAGAGTAAGTTTTGTTTTGTGTTAAACGTTGTAGTCGAGAGCGCCAGACCTTCTGGCGGAATCATTAGGCCTGGATGCACTTCTTTCCCTTTCTCAGCCCCAGGAACACCAAGGCACCACCGACACGGAGGCGGGCGTCTAGGAAACGACATTCCACGTCTGGACCTACTAAGCCCACTTCGTGTCGTCGAGCTTCGCACGGATGCTCGGGACGTTTACAATCGTGACTTTCAATCTTCAACTGAACTCGTGGTGGTGTGAAGCGTTAGCGTTTAGTTTGTCTTTCCTAACGTTGTCCTGTGCTATTCGGCATTACAGATCGTCGATCATCATTCATCGATATGCGTTTCTTTTTTATTTTCTCGAGCGGAGTAGTGTTTAATTAAGGGCTAAAGTATCGTAACACCGTCTTTTTCGTTTGTGTATGTGTGTGTCTTTAGCCTTTTAATAGCATTCGTTAATAAATCTTTAATCTGCATTTATACACTGACATGCGGGAAATTTTGCATTCAGATACATAAAACAGGACGCCATGCATCTTCGATACGTCGCGCAGGTCCTGTTCATATTTTGTTGTTGGAAATTTGATTTTGGTCACGAAGACTAATGCTCTCGCATGTTTTATTTTAATCGCACGACTGTAAAGATACTTTATTTGTAAATTTCTTTTTTTTATTGGATTGTTAATACAAGGAAAAGAAGCGCCGGTTTCATTGCATTCAACGGCACACGAGTCACGGATGAACCGTGATTACACGTATATGCCTGATTTTGTAAAACTCTTTCCATGTAAGAGTGTTCTCTTTTTCGTCTATTATAATGTCACGCCTCTCGCTCGAAACGCTAAACGATCGAATGTTATTTCTTCATTTTCCTACGAGATCGACGATCGTCGAATGAACGAACGGCGCAACGTGCGCACGCGTCCATATGAAGAACGCGATCTAGTAGTGGATTTACGACCTCACTTTACTGACGCAAGTTGGACGTAACAGAGCGTGAAATCTGAAGTTAACGCGAGCCGAAATAAACCCGAACGAGTTAAATGATACACACCGCAGAGACAATAGACTTGTATAAATAGATTGAGCGTTTTCGCAGGAGATCATGGAAGGCCTGATTGGAAAGTTGCTGCTGACTTTATATATCTGGACTTTTTATTCTGAGTCTAACGGAAATATGGATCTTTATCTATTATGGATAATGTATCAATGGAAGGAGAGTTTAACTTCTTGTGCGCTTTTATTTGAGTCCTATAAAGAAACGCGGTCTGCATATACAAGTCTATTTGCAGAAACGTAACAGACAAAGGCTTCTCATGTGTGGTGGTATCAGTCGTTGAAGACTGTCGTCTGACCTTGTTACAAAAGAAGTCTCTTTTGTATCGGCTTCTATTGAATGTTACGCGCGCAGGAAACATCGAGAATTCTTTTACGTTAGATGGTATGTACAGAGACTGAGATATGTGCGTATTACTGTTTCAATTATACATACGTTAAGAATAAGAATGTCGCAGAAAAATTAGAATATCACACGTCAGGTTTGTGGAAACTTAGTGAATAAATATAAGCGAGTCTAGTTTGTATAAAATAAAAGAAGACGAGTTATTATACAGCAGATGTATAAATATCATATCTACTATGCCTTCCCGAAACAATAACCTGTAACGCATTGCTGGCTTTTGCAGCAGAGATAACAACCGTCCTGCCCTTTGCTTTCGCGAGTCAAGATTCACACAAAATTTTATTGTATACGATATATGAGTTATTATGTCTGGGTGTTGAATTTTTATATTTCATTATTATTTCCGTTGTTCAATGTCTAAAGCATTGACGAAGATCAGACTTGGCCCACATCGAGACTTTACTTGAAATATAAAATAGTCTCTTATATAAAATACCTAGAGTTAATGAGTGATCGTAAGGCTGATTAAAATTAAACAATATAAAAATAAGAAACGATAAGAACCGTTTACGGATCTAATTTCCATCAAATTTTGTTTTTTTAAGAATTAGATATGTTTATTTTGAGTATATAATATGTGTACACGAATACATAAATATTTCATCTTTTTACTTTACGCGAGAAAAGTTTCAATTGATTCAGTAAACAAATATTGCTACGAATTGAAGTGATCTCCTTCACAGTGGTCAAAAAAAAATTGGAAACCAAGTCCAAGTCCAAGTATAAAAATCAACAACCAGATCAACAAATTGCAACGTATACAATAATTAATTTCTGTGTAAATCTTTAATCGCAACTAATGATACTTGCGCACGGTCTCCTGTCTATCGAACATCGTAGTACGTCCTAGTGATAAAATAACTACGAAGTGACCTTGTCAACAGAGTTCTCGGCCCGGTGGATGAGCAGTGCAGCCTTCGTAGTAGTAATAACGACCTGTGCTCCTCATCAATGGATTTCTTACACCGGTGGACGATCAACGTGGTTACATTGTTCAAATGATACGTGCCTCTTCAACAGATTTCTCAATACCGTTGTCATATAAATAAAATTAACGAATTTTAATTATGTGACGCGCGGTACAGCAACACTTGTCGAAACCGAATCAGGATCATAATCGGCACTTATAAGTGAATGTATAAATTCGTCGAGACGGGAGACCGACCGCGTAATGGGAGACGGAACGTGCAGAGTTCTAAAACGTCGAAAGAACTTTGACATATCGGGACGGATATTTATAATATGACAAAGTGACTTAACAATGTATGTGTGATGTGTAATACAACAAATAATACGAAGCGTATATAAACATGTTTACTTGCGTTCGGCTTACGATTTTAGAAAAGTACGAACTATTACATATTTCATGATATATACAGAAGCCGGCCATAATGGTGGTAAAATGAATGATTCCACATGCAAGAATAAGTCTGAATACAATTGTTTCTCACGAGACTTGGTTTTCGAGAGAAACATGCCGAACGCACGTAATTGTTTAGCTACGAAACGACCTGTCGAGAAGGACACTTCAGTCGGCCGTTGTGTTTGTTTACATGATGTATAAGACTTCGCAGTTTGTAAGATAAATGTGGTGTCACACTTTGCGCATAAATAGGACTTTTGTGACATATGAATGTAACAACATTTTAGATGTAAGTCTCTTGTGATAAGTTGGTTCTTCGTCCAACTTTTGTCACAGCAGGCTCCTGCAAAAACGTTTTAGAACTCGGCGCGCTAATTATTGTAATCGGTCACCGAATGCGATCAACAATTATTGCAATCGGGGACCGTACGCAAACAGCATCAATTGCGGAAATCAAGGTTTATACGAAATTTAATCAATGTATGGGAAAACGTGTGGTGTTATCTGTTAATGTACGAGAGTTTCGCACTAACAATGGGCCGACGGGACTCTTATTCGCAGAGTTCCTTTTGAATTTGTTTTCACGCGAGGAGCCGTAATTGATTCTTCAAAATCATATAAAAAAGTATAGTTGACCCACCGATTTAATCTTATACGATTACAGTCTCGCGTGCGTTATCCATACCCGTGCAAGTGCGAAACTTTTTATTGTACTCGGGATGCAGTGTGCTTTGTATAAAGAACGAGCGAAATCTTTATCTTAGACTAAGTAGCGAGCGGTGTCCGAAGAAGTTTGTACAATTAAACTTGTTATGAATGAAAGAGAAAGTAGCACAATAGATAGAGGTCGCTTAGAATTCAGACTTTCTACGTGGTCTCAAGATTGCGAGAGAGAGAGAGAGAGAGAGGGGAGAGAGAGAGAGAGAGAGAAAAATTCTATTAAATGTAAATCGGCGGACGTACAGTATGTTTTAAATATTTATATACCGAGCATGCTACGCGAATTGTCGGGCAGTTCTACTCGAGATGAATAACGAGCTCTGTTAACGAATGTGCTGCATCGTATTCTACTATTAATTGTAGCATTAAGAGAAGGAGAGAGAAAAATCGGAAAAGTGAGCGTGCTAACGAGAAAAGAAAAATTCCAATGGTCGATCAACCGACTTCGTTGCTAACCCGCTGACAAATTTTAGCCACTCGCACATCGGTGGCGACAAGTATGCTGTGTGTTTTTTTTTCTTTTCATTTAAAACAGGCTGTGAAATAAAGAAACGAGATGAGGGGGAGAGACGTTACGTGTACACGTATATTTTTGTACAGAAACGAAAAAGCCCGACGATCGCGTCCACAATCGTCCGGCGTCGGGACACGACAGTGCGACGGTATATTAAAGGAGAGCAGTGTATTTCTAACAATATAGTACTTTCGAGAACGCGCGAACGCGCTAACGTTGATCATTGACCCTTTCGCTGCGGGGTGCGCTTAGAAATATTCGAAAGTTTACGATAAAGGTGAAATTGTAAAGGTTGCAATCTCTCTTGCGGAAAGATCAACTTCAACAAGCTCTCTTCTGCAGCAACACAACAGGCGTTGATCTGCGTTTTTCGCTAATAGTCGTCAACTTTCTCAAGAGAGAGAGAGAGAGAGAGAGAGAGAGAGAGAGAGAGTAGATTCGCGTACTCAACAGCGAAAGGGTTGACACTTCGATTTTTCTCTGTTCCTATATATTTCATTTGTGTTCGCTTCGGCCCGACAATGTATACATGGTCGTACGTTCTCGATTCCGACGTTTTGTCGCGAAACATACACATCTCGCATTCACATTCATGTAAGAAACAGAAAGAGAGAGAAAGAGAGCTTATTGTCATTAACAATCACCGCGAACGAAATGAGAAATCATGCATCGCCAGACGATATTGTTCTGTGTAACTGTGTTGAAAAAGAAAAAAAAAACAGGTGTACTGTATGCGTTAACCGGAGAGATACTTATAGCACCGTGTCGGATATTACTCACTCGTCTAGATATCTAAGGCAAAAGTGCCTACGCGTTTCTGTAACAGTACCAACGTATCGCGTTGATCTTCTCGTCATGCACAAACACTTCGGCAGCATCATTTCCGGGCAGCATAACGTGAGACAAGTCAGGCAAACGCGTCGAGTATTTTGAGGCAGGTCGGTCCCCGACCTCAAGTTTAGCGACCGATTCGTCACGATGTGAATGTCACATCTTTCTTGTAGATATAGTTTTGTAAATACACTTTGCGATCGCGCGACAAAACCGGACATAGTGACAGCGCGTACACACGCAAGAAAATTCCGCAAACACAGTAGACATTGCACTTTCGCAGGGAACGATTTTTTGAGACGGGAGATATGTATTTTTACGGATTAATTTATTACCGGGGCATGATTCCTCACACTCTTAGCGTGGTACTCCTTTAATCGTCGTCATCCAAGTTCGCCGATTGAATGTCATCGAACATAATATATACATATGCATATACAGAACACACATCGCCACTCTGACATTCTGAATTTCTCAAATTTGCGTTTTATAGGCCTTTGTAGCTGTTACTCAGTATACTAATCTCGCGCTCTTATTGTAATTAAGTAATTTATTTGAAACTCGACCAATGCGTAATTTAGTATTTGCTACTAAAGAATTGTATAAGACGAGACGTTTCTGTAATTTCTGACTGGAGGCTAACACGTAAGACGTAGCGATAAAAGTATATCACTTCGCAATAGGACCTTATTTGTGGCGGGCTTCGCTCCTTTCGATAAGAGAGTGATTTACTTCTTGTTGCATATACTATCATAGATGTATCTATCAATAAATCATTTGACGTCGAGGAGCGTGTCCGTGCGTGAGCCTTTTGATAACAGTCATGTCCTTCCTCGCAATATTCGACATCCTTTTCATTATGTGTCGTCTAATTTTGTTCTGTTCTGCGTTGAATTGTTGTAAAGTCTGGCGAACGATATTTACTATTTTATTGAGAGAATTGTTTGTTTTTATTGTTAGAACGAAGAGACGATTTTTCCTTCCCCGGAGAGAAAAGCTTCGAGAAATAATCTCGGGAGACGAAATCTTTCGGGGGATATACAGAGAGGAGGGACTCGTCCCTCCGCGTCTGCCGCGAGGTAACATTATTTAAAAGGGGTCGATGCCCGTGGAAGCGTATTCATGTAACGGGTGGGAGAGATAGAATGTCAATAAAGCGGCGGGCAGCATGAAAGTCGGGGGAGACGTGAAATTCTGGTTCACGCTCCGGAAAGGGGCGAGCATACGTCCATCGTGTGCTCCTCACGCGAGTTCATCGCACACAGTTGAGAAAATCAGGTATCAGGTGTCCATTTCGCGGATGCAAGGAAAATTCGTCTCTTCCCGCGTACATCGCGCCGTTCTTGCGTTCGTAACGCGTCGCAATAAGCGTTCTTTAATTGTAACGGGAGTAATGAAAAGCGCGAGTCGCATTCGTGTCATGCCGTCGATCGCATAAACATCGCGATGCGTCTCGATATCACGGGCAGTTGTGCGTAGACAGACTGACTTCGATGACCACGGGAATGAGTCAACGTGGATTTTTCTCGACTCAGCGTACAGCTTCTACCGCTACTCCATATGCGAAAAATGATTCATCGGATTCAAGGGTCTGCGTTCCTCCTTTGCGTACGGCAATACGATGAACTCAATGGATTTGTTGTTCGTGATTTTCGCTCGTGAGTATATCGCGAACAATGAATTATTACGCACAGCACAATGGACAAATACGTGAAAATCGAACCCAAACAGCATAGATCTTCACAGAACATCCTCTCTTTCTCTCGACGTTCTGAGAACATCACCCAGGACATTCCCTGAAGATCTTGTGCTGTCTGGGAAGATATGTTGAAACTTTGTGTAAGAATAAATTCTACTTAATATTCAAATATCATTGCTTGTCGGCAGCCAATCGCGTTGTCACGTTGTTTTTCCAAACGAACGTACATGTCCATTAACAATGTAACACCGCTGGCAATATCGCGCATAATATCGTGTATATTTCGTATGCGCATAAATATCGTATGTGTTTAGCATTTGGCATTCGAGCATCGTCGATGAAAGCCACGTTGCACGTCCCGAGGAAGAAGATCGAGGAGCGCGATAACGAGTTCATGCGACGGCTTGAATGGGAGCATCCGTTAAGAGGATACCTTCAGGATTATCGTATACGAGTTTGACAATATCCGTCTCTGGACCCTCTATAGCGCGACGCTCTGAAAGTCATCTGAAAGGTACAGCGAAATTATCTCGGACGATTCCATTCGTTTATCGTGATGCATTTTATCGGTACATTTCTGCAGCCGCCGTCGGTTATGCAAGGAAATTTTCTATCGAGTCTTTTTGCTTGGTGAAGCACATGATATGAAAATCGATATCGCTCTTTGCAATATCATCTCATCGTGCCTTATGACGTCAGAAACGCACACTAATAATTCCTGCAACATTGTAGAAATGAATTTAATGTACCCATAAAATGATACTTGAGATCAATCGAGAAGATGTGTAAAATAGTCCAAACGCTTTTCTCTTGTTTTAACAATCACTAAATAACCATATAATGACAAAGTCATGAGCAGATTGAAAAGGTAGATTACGCATCATGTTACAGTTTTGCTGTAATTTATTGCGTTAAAACAAGAGAACGTCCGGGACGTTTAACAGATGTGCTCGATCGATTATGCTATCGTTTTACAATGTCGTTTTATATTATATCTTTTTATTTCAACGTATTTTACAAGAATTTCTGTCGTATATTTTTTCTAATCTCGCTAGTTCCGCTGATAATCACGAGTTCCGCGGAGCCAGAAGCCTAGAGTTTGATTTATAATGTGTTATTTACTTCCTGTTTCTTTTTCTTTACCTCTTTCTGACTCACACTTTAAGCCTTAAACTAAAAAAAAAAAAAAAAAAAAAAAAAAAAAAAAAAAAAAAAAAAACAGCAAGCAAGGAACACGTTATTGTAGATTAGGCTTTAAGCTTAATCTACAATATGTCATTGGCTTCCTATTTCTTTTTCTTGATCTTTGACTCAAATTTCAAACCTTAAGCCTTAAACTAAAAAAAAAGATAGAGAACAAGAGAACAGAAAGCAAAGAGCACACTGTAGATTAGGCTTTAAACACTTAATTCGTGTACGTTGGTCGTGTGTATTAGAATCTGTCTATTTCTCTGTAGCTCCATTTTCTCCAAATTTCACTTTTTTTTATTTAATTTCCTCATGAATCGTATTTGAAAACGGAAATTTAAAATTTCGTTCGCGACGCCACAATAATGGACTTGTCGATCTCGGCCGCGATAATCGATAGTCAATTTGATCGCCGGGGTGCTACGTTTGAAGATGGAATTCGGCATACTTCAGGAGCGTGGCGCGGCGCGGCGCGGCGCCGGGCGCTTCGCGCGAGTTCGGTCGTTTCCGGCGGCGGTCGGGCCGGCGCCGCGCGCGGTGTTTGCCGCACCGTCCGTCAGTGCTCGCTGCGACTCGAACCGGGTAGGACGTTGGCGTGCGTACGTTAGCTTGGCCGGCTGACGATAGACAATCCTCCGTCGTGCGGTAACCCAGAGGCTTATTATTCACGAGCTACGCACGGATAAGATAGAAGGAGAGAGAGAGACGGTGCGAGCATTTCCGCGTAAGTAACGTAACGCAGCGTTCGGTATTCGCGACGAGTGAGAGAGAGAGAAGGAAGAGCGTTTTCGAGAAGTGCCGCACACGTTGCTTGCGTTGTGTCACGGCATAATACGACGCACAAGAGTCGCGCGATCGCGAGAAGGACAGACAGGTCGAAGGAGAGAAAGAGGCCGATCAGGAGCCGGAGGGCGTGCAGGAACGACGGAGAGACAGTGAGCGGGTTGCCGCGGAGAAAGGAAAGGCGGAAAGGATCACGCATATTCGGACAACATGGCCACCACGATCGACGACCGGCAGGAGCTGCTGGAGCAATTTCAAGCGGTGAGTAATCTGTCGTTCTTTCTCGCACTAGCTGCCGAGCCGGGCGCGCGTATTTCCCTCCGGTTTTCCGCGAGACCACGGCCGTCGGCGGTTCCTTATCGATCGCCGGTCTTATCGGCGTGTTCTCGTGAAAACCCACCCTCGTGGAACGCCGCGCCGGGTGTCGCCGCCCTGTCGCCGCCGCCGCAGCCGTCGCCGTCAGTTGGCGCGCCTCCCGCGCACCCTGCGACTCGGAGCTACGTTCAGGATGTTCTTCGTAATGCAAATTTGTCGCGTAATTTTTTCCCGCGTCGTTCGGAAGCCGCGTTAGGAAAAATGTCATCATTTCGGTAATCGTCGTCTAGACGGACGATAAGGTAACGATAGGTAAGATAGTTTTACTTGTGACGATAACGAGAGTTGCCTTGTCGTAAAAAAATACACGACTAAATGGATACGGGTGATCGGCTTGGCAGCGTAGATGCATAATAATCATATATATATATATATATATATATATATATATATATATATATATATATATATATGAACGAATATTTTTCATTAAATGTTATAAGTAAGATTATATGTTAAAAATTAACGACAGCATAAATGAATAATTATAAATATGTCAAAATTATTCAATTTGGGTCGATTTGAGAAATAATTGTTGTACAGAATTAACATATATTCGGCACGCGCGTCGTAGAGTTGCGACAGATACAAAAAAAAAACAACAATACACAATCCCGCGTTAAAATCTCAAACCGGTAGTTCCGGAGGTCATGCTAGATCATCCCGAAATTCATTGTTATGATAAACAACCTCGGGTTGGAGCGACAAATCGTCGATCGCATAATCGCGATACGGGAGTACTGCGACTTTGGCAAGTGTTATAGAAGGTATTCGGGAAGGTTCTCGACCGGAGTTGTTCAATTCTCCATATACGCGGAAAGAAAATGTCATAGTAAAAATTGACAGAATTTTGCAAAATAGATCGACACTCTGCAATAATATAATTTACTATCGTCCCGCTTCATATGTGCTACTTATATTTTAGGAACTAAAACATACTATTAAAGCACTTGCTGTGTTTCTAATAAAATCTTTTATATTTCTAACGAAATTTACTGCGTTTTTCAGCAAGATATACTTTACTGATAGTTTATTCCTAGACCTAAGAAAATAATAAAATAGTGAAATAATCTAGTAAAATAGTAAAAAATTTATATGAAAAAAGAATTATAGTATTTTCGTCATGTAAATTTTCGTTGTGTTTTCTGCGGAAAACAGAATGATTTTGAACCTTCCTAAATAATTTTAACGCCTGCTCTGGTCATTTAGCGTTTTTCGGAGCGGTGAAACATCAAGTCTGTGTGCACACATGCTGGTTGTTAAAATGATTCGCCTGAAGCACGCTCGTTGAGTACCTCGCGTTTAAGCCGCGCGGTCGTGTTTACGCCGCATTTACCGTCGATTGCTCTTTGCACGGTCTTTAGTTCGGAAAGTCGCACTCGAAAGTGAGACGATACCGCGCCGTTGCGTATTTGCGTGACGTAAAGATCGCACATCGAAACCCTTCTTTTCTCTGCTCCGACCTCAAACGCGCTCGAAGGAATTTCCCTCAAGCTGCAGCAGTCACGCGAAATTTTGTCTCAAGAATATTGCAATTGAAATTTCGTTTGATCTCCCTTCTGTTTGCTCAGTCGTGACAAAAGCCATCGCCAATAATCCCGGATTATCACTTATCTCACTGTATGTATCCCCATGGAATTATTAAACATTTGTATGACTTTTATCGTATTGACATTGATAAGCATCGTTGTTCTTTTTCTCTTCGATGACGCGATCGAGTGTTTGCAATTGCTAACAGATCATGGCAGAGAACAATGTGCCGTTAGCGGCAACACACCACCGCTGAACTGTTTGAAAATATCACATCTGTTCTGTGTATTTAATTTGAACGCATCGCCAAGAGAAGATGCGTGGGCGAGAGAGAAGCGATATGATACATCGATTAGACTTCTCCCTCGCGTTTCGCTCGAGCCACGTACCAAATATAAACGAGATCCAAAGACGTGACACGTTCCTTCGTAGTCTCTATCGAGAGTTAAATTTCATCTTTCAGTTGTCACTGTATTACTAATCAAGGGTCACATGATAATTATTATCTTATTTCCGTGCACGTCCAGAAAGAAAGCGTTTTTTATATTTATGACTTTTACATAGCATACACAAAAAAACCATATTCTTGTTTGGAGAATATCTTTATTGTTGATATTTTAAAAATAAGGTTAATATTAAAATGAGATATACGGCGTTGAATAATAAATTAGTCTACAATTAAAACAAATATAATCAAATTAACACAATCATTTTCACATATATAAACAACAATAACTCTTATCTTATTTCCGTGCACGTCCAGAAAGAAAGCATTTTTGATATTTATGACTTTTACATAGCATACCCAAACAAAACAATATTCCTGTTTGGAGAATATCTTTATCGTTGATATTTTAAAAATAAGATTAACGTTAAAATGAGATATATGGCGTTGAACAATAAATTAATTTATAATTGAAACAAATATAGTCAAATTAACACAATCATTTTTACATATATAAACAACAATAACTCTTATTTCCGTGCGCGTCCAGAAAGAAAGCGTTTTTGATATTTATAACTTTTATATAGCATACCCAAACAAAACAATATTCCTGTTTGGAGAATATCTTTATCGTTGATATTTTAAAAATAAGATTAACGTTAAAATAAGATATATGGCGTTGAACGATAAATTTGTCTACAATTGAGACGAATATAGTCAAATTAACACAATTATCATTTTCACATATATAAACAACAATATCAATATTGTCGTTGGCAATATTATTGTTTGGGCTTGCATTTGAAATAAACAGCAAATGAACACGCTGTCCACGTTTTTGAGCGCTTTTCGGTCGAAAAGCCTCGCTTGTGCGATCTCGCGGCGATTATTCGCGCGTACATTCGCGTGCTCGTCCTTTGGAGCCGTCGGCTGCATCTCGCTAGCAGAACAAATTAATTCTCACCTCGCGCGGCGACAAATTAGACGAACCGCCGATCTGTTCGCGCCGCGCCGGCTTTCAGGAGCGCAATCAGCTTCGTTACAGCGCGATTGCACTCTGCTCTTCGACGCGGAGGGCTTTTCACGGTTGATCGACCGTGAACAGTACACCGGCTCGTTTCAGAGAACGTTTTTTCTCGCGCCTCCGCGGCGCCGATCGTTGGAAAGGCGACCTGACTCCGTGGTACAACGTGTATATTAAAACTTGGCGGTTCTCGGGTCGATACTTAATATCCCATAACAATCTCATTTGGACATTTGATCGTGTGGTGCGACACATGCGATAGCCGTGTCCTACAACATTTTCAAACACAGGAAAATAGAAACAATCAGAAACAGGGATATAGAAATAGAGAAACAAGAAAAATATATAAAAATTTTATAATACTCCAGTCGAAATCTTAGCTCTGTGTTAAATCTTGAATTCTACAACGCAGTACACGGAAAAAGAGATTTGCTAATATGTGGACAACTAAAAATATTAACTGCAGGAGCAGAAATTTTCTTACTTTCGTAGTAAAAGTTATTTAGTTGTGATAGCTAAAAGATTTGCTAATATGTATATTTGTTATGCTAATATGTACATACATATTAGCAAATCTTTTAGCTATCACAACTAAATAACTTTTACTATGAAAGTAAAAAAAATTTGCTCCTGCAGTTAATATTTTTAGTTGTCCATATATTAGCAAATCTCTTTTTTCCGTGTAGGAGCTAAGTTGGTAAAGTAGGTTTAATTCTAATGGAAAGAGGTTAATGTAGGTTTCAGAGTATCAAAATAGATGTTGACAGGAATAGTAAGGCTGAAAGTGGGATCAAAATCTCGATTCGGATCATAACAAAAATATATACTCAAATCGCCGCGATAATACGACTGAAATATGATAATTACTAATAAAAAACGCCTCTTCGCAATCGCGCGCGAGAGTTAATAAGCATATACCGTAAATGGCTTGAGGCGCAATTACACTGTAAACCCAAGTGCGTTACTTTCAAACGCACTAGCGTGTAATTCGGCTGCAGCTTTTTTTGCACATTTCTTGCGATTTCGAATTACGTCATTTAACACGTTTGAGATGTGTGTGAATTATAATTTGATACGTTGAAATGTGTTAAATGACGTGACTTAAGAAGGCAGGAAACGTGTAAGAAGATATTTAGCCAAAACAACACGTTTGTATTTTTGCAATGTAGCCGATTGCGAGACAAATAAACTATATATATATATTCTTTTTCTTTTTTTAATATATGTTCGCGCTATGGTGGAGCATCGATGGGGCGTTTCGGGTCGCTGCGTAACGGTGTCGTCGAACTTTGTATGAACTTTTTCGTGGTTTTTCTCCGTTTTTTTTTTAGGACAGCTCGTCGCCGTTACTCCGTTACCGATCTATTGGATTTTGCGTTAATCCCAAGTAAGCGAACAAGCCTTCCCTCTCGGCACGTAGTTCAGTGAGGATTTATCGGAATATTGGCATTCATCTCGGTAGGATGAATGCCAGCCTGGTCGGTTTCTCAACTATAAATGAACGAGAAAGAGGGAGAATATATATGAGAGAATAAACAGTTCTCGGGTGAATTAAGCTTGAAAACTGCAGATGACAAACTGCCGACCTTCCCGTTGGGATCCGGCTTGATTTTCCTTTAATGGGATTTTAATTCAAGCTTTCGTCACTAACGCGACGTTGCCGATAGGAATGTAAAAGAAGATGACGCGCGCTTCCAATTTTGAATAAATAACGGGTCGAGAATACACGGCTGTTAACTTTGTACAAATATTCGGGTATTGCAAATTTCGTGAGAATTCTTTTGCCACATACCAGACCCGCGTTACAACAAGCTATCTTCCGCTCAAAAACAGAACGTTGTTATTCTTCAGTGAGTTGGAAATATTTTCGCGAAATATTTCCTGCATACACGCACACAGACACACACGTCGCCTCTGGCGTTTTCCCTTGCAAATTGTGATGGTGAAGCTCGCGGGAACATCGTGTTCTCTTCGTCCACGCGAAAATCGATATTAACGTTCAATTTGCGCACGAAATCCGCGAATCACATCAGTGGTCTCATCGGGAAGAACTCGAATCTTCCTCCTCGTTCAGCACGAACGAGGCTATCCTCGGTAATAATCCATCAAGGTGCGAAACGTCTTAATTATCAATGCGAACGATCTCACTAGTGTGCATCAAATTCGTTCTTTTCCTTGAATTACTAAATTTCCTCGATCTCAAAGCAGCCCGAGTCGAAATTTTGACTCTATGTTAAACCTTGAATTCTACAATGCAATAGGGAGCTAACAAGTAAACCTACTCAAAAGTTACACTTCGATTTCTTTCCAATTTGGCACAAATGTAGAATTATAAAAAAAGTTTTAGGTATTTTTTTCATATTTTTTTCATTTTGGCCCACTTTTAATTTCACGGGCAGTTTATAGCTTTTTGTGTTCTCACTTCTATCATCAAGTGAAACAAAAATGCATAAGAAATAAAATTGATTACAAGATATAGACGTTTTTGGTTTGCTGATTATGAACATGAAGTCAAATGTGTAAAATTATTTGTATAAATAATAAAATATTTAAACAAAACATGTTGAAACACAAAAAAAGTTGAAAAAAATTATTTATACAAATAATTTCTCGGTTTGATCAAGATTTGAGCCATTTTTGTGTTTCAACATGTTTTGTTTAAATATTTTATTATTTATACAAATAATTTCTCGGTTTGATCAAGATTTGAGCCATTTTTGTGTTTCAACATGTTTTGTTTAAATATTTTATTATTTATACAAATAATTTCTCGGTTTGATCAAGATTTGAGCCATTTTTGTGTTTCAACATGTTTTGTTTAAATATTTTATTATTTATACAAATAATTTCTCGGTTTGATCAAGATTTGAGCCATTTTTGTGTTTCAACATGTTTTGTTTAAATATTTTATTATTTATACAAATAATTTCTCGGTTTGATCAAGATTTGAGCCATTTTTGTGTTTCAACATGTTTTGTTTAAATATTTTATTATTTATACAAATAATTTCTCGGTTTGATCAAGATTTGAGCCATTTTTGTGTTTCAACATGTTTTGTTTAAATATTTTATTATTTATACAAATAATTTCTCGGTTTGATCAAGATTTGAGCCATTTTTGACAAATTTAGCATATATTTGTAATATTTTGGTTGGAATCTTGGCTAAAGAAATTTAGAATGGCTCGTGTCTTATGCCGATTTTGTTAAAATTTTAATTAAAATTGCCGGATTTCTCTTTCTCTCTTTCTCTTTCTCTCTCTCTCTCTCTCTCTCTCTCTCTCTCTCTCTCTCTCGGTTTGATTGAAATTCGAACCATTTTTTATTACTTTAGCACAGATTTGAAATATTTCGGTTGGAATATCGGTTAAAGAAATTTAGAATGGTTCGTGTCTCAGCTATGCCAATTTTGTTAAAATTATTTAACTATATCTTGTATTCAGTTTTATTTCTTGTGCATTTTTGTTGTATTTGTTGATGATACGAGTAATAACATTAAAAAGCTATAAACTGCCCGTGAAACTCAGTAGACCAAAACGAAAAAATATGACCTAAATATTTTTTGTATTTCTACATTTGCGTCAAATTAGTAAGTAATCAGATTATACCTTTTGGGTAAGTTTACTTGTAAGTTAGTAAAGTAGGTTTAATGCTAATGATACAACTTACTCCTATTTTGACTTTGATGATGTCCGAAATTTCTCTTTCCATTTTCTTTAGCAACAAAATAGGTTGTTATAGGCTTCAGAATGTCAAAATAGGTGTTGAATGGAATAATGAAGCTGAAAATAGAATCAAAATTTCGGGAATGCTCGATAAATATGTCATTCGCAACTGCACCCTCGTTAACTCGGGCAAAATAAGATGCCGATCGATCATCACGACAAGACGATGAATTTGGGGGAGACAGTGGGGGAGGATCATCTTGCGAAAGGGGAAGAAAAAAAGGAAAGGAACCGCCGGCCGCGCGAGATAACGAGATAGCGAAAAATTGTTCCCTTCCGCCGGTACGTCGTTGAGAAAGTCTTCAATTATCTTATTGATCGCGTTACGGGTAGTGTGAGAGACGCGCAACCCTTTTCTACATCCTGTCTGATCCCTCCCCCTCCCCCCGTGGCGTGACGAAAATGGGGGCGAACTTCTCTTCGTGGGCTACCCCTTGGGTGGCACCATAAGTGTGCGTATGTGTGTGTGCGCGTGCGTGTCGCGTGCGTGCTGAATCATCGGACACGTCGCGCTTTAAAGGCTCCTCGGATAAAGCAACGAGCCGTTCACGTTCCCGAGGTAGCGCTAATCCAGCATTTTGTAATTTCTTCCTGTCCGCAGGAAACAACCCGTGCGATAAGAGTGTGCGGTTACGTGTTATTTCCGTTGTTTCTTACTCTGTTAAACTGTCGTGCGACGCGATCAGAAAAAACGATTCGTTGAAGTCGAATTTTTTTTATAAATTTTTTCCTTTCGATTTCCTTAGATCATTTTCGTTAAATAATTCGATGGGACATTGATTAATTCCTTTGAACATTGGCAGGTTACCGCGATGATGACAATGCGACAATATCTCGGCGTAATTAGGAAATGAACGCTTTCGTGCGCCGAGACTAATTTTTTCAAATATTCTCGCAGGAGACTCGGCTGGCCGGGAACACAAAATGTAAAGTTTCTATGCGCGACACGCATCGGTGCTTTTCCAGAGGGATTATCACCCTTTTGCAACATCGCTCCCGACGCGATGACTCTCAACCCTTTACGCACTCGTGCATGCGTAATCCATGTCGACGTGTGCGCTATCGTACGCGTGTTCATGCGCTGCGCGAGACAGAAGGGAGGGGGATCAAAGTATATACATTAAGAAGCTATAAAAACATAATATCCTGTATTATCATATATAATTCCCGCATAGAAATCTCCCATTACTATTTTCCCAAATGCAAGTCAGATTTCAATCAGAATGCACAATTCCGTCCCAAAATAGATTATCCCACTACAATACCAATTGGGAAACCCATTCTTGTCCTAGACATGGGTTCTTTGTCTAGAATCGGAACAGAAATATTGAAGAAACTCGAGCTTTTTTAAGTGTTTTCTACATTAATTTTATTAATTAGGTTGCAAAGTATTTTCTATGCGGGTTCTTCTATTGACAAGTAACCGTACTCAAAAGGTACACTTCTTTCTAATTTTTAAATGTAGAAGTACAGAAAATATTTAAGTCATATTTTTTTCATTTTGGCCCACTTTGAGTTTCACGGGCAGTTTATAGCTTTTTAACGTTGTCACTCCTATCATCAATAAGTGCAACAAAAATGCATAAGAAATAAAATTGAATACAAGATATAATTAAATAATTTTAACAAAATGGGCATAGCTAAGACACGAACTATTCTAAATTTGTTTAGCCGAGATTCAAACCGAAATATTTCAAATCTGTGCTAAATTAGCCAAAAATGGTTCGAATCTCGGCCAAACCGAAATAGAAATCTGGCAATTTTAATTAAAATTTTAACAAAATCGGCATAGCTGAGACACGAACTATTCTAAATTTGTTTAGCCGAAATTCTAACCGAAATATTTCAAATCTGTGCTAAATTAGCCAAAAATGGTTCGAATCTCGGCCAAACCGAAATAGAAATCTGGCAATTTTAATTAAAATTTTAACAAAATCGGCATAGCTGAGACACGAACTATTCTAAATTTGTTTAGCCGAAATTCTAACCGAAATATTTCAAATCTGTGCTAAATTAATCAAAAATGGTTTGAATCTCGGCCAAACCGAGAAATTATTTGTATATATAATTTTTTTCAACTTTTTTCATGTTTTGTTTAAACATTTTATTATTAATACAAATAATTTTACATATTTAACTTCATATTCACAATCAGCAAAACAAAAACGCCTATATCTTGTGTTCAATTTTATTTTTTTTTATGCATTTTTGTTGCACTTGTTGATGATAGGAGTGAGAACATTAAAAAGCTATAAACTGCCCGTGAAACTCAAAATGGACCAAAATTAAAAAATACGATCTAAATATTTTTTGTGCTTTTAATTGGTGCCAAATTATAAAGAAATCGGAGTGCAACTTTTGGGTTTAGTTGTAAGTCTGCAATATATTGGATACTAACTTAAATTACATTAGATGTTGCTCGAGTTTATAAAGTGTTAAAGGAATGAAGTTAGAGGGAGGGAGAGAGAGAGGGAGGGAGAGAGAGGGGAGAGAGAGAGAGAGAGAGTTTGGGGTGTCCAGGTTTTATATGGCCTATATTTTCCTCAGCGTTGTAGAGAACAACTAACCAAAATTTGGTCCAAGTCGGTCGAAGGATTTAGGAGTTTATAGGGAACATAACAAACTGTTTTATATATATAGATTTTTGTCCACGTGTCAAATTGCCGTTAAAGTCGACTAGCGGGAATTGTTGCTACCAGTTGACGCAACAAAAGTATCGCGCTGTATAATAGCTTTCGAATGACGCTTTTTGTAAGTTGCGAGAGATAAAATAACGCGGTGAATATTCGCGTGGCGAATGGCGAAAGGGAGACAGGCGGGAAATGAGCGGAAGTTCCGCGGCGCGAATTCGCGACTCGCATTTCTTGGCTCTCTTGCATTTCGCTCCGGGAGACGTATTCAACCTATCCGACATTTGATTCCGGAATTTTGCGCTTTACCTGCCGTGTCGACGTGACGAATTTTTTCCGTTCCGCTCCATCGACGCGCCACCTGCGACGCGCCAATACGAATAACCGGCGTTAGAACGGCGGTCTCGATTAACTCCGAAATTAAATCCGTTTATTCTCTGTTTTGCCGTGCCGGATTATTCATATCAATCCGCCTGCGTGAAACCGAGTGGAATCACCGGTTTCAGAAAAGACCAAAAGCGACGGCGATTAAACCAGATTCCGCGGCCGCTCAGGTGGAATCTCGAGTTCGCGTCCCAAAATCAGGTAAAAATTAGCGCAGAGGCAGAGCAGGAAAATAATTCCATAGAACTCCTTACGAAAAGAACCTCAATGCTATTTATTTTTTTAAAATCATGTATCAAATTTTTATCTTCATTTTCGCGAAACGTACTTCATGTAACTTGAACCATTCTTGCATAATTACACGGAAAAAACAATATGGTCGATCCATACAGAAATCTGCCAACCAGATTCAATAATAAAATATGGAACAACTATTGTATTTATGTGGTTGCTGTAACCAAAGAGCAATGGCTGAGTTAGTTATGTTGCAGCAGTGATAATACATAGTTAATACAAACGCGGCTCATTACGCGGCAACTACAAATGTATATTTATACACTCAGAACCAATTTTCACATGTATACACCTTTAGCTGTGCGCGTAGTGAATTGCTTTTGTTTTCTAACATCGCTACTTTGCAACATAGCATTGATTAATGCAACTATACGATATTTAGCTTGTATGTGCTATGCAAAATGATCCCCTTACTAATTTCTGGTTGCCACAACCAGATCACGCGCAACTTCATTGATGTAGTTGACACACCAAAGTAAGTCAAATCAACCATAACTATCAACATAACTATCATACAAAGATATGTAGAATGATGCAGCTAATTGCTTACAACTAAATATTTTTTGTTAGATATACCACATCTCTTTTTTCCGTGTCAATTAATATCGATTGTTTCGTAATTTCTTTTTTTCTTTTACCGTGAGAATCTATTCACTTGTTTGCGCGGTGTCACGTGCGCGACCCTTTCACGGGCGTATCGCTCGAGCCCGGACGAGTTGTCTGCGTTACCGCGGAATAAACAGCACGACACGAGCACGTGCGAGCAAACGGAGCGCGGTCGGCCACCCGAAGCGTCGCCGTGTCGCCGCGTTGGCACGTGCCGTTCTTTTCTCATCCAGAAACCGCGCCGTTGGTCTCTCACAGAAAAAGCAGCGAGAGACCAACCGCTGCGATCAGGCCGGCGTCTGGTTCACTGCCGGTGATGATACGCGGCGCGACTACGAGGGGGAACGGTACAATAACATTGACGTGGACGGCATTATATTGTTTGCCGAAACTCTACGGTGGTCTGGCAAGTGCGCCGTATTGAAGTCACGTGGAGTCCCTTCGCTCATGAGTGAAGGAACGATCGATCTCACCGAATTCACCGATTCACTTCTCGCGCATACCATCTTACTTTGAACAAAAATTCTTTCATAGGGAAGTGACAGAACTTTGCCATGTAATTGTATTCATTTACACTTTTCTCTCAGAGTGCCTTCTTTTATAATATAATTTTTTTTAAGAGATATATTCGATGCAGAAATCTTGACGAGATAAACACGCAAAAAAATGACTTAGTAATATCAGTTAAATCGCGATAGCTGACTCAAACTTAGTCAAAAGGCTAATTGTTCAGCTGTCACTGCTAAGAATTGGCTATGACAGCTAAAATGCATTCGCTATGAAATACAAATATATTAGGTGACATTAAAAATGCACAACATTTCAAATAGTTAAGAAAATGGCAGTTATTCCTGAATTTCTTATCATATGCATATATTAAAGAAGTTTGCCGCACAACTACAATCATTTGCTACAGTAATTTGTTTCTAGCAGCTAATTTTTCTTGCTGTAGCGCCTAAGTTTAAACAGCGAATAAATTTAGCTTCGGTAGTATCGACATTAGCTGTTTCTATTTCAATGACACATCTTATCTGCCACAGCTATTTCTTTGAAAGCTAGTTCTTTTTTTGCGTGAACCTGACTGACAGTCCATTCCTGCAGTGCTATAAAAATTGTGAAGTTGAAATGAATTTATATGAAAGAAACAATGCAATTGTATTCATTTATACTTTTCTCTCAGAGTGCCTTCTTTTATAATATAATTTTTTTAAAGAGATATATTCGACGCAAAAATCTTGGCGAGATAAACCTGACTGACAGTCCATTCCTGCAGTGCTATAAAAATTGTAAAGTTGAAATGAATTCATATGAAAGAAACAATCGCGATATTCTCTCCGTGCAAGCTGCCCTTTTCCCGAGATAATCGAAGCGGCTGTGAAAAGCGAGGGTTCACTAGTCGCGTTACATAACCGTGCTCGCAAGTGGCCGCGTACTGTTAACAGATACATTTCATGCGCCGCGAGTTCTTGAGATATCGTGAGACCGATGTAGTCGGGCCAAAACTATTTCATAGCTTCGCGAGCGTGAAATTAATGCAGAATCGCGCACCGACATGTGCGCCAGAGAAATGCGCGCTCTTGTACCGCGCAGTCGATTAAATTTAAAATGACGACTCACGGCCGACAATGGGAACAAATACCGCGAAAGCTATTCGGTTCGTTATTGTCCAGACTGGAAAGTTTGTTCAGAAGTCGGCTTCAATAAAACGAATTCATTGTACAGTAGAAAAGATCGTATCAGTTTGCAACTGAAATCTATGCGAATTTTTACTACTCAAAGCCCAGATTACAGATCTTGAACAAACCATGCAGATATCTCTTTTTCCATTATCTACTCGGACGAAATTATTCGCATAATTATGATGGAACTTCATTCTGGGGGTGAAATTGTTAAATTAAAATCTTGGTTCTTGGCTCGACATTCACATCTGTTTTTTCATTTTGGGAAAGAGAGTTTCAATAACTCTCTCGTTATCTCTGTTAAGTGCCGCGACGACGCGAAACTCGTAGCCCGACGCACAATATGCCAGAAAGCACATTTGGTGAACAAAATTCTGCCTACATCACAAGTCTGCATCGATTTTGATTAAACTTTTTTTAAAATACTCGTGAATAATTCTACTATAACCATAACGGGGTTATGGAGTTTGGGATTATGAGGTTTAGGGTTATGGGGTTTTTAACTCGTGGGTAATCAGATTTAGGAGTTATGGAACTATAAGATTTGGAATGATGGAGTTTCGGACCATGGTGTTATAAAATTTGAGGTAATTAGGGGTAACAATTAATGAAGTTTGAGGTTATTTTTTGAGGTTATGTTTACTTTTTTCAAATTTTTGACAATGAGACGTTATAGTAGAACTGTCCACAAGCATTTTAAAAAAAAGTTTCATCAAAATCGATGCAGATTTGTGATGTAGGCAGAATTTTGTCTACCAAATATGTTTTTTGGCACACTGTGCGACGTCTCAATATCGTCATTACATTACAGTCGCTGTACGTTTGTTGTGATAGTGAGGCGCGCAGATAAGCGCGATTAATTCGGCTCGCGACTAATGCACATTCCTTATCTCTCACGACTTATTTGCGTACCTGCCCACCTCGCTCCCCTCGTTCGGACATTCCTCAAATTTTTACGGGGAAAGAGACGAAGTGCCCGCGGCGAAGGCGGGTGCGGCCGTCGTGCATAAAGAGACCTCCGTTGTTCTTATCATTCACGGCTAGCAATGCTTTCTACTCCAATTGTTGCTCAACTGCGTTACTCGGGCCGGGACGCGGAGCTGCTGCGATTATTATGCAACTGCACGCCGCTGGAATGGCAAACAGGCCCGCGATCGGTCGCTCAAAAATAAGATCGTTGCGCAACCGCGGCCTAGGTCGCATTAGGTGCCCGTATTGTACGTATTTTCCCAATCAGAGGTTCTCAAATGATCCGCGAACAATTGTCCCGAGGAGGAGAAAGATGAGAGACAAGAGACACTCGTTTTCGTTCGTTTACGCGGTCGTGCGAAGATTGAGTGAATCGTAACTGCAAATCATACACTGAACGTTTGGTTGTTTTCAGCAAATTTCTAGTGAAACACAAGGAAGCCATTCCAGTCGAACTTACCAGAATTCTGTTCAGGTTAACCAGAAATCTTGTTATATCACTCGAGCAGAATTTTAGTCAGTCATATTTTTATTCATATATAAATCATACTTTCATACTTTCACAATCATACTTTTATTCATATAAAAATGTCTGGCGCGAAAATCGACGTGTTGGTATTATAGCAGCGAAAGGGATAGGTTTAATTAATGCCACCACGGTGAGTTACATGGTGATTCATTCCCGATTGCTCACTATGTATAACAAGAGAATGGTATTTTTTTCGTCGCCTTGAGACTAACGTATTCGAGAAACAATCGCGCTCGCTCGTGGTCGCCGGGTCATTGTGTCACGCGTGACATACTTGGCTTGCGAATGTTCGGTGTGACCGATACGAAACGTATACCAGGCTTAATCATTTCTCCATGTAATTATAGTTATAAGTACTAAAACACTTTTTTATTAATGTAACACTTTAAAAAACTCTGATTTTGTTGTGACTAACGCCATCAGTTCACACACACACACAATTTCAACTGTAAAGATTTTTTTCTTCCAAATCACAGAGAGCTTGCATGAGGTTTAACTATAATGCTGGTTGCATAGGAAAAGGTTCTTTTAAAATCTCAGTTACTAAAAGGGATGCCAATTATTGTGTAGTTTATCCTATAAGGTAAAAGTATCCATATCTGGACGCTGCTATCTAACTCTGGACATTCTTATTATTTTGGTCTTTGAAGACAAATATTTATATTTTTAACATAGGATATATGTATATATTCAATATATATACGTACCTTTTCTCTTTCTATATATTAAAAATTTAGATATTTGTATTTAAAACAATAAGATTCTCAGAATTAGATATTAGCGTTATTATTGTCCAGGCATTGGTACTTTTACCTTACCTTACCAGAATTGTTAGAAAAATCGAGAGCAGAGTGTCATTTATTTTTGTCATGGAAACTGCGGACTTTTCATAAATTTCTTGAAAGTTCACGTAGCTCGAAAAAACTTGTTCCATTTTATACAAATTGAAAGTCGAGGATCAAATTTCCATTTCTCCCGCTCTTGGTTCGAAAATCCAACGAGTCGAGTGATTCGCGTCTAATATTTTCCACGCGGCCCAGTCGCGTTTTCTTCTTGCTGCCAGCTTACACCGACATGGTGCATACATAAATGCATAATGTTTTCCTTGTTCGCGAGCACGGCTCGGCCATCGTCCGCATCAGAAATGCAATCCGCGAGGAAGAGAGACACCGCCTCGAACTGCGATTCGACCGACGGAAACTGCCGCGTTATGAATGCGGTCGTTATAACGGCAGGAAAACTTATCAATCTACAACTTCTTGCAGCGCGGCGAAAATTAATCTTTGAATTCTGCCGGCGACGTGCGCGGGTCGTCGTTCATCGCGAATTTAAATGCAAAGTCCTTCGATGAAGTGAGCGAGCACCGCGAACGTGCATCACTTGATGAAGTTGAGACTCACAAGCGTGTAGAACAACAGCCGGTGAACAACGTTGTCTTCCTACCATTGTTCCGGCCTGACGCGACAACGATCGCTAAGCAGTAGTCGTCTACCAGAGTCGAAATTTTGACCCTGTGTTGAACCTTGAACTCTACACCGCAGTAGGAGCTAAAATAGTAAAGTAGGTTTAATTCTAATGATATAATTTACTCCTACTTTGACCCTGATGATGTCTGAAATTTCCACTTTTGCTTTCTTTAGCGTCAAAGTAGCTTGTATAATAAAGTAGGATCTTAGGAAGCAAAGTAGGTTGCAAACCTCTATTGAAGTTTTAGCTCTTACATAAAATATATGTATTTCATAGAAATATTTAAAAAATTTACTAAATAACGAAACAGAAACGTCAAATAGCATTCAAAATATATATTTTATTTATTGCATATATTTCAGACATCATCAGGGTCAAGGTAGGAGTACATTATATCATTAGAATTAAATCTACTTTGCTATCTTAATTCCTACTGCGATGTAGAATTCAAGGTTCAACATAGGATCAAAATTTCGACTCGGAAATAAGTGTCAATAACTTAAAAATAGGTTTCATCTAGGTTGTAGATTATATAAGTAGGCTCAAACTATTTTTAAGAGCATCAAAGTAGCGTCAAAATTTTGACAAAGTAAAATTAAAGGTTCAAAAGAGAAGTTAATGAGTATCAATATCATCAAAGTAGGTTTTACCTAGGTTATAACCCGCTATAAACCGTCTGAGTAGGCGCAAACTATCCTTAAGAGTGTCAAAGTAGCATCAAAATTTCGACTCAGGTAGTTATTCATTCGCGTTTCTCGGGGTATATCGCGATGAAGTACGACTCGGAATCGATGTAATTAGAGGTCTCAGCGGGGAGGAGAGGGTCGTCGCTCCGAGGAAGGCCTGAAAATGTCAAAGACGCGGTCGATTCCTTTCTCAACGCGAGACAGGGTACCGTCTGAGCTTGCTGAGAGCCAATTCTCACGCAGGTACAGCCGGTAACGCGCACACGCGTGTTGGTTGCCCGCGACGCGTACATTCGCACGTGCACACACGCACGTTCTTTGTCGGTCCGGTTCTCACGCTTAGCTCCTTAATTACACCATGTAGTTATAATTAATCCTTTCTCGGCGCATGGCGATGTTCCGTAGTTTAAGATAAGACGAAGTGCGATGAAACGAGCCGTTTTCAGTGAGATCTCTTCCCTCGGCAGCGTCGTGTATTTAATGTCGCGAGCCTCGAATATCGTTGTCGCTCGATGATAATTTCGTCCTTACGGACGACCAAACGCGGCACTCGTGATCGACAAAAGGAAAGAATCGACCGGGCCTTGCTGCAGTTACACCCAAAAGATACGATCTCATCGAGGATCCTCTGAATTCCACATTGAAAAAACGTTTGGTTGGATTAACTAAATTTCTAGCGAAATACAAACGAGCCGAACATACCGGTGGAAGTTATCAAAAGTCTGTTCAAGTTGACCGGAAATCTCGTTGCAAGTTCTTGGTAAAACTCTCTTGGTGGAAGTTTTCGTTCAGAATGTGGAATTACAGGGAACAGCACCTTGCAGCTAGAATTCTTCGTTTGAGTGTATTATTCCAGCACACGACATGACTGTGCAGTATCGTGAGAGTGAAAAAAAGTACGACCTGAAATGTGCACATTAATAACTGCGGCTTATCGACCAGAGCCCCTCTTTCCTGCAATTTCACCCGTTTACTGTTTGTACAATTCGTGAGGCGCACGCGATAGCTCTCCTCTCGCAAATGCGCTTGCACCGCGCGATTTCGTTAGCTTCGGCGCTGACGTCCGGTATATTTTAGCATCGAATACTGGGAACGTCGTTTCGCGTGGCGGCTACCACGAAAGAATACGAAATGCCTGTCTTCCGCAGGAAACACGCTCGTTCGGACGGGTCGGGCTCGATATTCCCGTGTCCGCCGAGATTCGCCAAAAGAATCCCCGAAGTTTCGTCCTCGCTGTCGTAAAATATATCACCTCGGTGTTCTCTTTCCGAGAGAAAGGCGTTTGATTGAAAGATGTTGTGAAAAATCCCCGCGAAGGTAAAACGAATCGTTTTCCCCCCTCTCTCTCTCTCTCTTGAATTATAATCTTAAATGGATAATTGAAAATCACCCGTTGAAATCCGGCGACGTTTTAGAATTTATTTACGCCGAGAGGAAATTTAAATAAGTCACGCGCGAGATCAAATCTAATCGTAGAGAAAGAGAGAGAGGGTTCGTTCTCTCCGCGCTCTATTGGCCACTGGGATGTCAACGCGATTATCCCTTATGAACAAATGAGGTATCTCGAATTGATGAGTCAGATCTCGGCGGATATGTCTTCTTACGGGACTTGGGTCGCGGCTAATAAGTTCACTCGAGTTACCGATTATCCAGCTGCGCGATGCCGCCGAGTATCGCTACACAGAAAAAAAGAACGTTCTTGTTTGGAGAATATCTTTATTGTCGACATCTTAAAAATAAGATTAATGTCAAAATGAGGTTATATAGCGTTGAACGTTAAATTAGTCTTCAATCAAGACCATTATAATCAAATTAACACAATAATTTTCTCATAGAATATTACAATATTAATATTCTTGATTATATATTATTAGTTTACGATCAGGACGAATATGGTCGAAGTAACACAATTATTTTCTCATATATAACCAAGAATATCAATATTCTACATATATGAGAAAATGACTATGTTAATTTGACTGTATTTATCTTGATTGAAGATTTGTAACGACTATTCCTTTGTATGATTATAGCTATATCAAAAAAATACCAGACATTTCTTTCTCAGTGTTCACGTTTCAATTTGCTGATCGCACGGGCCGTCGATCGTCGTTGCTTTCGTCCCGATCTTTGCACTGCGTCATTGAAACTCAATCGTTGCTCGCGTCAGCGAACGGGGTGAGCAATGAGCGAGCGTGTACGAGCTTCGCAATAATAAGAGTAGCATTGCAGCAACCGGCAGTATCAATGCCGTATTCTACGCGGTGAGCGCGCTGCTTAATATTAAATGTAAAGCCGCACGCATATCGTTAACCCGTTTGTCCGTTGGATAATGCTGCGACTCGCAAGCAATATGAGCGTGTTGTAAATGTGAATGCGTGCATACACCATGGAAAGGGAACAAAGAGCAAGGGTTGGAAAGCAATAATTCCCAGGTCACTCTCTTTTTTCTTCTTTCCACGCACAACCGCAAGATGTGCCGTTAACTCAATCCCGGACACATGCTAATTGTTCGCGTCGCACGACTTAATTGTTTCATTAACCCTTTATTTTCGGCAAGTCCAAAAAGGATCGAAGAAGCAACATTTTTGGTGTTTAAGGTTCGTATTAACCCATTAAGGCCCAAGAGAAAACCGCCAAAGATAGGCTTTCAAAAACCATCTAAATTAGGGCAAAACATCGAAATTTGTTAAAAAGTGAAAAAAATTTGTGTTGGATTTCAAAATTCAAGATAACGGACCAATATGTCGGCCCGAAAATTTGAAATTTTGACCTATTTGAGTGAAAATCCGTATGGGGGGG
>NW_022639499.1:74903-91299 GCF_010583005.1 Odontomachus brunneus
GGGGGGGGGGGGGGGTTTGGGTTCGCTGAGTATGAACATGCATTTATTTTTTCAAAATTTTTCAAAACGTACTTTCATTAAAATAAATTAAAATTAAAAATTTTTAGCTGCCATATTGATTTTTAAAATCAAAAAACCATTTTTCTTCTACAGTCTGCTAAAGTATGATGTTTTGTCCCAAAACAAACACCTTCGAAAGATAGCTTATAATTTGGTTGGATTTTTCGCCAAATAATAAAATTATGTCAAATTTTCGCATTTTTGGGCGGCCATATCGGATCCGCCATTACGAATTTTGAAAAAATAAGTGCATATTCATACTCAGCAAACCCCCCCCCCCTTTATACGAATTTTCACTCAAATAGGTCAAAATTTCAAATTTTCGGGCCGACATATTGGTCCGCCATCTTGAATTTTGAAATCCAACACATTTTTTTTTTCACTTTTTAACAAATTTCGACGTTTTGCCCTAATTTAGATGGTTTTTGAAAGCCTATCCTTAGCGGTTTTCTCTTGGACCTTAATGGTGATTACTTAAAATAGTGATTACTTAAAACTTCTTTCAAGTGAGATACTCAAGTCTGAGTTCAGAGTTAAAGTTTTAAAGGTAACAAGTCTGGATGTTGAGCAAATGATATCCCCTAAGTGCAGTTATATTGTTTTCAAGGTATGTGATTTCGAAAATATATTTTTAACAATTTTTGTCGTTCAGTAGAATATAACAGGTAGACAGACGTTGCTCCAGTGCAACAGTGTTAATAAATGTGTTATGCGTTCTTGCATACAGCTCGTGAAAAATCGATGTCGCTTAAGATGAGCGACTTTGCCAAATAAAGGGTTGATACCGCGTGTCGAGTCACGATGAGTCGCGACTTCTAATTCTTGTGAGATTAGGTGACCGCGCAGGAAACTCGAATGGGGCAGCCTGACTGTCGATTGCGATCTTAGGAAGTCGGTGTCGTTCCGTCCACGTTCTTCCGTCGTCGTTCTTGTATCGCTATTTCTTCGTAATAATTATCAGGGAACCGCAAGAAACACAAGTCGCGTGGCCGCGGATTCCTCAAATGCCGCGGAATAGTACAATGCCTCTGTCGACGTCGGCCACTGCTTCTTTCTTGCCGGCGAGAAACATAGAATCGTGCGAAATGTGTGAAATATTAAATTCCGCACCATCGTCGGAGACGAACGGAACGGACGGCTCGGATGCGGTTGACCAATGACTCGCGAAACTGTCATTGAAATCAATGACAATGAAATCGTACGGCGACATTCTCAAACGAAGCGGCGGAGATGCGTGACCGGAATTCGCACGTGTGCTTTACGCAAGTTTTCGTTACGTACTGAAGTACGTAGTTCATTCGAATTTGGCAGCAGGATGATGTCATTTTCCGATTAATCTCGGTTGATATTAACATTTAGAGAGACTCTGCCGATATCGCATGTATTAAATAATTCAAATAAAAAACTCTCATTCAACTCTAAATTTAGATTTGAGTATTTCACATAGGACAAGTTTCAAATAACGACTATTAATGCGAGCCTAAGAGTATGAACTTATCAGTGCAATACCATTAAATAATCAAACTTAATGTTACGTTTCTAAAATTCAAGAAATCTGTATGAGCTCTTAAAGACTTCTTTCTTCGGTTGATATCATCGCAATTATCCTTGGGACACTTCGAGTCGATGAATTTATTTGTCTTAATTGTGAGACCAATTAGTCTCTCATCCCACTAATTATATCTACAATCTCACTTTATTCTTACATCGCCAGTCGGCGTCTCTTTCGATCAAACACCGGTTCTTTGATCGGCCGAGAACCTCGGTAAAATCTTAATCGATCTTATCGAAACGCTAAAGAAATCTCTTGTACGAAACACGAAACGTCCGACTCGTCCTCGAATTATTGTTATCACGGCGCCGCCCACGATGCGATGTGCACCGATGACTGTTCTCAGTCGAGGAAGCCGAGATTGACAGCGCGATCCGCAATTACGGAGAGAAAGAACACGTGATTTCCCGGCGCTACTCGCACGTTGAGTGCCTCCTTTGCGCGAGTCGACATTGAATCACAATCGTGACCGCAAATTCGTTTCGTTTTCAACGTCACCGGCTCAAGACGCGTTTGGGGAATCGATGATTCATTGAGTCCGCGATCGTTCGGCAATTTCACTTCCGCGGCTTTCGCAATATCGCGACGAGGCGGATGGATACTCTTCATCTGGCCCGAGTCGAAATTTTTATCCTATGTTGAACCTTGACTTCTACACTGCAATAGGAGCTAAAATAGCAAAGTAGGTTTAATTCTAATGATATAATTTACTTCTTTGACCCTGACGATACCGAGTCAAAATTTTGACCCTGTGTTGAACCTTGAACTCTATACCGCAGTAGGAGCTAAAATAGCAAAGTAGGTTTAATTCTAATGATATAATTTACTTCTTTGACCCTGACGATACCGAGTCAAAATTTTGACCCTGTGTTGAACCTTGAACTCTATACCGCAGTAGGAGCTAAAATAGCAAAATAGATTTAATTCTAATGATATAATTTACTCCTACTTTGACCCTGATGATGTCTGAAATTTCCACTTTTGCTTTCTTTAGCGTCAAAGTAGGTTGTATAATAAAGTAGGATCTTAGGAAGCAAAGTAGGTTGCAAACCTCTATTGAAGTTTTAGCTCTTACATAAAATATATGTATTTTATAGAAATATTTAAAAAGTTTAATAAATAACAAAACAGAAACGTCAAATAGCATACAAAATATATATTTTATTTGTTGCATATATTTCAGACATCATCAGGGTCAAGGTAGAAGTACATTATATCATTAGAATTAAACCTACTTTGCTATCTTAGTTCCTACTGCCGTGTAGAATTCAAGGTTCAACATAGGATCAAAATTTCGACTCGGAAATAAGTCAATAACTTAAAAATAGGTTTCATCTAGGTTGTAGATTATCTAAGTAGGCTCAAATTATTTTAAAGTAGCGTCAAAATTTTGACAAAGTAAAGTTAAAGGTTCAAAAGAGAAGTTAATGAGTATCAATATCGTCAAAGTAGGTTTTACATAGGCTATAACCCGCTATACCCGTCTGAGTAGGCGCAAACTATTCTTAAGAGCGTCAAAGTAGCATCAAAATTTTGACAAAGTAAAGTTAAAGGTTCAAAAGAGAAGTTAATGAGTATCAATATCGTCAAAGTAGGTTTTACATAGGCTATAACCCGCTATACCCGTCTGAGTAGGCGCAAACTATTCTTAAGAGCGTCAAAGTAGCATCAAAATTTTGACAAAGTAAAGTTAAAGGTTCAAAAGAGAAGTTAATGAGTATCAATATCGTCAAAGTAGGTTTTACATAGGCTATAACCCGCTATACCCGTCTGAGTAGGCGCAAACTATTCTTAAGAGCGTCAAAGTAGCATCAAAATTTCGACATATAATCCCGAGTCGAAATTTTGACCCTGTGTTGAACCTTGAACTCTATACCGCAGTAGGAGCTAAAATAGCAAAATAGATTTAATTCTAATGATATAATTTACTCCTACTTTGACCCTGATGATGTCTGAAATTTCCACTTTCGTTTTCTTTAGCGTCAAAGTACGTTATATAATAGTAGGATCTTATAAAATCCTATTAACTATAGGATCCTGCTTCCTATAGGAAACAAAGTAAGTTCAGTTGTGAATCTCTATTGAAGCTTTAACTCTTATATAAAATATATATATTTTATAGAAATATTTAAAAAATTTAATAAATAACGAAACATAAACGTCAAATAGTATACAAAATATACATTTGATTTGTTGCATACATTTTATTTGTTGCATATATTTCAGACATCATCAGGGTCAAGCTAGGAGTACATTATATCATTAGAATTAAATCTACTTTGCTATCTTAGTTCCCACTGTGGCTTAGAATTTAAGGTTCAACATAGGATCAAAATTTCGACTCGGAAATAAGTGTCAATAACTTAAATTAGGTTTCATCTAGATTGTAGATTATCTAAATAGGCTCAAATTATTTCAAAGTAGCGTCAAAATTTTGACAAAGTAAAGTTAAAGGTTCAAAAGAGAAGTTAATCAATATCGTCAAAGTAGGTTTTACACAGGCTATAACCCGCTATACCCGTCTGAGTAGGCGCAAACTATCCTTAAGAGCGTCAAAGTAGCATCAAAATTTCGACTTATAATCTCGAGTCGAAATTTTGTCCCTGTGTTGAATCTTGAACTCTATACCACAGTAGGAGCTAAGATAGCAAAGTAGGTTTAATTTTAATGATATAATTTACTCCTACTTTGACCCTGATGAAATTTCCGCTTTCACTTTCTTTAACGTCAAAGTAGGTTGTGTAATAGTAGGATCTTAGGAAGTAAAATAGGTTCAGTTGCGAACTTCTAGCTTAGCTTTAGTTCCTACATAGAATATATGTATTTTCTATGAATATATAGAAGTATAGAGTATATATAGAATTCAAGGTTCAACATAGGGTCAATATTTCGACTCGAAAATGAGTGTCAATATCGTCAAAATAAGTTTCATCTAGGTTGTAGATTATCTAAGTAGGCTTAAACTATTTTTAAGAGCGTCAAGGTAGCGTCAAAGTAGCGTCAAATTTTGACAAGATAGAGTTAAAGGTTCAAAAGAGAAGTTAATGAGTATCAGTATCGTCAAAGTAGCTTTTACCTAGGCTATAAACCGTCTACACTGAAAAAAAAGATTACGACAATTTACTGAAAAAAAAGATTACGACGATTTGGTAATAATTGTCCAGCCTGTGTTATAGGTACTAAAATTTAATACCTATAACAGGCTGGATAATTATTACCAAATCGTTGTAATCTTTTTTTTCAGTGTAAGTAGGTGCAAACTATCCTTAAGAGCGTCAAAATTTCGACTCGGGGGATCACGTTCGGTGTTACACATCTCTCTTCTTCGATTCTTTCTTTACTCATTTCGTTTTCTCCATTATACAACTAGCGCGCGATACACTTGCGTTCTGATTCGCCTCTAGAGATCTTTGCTCTCGCGAACAACTTCGTAGACGAGGGTGGAATCTCTTTGTCTCTCCCGTTTTTTCCGTTGCTTTCAGCCTCTCTCTCTCTTTCTCTCTCTCTCTCTCTCTCTCTCTCTCTCTCTATTTTCTTCTCGATAAGAGAAAACGGACATTGTCTTCAGGCAGCTTTTCTAACGGCCGCGATGTGTCAAAGGTACCGACTCCGTCGGCGGGTACGAAGCTGCTCGTAGTAACAGGTGCTCGCTATGGCGTGAAATATCGTTTTGTTTCGGCGAAACAATTGCATCTTCTCATTCCTCTTCCCCTCCGCCCCGTTCCTCTTCGCCTGCCCTCCTCGCCGTCGTTGATTAAACTCCGATGAGTAATTAAATGCAGGATGCTTTTCATATCGGAGAGTGGTACATTGTTCGCTCTTAAACGCGGATGAATAACAAAGCGAGGCGGAGAAAGAGAGAGGGAGAAATTGAAACTGCTACGTCAGTGCACCGATCATTATCCGTGATTCGTGAGTCACGACGCGGTCTCGATATGCATAACACACGCTCGCACGATATTTCGCGATGATCCACGATGGGAAATCGGCGACAATCGCGCACGAACGCGATCTTGAGTCAGCGGGACGATCATCGCGCTTATTACTCACGAATTTCACAATCGGAATTATGCGGAAGAGTGTCCTCACGACACTGTGACTCACCAAATTGGAAAATTGTGAGCAATTGCGGGATTGCGCAAAAATTTCGCGCGATCGGCTGACTTATCTGCCACATGCTATATTTATTTGCTCACGAGAGAGAGAGAGAGAGAGAGAGAGAGAGAGAGAGAGAGAGAGAGAGAGAGAGAGAGAGAGCGTGTTCACATGAAAAACTATTCTCATCAAACTTCCTCACCGACTGCAACTGCAGCCGATAAAAAAGTCGATACGGTTCTATCGCCACTTTACAGGCGATCATAAATCCCTGCGGCTCTTCGTGACTCCGACTACGACACTTTGTGTGTTTTCGCAATTCGCGATTAGCCTGGCTCGCACGTGCGAGCCTGCAACGCTTGCACGCTCACGGAGGGAAGGAGACGGCGGACACGGCATCGTAAACGCCGCGGCACACGTCGATCAATTTAATCGCGGACGAATCGGCCATCGGCGTGATTCACGCCTGTCGTTAATCGCTCCGATCGCGTCGGCTCTCCCTGCTTCTCTCATTCACTTTGCCTCGTCGGTGAGTCGCGTCACGCGCAGATAAGACGAGCGAGACGTGATGATTGCCCGATGGTCCTGATAGATCGCTATCGAGTCACGAGATGCAACAGCAGTATGCATCGCGGTCAGTATTGACGTGACAAAAGTGCGCGAAGCCCGTCTGCGTACCGTTGACATCGAACTTTGCGCTGTCCACGGTGTGTGTGTGTGTGTGTTCTGCGGTTGCACCTTGCATCAGCATTGCGCGGCCGTGTGTGTGTGTGTGTGTCTTGCAGCGTGCGCATGCATATACATACGATACGCAAACTGCAATTTGAAAGCACGATTTCATCGCGGCAACGCAAGTAATAGACGCTCTGAGAACTTTGCGCAACGACACGTTGCGTTCGCGCGTCGATAAGACACAATTTACACAATTATTAATGGCTTTACGGTACAGAGAGATATAATCTTATCCTTATAGTCTAGAATCTTTTGAATCTCAGAGCATTTTGCTCTTATGACTCCTCAAGAAGAGAAGTCTTGCGAGGAAGGGAATTTCCTAAGAGAAAAATATTCTATACAGAGGAAAGAATAAAGAATCTTCTTTGGAGAGTATCTTTATTGTTGACGTTCTAAAAATAAGATTAACGTTAAAATGAGATTGAATGTTGAACGAAGATAAATTAGTTTTTCAATCAAGACGAATTAACACATTCACTCATGTATAAACAAAAATATCAATATTTATATGTGAGAAAATGATTGTGTTAATTTGACTATATCCGTTTTGATTGTGAAGACTAATTTATTTTCGTTCAACGTTCAATTTCATTTTAACATTAATTTTAACATCCTTTTTTCTTTGCCAGTTGTATCTCAATCTATGGTACTCTTGTTTGACGACAAAGAGAGAGGGAGATAGATAGCGAAAAAAGAAAACGTCCTACGCATCGCGCGTAAATCCGGTTACAGGACTCCTTAATCGGCGACGGCGGCGCGAGATCGCTCTTGAAATGTTTCGCACGTAAACGCGCGCGTTACGCAAGCGATCCGTCGCGAGTCAACAGGAGGAGGAGAGACCGTCGAAAGAGCTGCCGTATCCTTTAGCCGAAGGACTCCCTCGTAAAAGCCAATTATCGCTACTTCAACCGACACCGAGACGACCGAGAGCTTTTTGCGTATTCCCGATGAAGTCGGTCGTGATGATCTCGAGGAGAGCTTTGTCATCACCGGGGAGCTTCCGAAAGCGCCGGTGAAACGGCCCGCTGTAATTTATTCGAGTCTGACGACGAGGACGAGGATGACGGCGACACATCTTAATGACATGCACGGATTTAGGTTGCGAAAGGCTCGAGGGGCCGACTCGCGTCCTAGAAACAGCGCGATTACGCGAGGCAATTGTCGGTGACGAGTTCTCGTGAAATTCGCCCGGGGAATGCGAATTTTTGCGTGCAATTATGTCACGTATAGTCGCACAGAGCAGACAGTAAGTTCGCGATGAGAACGTAGATAGTACACTGGTGTTCATTAACCCATTAAGGCTCAAGAGAAAACCGCTAAGGATAAACTTTAAAAAACCATCTAAATTAGGGAAAAACGTCGAAATTTGTTAAAAAGTGAAAAAAAAAAATTTGTGTTGGATTTCAAAATTCAAGATAACAGACCAATATGTCGGCTTGAAAATTTGAAATTTTGACCTATTTGAGTGAAAATCCGTATAGAGGAGGTTTTGGGTTCGCTGAGTATGAATATGCACTTATTTTTTCAAAATTTTTCAGAACGTACTTTCATTTAAATAAATCAAAATTAAAAATTTTTGGCCGCCATATTGATTTTTAAAGTAAAAAACCATTTTTCTTCTACAGTCTGCTAAAGTATGGTGTTTTGTCCCGAAACAAACACCTTCGAAAGATAGCTTATAATTTGGTTGGATTTCTCGCCAAATAACAAAACTATTATATAAAATTTTTGCATTTTTAGGCGACCATATTGGATCCGTCATTACGAATTTTGAAAAAATAAGTGCATATTCATACTCAGCGAACCCCAAACCCTCCCTATACGGATTTTTCACTCAAATAGGTCAAAATTTCAAATTTTCGGGCCGACATACAACAGATATAAAATATTATAAATATAAGATTTATTTATTCCTCTTGTTTTGAGTAGAGACTCTTGTCTTTGTGTAGAGAATTTTTTCTCAAAACAAGAGAAATAAATATTATGTTTAGAATATTTTACACTTGGTGCCTATTTTAGAGGATTTTTCTAAGAACAAGAATATCAATTTTTCAGAGTAAATTTGCTGCGTTAGTCACTTTTCTAGCTGTACGATCAGATTTTCTTGTTACCATAGGTTTCTGCAGCAAAAAAAAAAGTAGCTAACACAGTGAATTATGTTTAACTGGCCATATATAGCAAATTAGTTTGCTGCTGCAGCAAATCTTTTTTTTCCGTGTATGTTAAATCTTGAATTCTACACTGCAATAGGAGGCTAAGTTGGCAAAATAGGTTCAATTCTAATGATACAATTTACTTCTATTTTAACTCTGATGATATTCAAAATCTTCCTTTTCATCTTCTTCAGCGTCAAAGTAGATGTTGAATGGAATAGCGAGGCGGAAAGTAGGATAAAAATTTCTCTCGGGACACCGGTTTAATTAAATTATATGGCCGTGGTTTTGCGAAATTAATTCCCCGCACATCTTCGCTTCATGTAGTTCGCATCGAACTACTGATTCGCGCGATAAGAAGCACAGGAGCCACATTGTTTGTTGGTTCTAATTATCAAGGCGTGTGCTGGCTGCATGCACGCGTTACAAGTAACTATTAACCTTCAAAGCGTATTCTAATGGCGCCTAATCGTGCGTTATCGCGGTATACGCGAGATAACACGCAGCGCAGGATATGAATGTTACCTTCTGTGCGACGGTGGGAGACGACTTCGACGAATGCGGTTGATTTAAGAAATAAGTAGGTCAATTTCTCGACGGGATTTTCTTTGATTATGTGTCTTTTTACGCGACTGAACCGGCCGATTCTGAATTCCACCGACGAGGATCGCGTGAATTCCGCGAGGTGTGTCTAGAACGACGACGACGACGACGACGAGTCGCGTCATCTCTTTTTGCATCAGCGATTCAAGCTGCGGGACAATAGCGACACGACATTGATATTCGCTGTTTAACGCGTTGACTACCGTCGGTAGTCAACGGTGATTTCATCGTGTATATTTGCCATTAATTTGTCGGATGAAACGTAATTGCACGCGGCAACTTAAATACGATATGAGGAACTGCCGCAACTAATTAACCAATGTATGCGCAGGAAATGTATTTACTGTGACTTCGGTTTAACGAAGTTCTAATCAAGCCTTAATTAAACTCCGAGACGATTCGTGGGAATCGACGTTTTAACGAAGACAACTTCATAAGCGATATCCGCTTCGAAATCTCTCTCCGGGAAAAATAAAACTTTACTCAATATCTTTTATCCGCGGATAAAACTCTTGTTCGTCCGTTCATTTATCTGCTCGTCGAGTCAGCAATAATTTGGGAATATACCTTTTCGCAATACAAAGATAGAGCCGATTCACATGGACGAAGAAGCGCCCGCTGAGTATTTCAATTTTACTGTCTATCAGTGCGTCCGTCACGATATAGCAATGCTTCTCTTGAATCCAATATACACACGTAGGAGGCATCTTCGGATTACATGGCAATGCGGTTACCTTGGAAGCGAGAAAATCGAATAGCCGTGCGTTCGCGGAAAATTGCACTTACTCGTCACGGTCGTTTGGTTCACTCTCAGAGAGCCGTCCGCGTTTCAGGAGACGCAAGCAAACTTACTGATTTCATCTCGTATTGTGTTATCGCTTCGCGAGCGGCAACATTGTTTTACCGCGTGTCCCACGGAAAATTGTGCAATCAGCAGCGAGCTCTCTCTCTGCATTCGATCGTTTAAACTTAGAAAAAACACCTGAAAACCTATAATCTCACTCTTGGAATTCTCTTATGTAATGGCTTCAAGAGGATTCTTCTAGAATTAAGAAAATATTCCAACACTCAGAAGAAGAAATTATTTAGTTGACTAAGATGCCACATTGAGAGAAAAAATGTCTAAAAAATGATAAATGCTTATTTATAGTACTTGATAATGTATTTATTCACATAAATTTAAATTCTTTTCTTTTAATAGAATAAACAATTGCTTTCGTAGAAATTAAAATTTGTTTTAATTTTAAGATGTGTATTTTGTTACAAGTAAATCTACCCAAAAGACATCCGACTTCTTTCTAATTTGGCATAAATGTAGAACTATAAAAAATATTTAGGACATATTTTTTCATTTTGGCCCACTTTGAGTTTCACGAGTAGTTTTTTAATGTTCTCACTCTTATCATCAACATGTATAACAAAAATGCAGAAGAAATAAAATTGAATATAAGATATAGTTAAATATTTTTAACAAAATCGGCATAACTGAGACACAAATCATCATAAATTTCTTTAGCCGAGATTCCAACCGAAATACTTTAAATTTGTGCGAAATTAGTCAAAAATGGTTCGAATCTCGGCCAAACCGAGAGAGAGAAAGAAAGAGAGAGAAAGAAATCCGGCAATTTTAATTAAAATTTTAACAAAATCGGCATAGCTGAGGCACGAACCATTCTGAATTTCTTTAGCCGAGATTCCAACGGAAATATTTTAAATCTGTACAAAATTAGTCAAAAATGGTTCGAATCTCGGCCAAACCGGGAGAGAAAAAGAGAGAAATCCGGCAATTTTAATTAAAATAAAAAAAAAAATTGACATAGCTGAGGCACGAATCATTCTAAATTTCTTTAGCCGAGATTCCAACCGAAATATTTCAAATCTGTGCTAAATTAGTCAAAAATGGTTCAAATCTCGGCCAAACCGAGAAATTATTTGTATACGTTTTTTTTTCAACGTTTTACATGTTTTGTTTAAACATTTTATTATTTATATAAATACTTTTACACATTTGACTTTATATTCATAATCAGCAAACCAAAAACGCCTATATCTTGTATTCAATTTTATTTGTTATACATTTTTGTTGCACTTGATGATAGGAGAACATTAAAAAGCTATAAACTGCCCGTGAAACTCAGAGTTGGCCAAAATGAAAAAATATGTCCTAAATATTTTTTGTAGCTCTACATTTATGCCAAATTAGAAAGAAATCGGAGTGTAACTTTTATGTAGGTTTACTTGTCAGTAGGTTTACTTGGAAAGTATTCCCCTTTCGGTTTTAAAAAAATTTGAGGGAAGTTCTCTCGAAACCACATGTAAGAAGATTCCGCTACGGGTGAGATTGCACCCGTTTTCGTTTGAAGGATTTCGTTAGAACGCGATCGCCATTAGCGAATCCATCAAGTTAAAGGTCGTAAGTTTGCAATTGAAATGTAGTTTCTCTTCCGGTGCATCATCTTTCACGAGGCCATGCTTCGCGATGGCCGCGCGATCGCTACCTGAAATTTCTGCGGAATCACAGGCAATCGAAAATCTCGATCTCCCGTGAAAAATGCTCGTTCGCGTATTCCATTGCTCCTCGATAAATTTCGCGTCTTTATCGCGTCCTTATCTTCGTTTTGCGTGCGCGCGGGCGCGCAATGAAGCCGTCATCCGGACGATGTGCTCAAGAAGCGCACGGTGTGTTATTACGACACATTAAGGCCAATGTTATAACTCGTTTCACCGGGGGCACATAATGAACGTGGGCACTCGCCCTAATCGAGATTGTCTATTAACGCGGCCGCGAGTACCAACACTGCATACCGGTCGGCTCGGTACACCTTTCCCGTCGCGCGCGATGGTAATTCAATCGCGATTTCCGCGGAAGGACGCATGGCACGCGGCAGGAGAAGCGCGGGGGCGGGAGAAGGGGACACGTGGTGTGCAACGCGATGCCGGGCGCGAAACCAGTTCTCAGGGTAAAGGCGAGGGAGAAAGAGGGAACGATAGACGGAGAGAGAGGAGGAGAAGTCTGACCCCGGCAATGTTCTCTCGCTTCTATAGGGTGTCCGGTATAATCTCTCGTCTCGTCCTCTCTCTTCGCCGAATATTCCCGCGGCCTGTGCAAATAAAAAGAAAAAAGGAAATCCGCGATTGCAACTTCGCGCCTCGTTGGAGCGCAGATTGCGTCTCGTGTGGAAGAGAGAGAGGAAGGAAGGGAAAGAGAGAGAGAGAGAGATAGGGAGAGAAACGCGTCTCGAATAATTGGCCGATCGCGAATTATATCGCGGATCACGAAGAAGGAAAGCGCGATGGCAAGCCGCGTTGCGGTCGATAGGCCGTTGACACGCAAGGGGGAAAGGGTTCGTGTTCGGCACTCTCGAATGTAGATCGAACGCGACGCTCGCGAATCGAAAGTTGGTATAGGTGAGGCATTAGAAACAGCCTGAAAGTAGGTAGGGAGTGCATGCACTCGCGATGTATATTATATTCGTCGGGCTCCGGTTAAAAAATGTATGAAGCGCGATTGTGTGCAAAATAATCGCGTGCGCGGTTGCGGGATGTCCCAGTTCGCCTGACGAAACGAGCTTGTGATAACGCATCACGAACAGATCCCCGTGTTAAGCTTAATCTACAATGTGCTCTTTGCTTCCTGTTTCTTGTTCTGTCTTTTTTTAGTTTAAAGCTTGATCTACAATGTGTTATTTGTTTCTTTCTCTTTATCTCTTTCTGACTCAAACCTTAAGCTTTAAGCCTGATCAACAGTATGCTCTATGCTTCTTGTTTCTTGTTTTCTGTCCTTTTTTAGTTTAAGGTTTAAGATTTTAGTTAGAAAGAGATACAGAAAAAATAACAGGAAGCAAATAACACATTATAGATCAAGCTTTAAGTTTAAGGTTTGAGTCAGAAAGAGATAAAGAGAAAGAAGCAGAAAGCAAAGAGTATATTGTAGGTCAGGCTTTTAAGTTTGATCTATAATGTGTTATTTGCTTCCTGTTACTTTTTCTTTATTTCTTTCTGACTCAAACCTTAAACTAAACCTTAAACTAAAAAAAGACAGAAAACAAGAAACAGAAAGCAAAGAACAAATTGTAGATCAGGCTTTAGGTAGAAAAAGACAAGTGCTCTTTGCGTTCTGTTTCTTGTCTTCTGTCTTTTTCTGGCTTAAAGCTTAAGATTTGAGTCAGAAAGAGATAAAGAGAAAGAAGCAGGAAGCAAAGAGCATATTGTAGATCAGGCTTTAAACTAAAAAAAAAGACAGAAAACAAGAAACAGGAAGCAAGGAGCACGTTGTAGATTGGGTTTTAAGCTTAATCTACAATATGTTATTGGCTTTCTGTTTTTTTTTCTTGATCTCTGTCTGATTCAAACCTTAAGGGGATGCTGGAGTCGATGACGAACTCGAACAATATCGATAATGCAGAGACAATTGTCACTGATATAATCACGCTTCCTTTTCGTATTTCTTGTATATACAGAACTTACATGAATGTGTATTGTTTTGTTTTACAATATTCAACGGAAAATCTAACCATATATGTATAGAAATCTTTTTGCAAACTTTTCCGATATTTTTAAGCTTCCAAATGCAGATGCGAAAGTAGAGCAATGTTCTTCAAATTTTTTCTGTTTGGAGCACCCACACTTTCAATATATATAAGCTGCGGTACTTTTCAATTAGATAAATATTACGCTGACAGCTTGAGATTTTACATTAAAAATTTTTTATTCGTTTTCGTCACATATCGAGCAATGCTCCTATTTATCTTTGCACGTACTTTCATTGCGTAAAAGCATTTGCAATTCTGTGTAACCAATACGACGTAAACTTTGTAAAAAAATATCAATGTTCTGTCGGTAAAGTTTTCAGCTTCAGCATCCTCTTAAGCTTTGAACTAAAAAAAGAACAAGAAACAGCAAGCAAAGAGCATATTGTAGATTAAGGCTTGAGGTTGAGTCAGAGATAAAGAAAAAAGAACAGGAAGCAAATAACACATTGTAGATCAAACTTAAATATGTCGAATGTGTGGAAACCAGGGGCGGATTGGGTTCCCCGGGAATCTTGTTGGAGTCATGTCACTCGGTCTGCTCGGAGAGCAACACGAGAAGTCGCGTCCTCCTGCTGATTTTTGCGCGCTTGATGACACGCAACTTCCCTCTGCGCGTTATCTGAGGTTATTTTTGTGTTCGACGGACAGGATACGATAAGTTGTCTTCCTAAAAGAGCACTTATCGACGCAGCATCGGAAACAGCTTCGACCTAGAGACACCATGTCTCCTTCCGGTGTGTGCGTCACCATCGAATTATCGGGAATTTCTCTGCCATGCGGAGCCGCGATGTCGGGGAATTCTTTCCGGGATGAAATTATTCTCGGGCAATACGTTGCTTCCGGCGCGCCAAGAAACAATCGGAGACACCGTCTCGCTTGTGAGCGTTATAGAAACGTGGCCCAAGGCTCTCGAGACTTTGCCGTGCCGCCGACGGCAGGTGCACAATGCCAGGTGCATGGTACCTGCGCAACACGCGCGCTCCTGCAGACCGGTATGCGGGGATCATCAGGAAAACTCACGAAAGGCGTCTTATCGTACGCATTGATGACGAAAATCACGTCAGAAAAATCCATCCAGTTTTATCCTCTTTTTTTTGCGCGAACCGTAATATGCAAGCTGTATTGTTATTTAATTTCTTCTATTTAAATAACTGAAACAAAATATTTTTTTTGTGGAGATATACCTTATAATTGTCTAACGTCTATTATATTTTATTTTAATTTTATTTTGCGCTCATTTTCACCTTTACTCCACGCAAACAATTAACCTTAATGTATAAGCTTGTCATTTAATTTCTCCCATTTTTAACTGAAACAAAGTGTACTTTTCTGTGAAGACACACCTTATAATTATCTAATGTCCATTACACTTCAACTTTTTTTTGTATTTTTATTTCGTGTCTTTTTCTCGTGAGAACAACTGACCGTACACAGAAAAAAATAATTTTGTGCTTTTAGCAAAATCGTCGTTGCTACTGCACATTTGTAGTGACAACAACAAAATTTAGCTGACGTAACTAATCTTACAAATGATTTGTTATCAGAGCAGAAATAGTTTTGTTGCCAGGATAGAAAAAATTTGTTGAGTGTATTTGTCCCAAGAATCACGTTAATTTGCTATTGATGCAAAATAATGTATCCTTAGCAAATTTATTTGCTATCGGAGCAAAACTGCAACTGTTTATATAAATCCATCATGGTTTCTTATAGCAAAATAATTTGTAGATTCAGCAAATTATACTTTGCAAATAGTGATTAGTACTCTTAGCAAATATTTTTGCTGTCCACATTAATAACGAAAATATTTTGCTAGACCAGCAGAAAATTTGCTGGGTCAGCAAATTATTTTTCTCCGTGTAATGTCAGTTTAGTTTTCCTTATTTTCAACTGAAATTCAAAGTGTGTTTTTCCATGAAAACACATTATAATGTATTATCTAATGATACTTTATCATAATTTTTATTATAATATTTTATTATAATTATCTATGGTACTTATATATTTTATTATAATTATCTATGGTACTTATTTATTATAACAAATATGGTTACTTGTTTAACTCTATGGTACTTATTTATTATAATAAATTTACAATGTTTATTATAACTATCTATAGTACTTTATTGTAATTCTTGCTTGTATTTCGCGTCTGTGTTCGGTGTCGTAACGCGCGACAATAGTGCGCTGCACGTCTCGTCGTTTGCGATTCGCAGGATACACGATCTAGATAAAAGGTGAAAAGGAAAAAGGGAGCCGTTTCGAGGCGAAACGGCGCGCATATTCGCGCTCAATTGATTCGTTCGCTGTCTGTTTTCCGGATTCCATCCGCCGCTTAATACGCGCGGAAAAAGTGGCCGCGCGTTCCCCGCTGGTGCGTCCGCAAATCGGCGCGGATTTCCATTGCGAGGCGCAAAACGCCGTGAAAAGGTAGCGACGCGATCACGGAGATCATACGTTTTCACGCGGAAACGTCACGTTGCGACGACAGTAAACGTTCGATTGTCGGGCTTTCTTACTCCCCTTTCCGTCGCCTCGCTACCTCGCTCTTAGTTACGGCAAGTCCGTTATGCATACGGAAGAACCGCGTCAAAGGTGCAGCTCATTTCCTCGCGTTTTGTAAATGTTTCCTCTCTCTCTCTCTCTCTCTCTCTCTCTCTCTCTCTCTCTCT
>NW_022639499.1:91321-110495 GCF_010583005.1 Odontomachus brunneus
CTCTCTCTCTCTCTCTCTCTCTCTCTCTCTCTCTCTCTCTCTCTCTCTCTCTCTCTCTCTCTCTTCCGGTGTGGTAAAAGATGATTTCATGGGAAAACTGAAAGCGTCGCGCGTTGCGTCGATGTGAAAGAGAAAAAGAGAAGAAGATACGTCGTGAATTTGTTCGAGCCTTTATTAATATACGCGAAAGCCTTTATTAATATATGCGAGCCAAAAATACGCGATAGAGATAACACTGGTAAAAAAAGCGGTGTAATATATCATACAAAGAGGCAAAATAAATATTTTGCTACATACTCGAAACTGTACATGCCACGATAAGCAAAAGTTGGATAACGTATCTGCTCACATCATGTACCGTAAAGCCCCATCGAGACATGCCATTATTATTGCCATTCAATAAAAAGGTGGAAAAAAATAGGCGGTTTTTAGCGTAGATATTTCCAACTGCTACCGTGTATCTTATCTTCGCCGGCGCATTGTATTATTATGAAATCATCGATAGGTATGTCATCGTGGCTTACGTCCTCCGTGAAGACGCGTGTATCGCAAGACTTCCTCGACTTCCTCGACTTATCGTCCGGTAATTGCGTCATGACACGACGGCACACGAAGAGGCTGGGTTATTTAATTATCTTACCGGCTCTCGTCGATACCGAGCGAGTAACAACCGAGAAGACCGTGAATCGCCACGAGCTCGTGAAAGCTCAGCGCGCGTTTTTGCGTAACCGATGACGTTTGATCCGGTTAAATAGAGAAAACATTAGAAATTGCTGTGGCATGTGTGTGTGTGTGTGCACGATTTTCACATCCCTTAGACCCGTTTACTATTAATGAAACTTGTCTCACGTGATGAGATATTTAGATTTTTATATAGATATATGTGACGTTTATATCTGTAATCACGGTTCATAACTGAAAAACTCTTATCTAACTTGGAGCTTAAATCTGAGTTTCTCACTTGAGAGACGAGTTTCAAATAATAACTATCAACAGGTCTTTTAGATCCGTGTTAATAGTCATTACTTGGAACTCGTCTCAGGTGAGACGCCCATATTTTAATTTAGAGTTAGACGTGAATTTTCAGCGAGTCTCACTTGAGGTGAGTTTCGAGCGAGGAAAATGTTCTGGTGGGCGCCACGCGAGAAAAATTCAGGTCTCCGATTTTGTTTTCGATTTTTCATGGGCAGCGCGATAAGGCGATTGTTTTCGAGTGTGGGTCGCATAGTGCACTCGATCGACGTTTCCAGGGATATCGCGTGTGATATTTTTCACTTACATCCCATTTTCATGTTATCATGCAATCGATAAGGCTGATAAGCCATCGCGACGATACGGCCAGTATGCTCTTGTATGTCGCGCGAGTCTGAGCCTCTTCTACCGCGAGCCGGCATCCTCCACTGTTCGCCGTCGACATGGAAATTTATAAGTTGAAAAGATGGGACGCCGTGGAGGAGTACTTCCAGGATTTCGAGCGGCTATTTAAGTTAGTGAGTGCACTCAACTTCCATTTCCTCGGCTTTCCGCGCGGCACGCTCTCCCGCTGGCGCGAGACGATAGTCTCGATAAAGTCACTTTGCTCAGGGCGTCAACTCAACGACGTCCTTCTGCCTCGGGAAATGCGAAAGACACGGGAAAATATCGACGAGTTCGTTCGTTTCTACAACGAATTTTCTTCGTCAGGCGGACGATCGCAATACGAATCCTCTCGGCTAATTAGATGCATTCGCTGAAACCCTGTTATACGATATGTCGTCAAGGACAGTCGATATGTCGTAGAATGGATTTAAATTGCACCAATTAAGAGAGAATTCTGCGCGTGCGCTCGATAAAGACCGCTTTTTCTCTCCTGTTCGTAATATCTCAATGTCTAAGAAAATAATTCGTCGCGTCTGATTTATTTTCCTCGATATTTCGATAATAATTGTTTCCGCTAATTCGATCCACTAATTAATTATCGGTAGCTGCGAGATTTAAAAAAACTAGGCTGTGTGTGTAACAAGTAACCTAGGATTTTCCTGGTAAAATGAAACAATTGTATTTTTATGTCGTTATAATTTAAATTACGTTTGCATGAAATCTTTATTGCCTTTTTGGGACATTTACTTTTTTTTCATAACGATCTACAAAAAAACTAGTTTGTGTGTGTAACAAGTAATCTAGGATTTTCCTGGTAAAATGAAACAATTGTATTTTTATGTCGTTATAATTTAAATTACGTTTGCATGAAATCTTTATTGCCTTTTTGGGACATTTACTTTTTTTTCATAACGATCTACAAAAAAACTAGTTTGTGTGTGTAACAAGTAATCTAGGATTTTCCTGGTAAAATGAAACAATTGTATTTTTATGTCGTTATAATTTAAATTACGTTTGCATGAATTCTTTATTGCCTTTTTTGAGATATTTATTTTTTTATTTTATAACGATTTACATTACAAAAAAACTAGGCTGTGTGTGTAACAACAAAGTAACAACAATGTAACCTAGGATTTTCCTGGTAAAATGTATTTTTACATCGTTATAATTGTATTTTTATATCGTTATAATTTACGTTTATTATCGTTTAAATTCACGTTTGCATGAATTCTTTCTTGGGACATTTACTTTTTTATTTTATAACGATCTACATTTTGTGCACTGTATCAAAGAAATGACCCGCGTAAATAGACAAAATAAATGAATTTTATAAAACAGTGTTAATTTTATAAAATGCGCCATTTTGATGTGACTTCCGCTACTCTTTGCACGCATTGTTTCATAAAACAATGTTTTACAACGGCATGAAAATATAATCGTTTCATTTTTCCAGCAATATCCGAAATTGCTTATACAACCCAATATATAACTTATTGCACCAACGAGAAAATCATTCTCGTAAATTTATGAAGTGTAAATTCGGACAAATGGTTGGAATTGTTAGCAAGGAAAAATAGCTCCGTGACTTGCAATTGGATCCAATGGGGCCTGATAATATAACGAGGGCCGGAGGAAAAACAAGAAAAGCGTGCGCACGCATCTACGAGTTCCGTTTCGAGCGCGCTCGATTAGCTCGTTCATTAACGAAGCCGAATGGCTAAGCGGCGTATTTGCGTAGTCTCGCGTGAATAAACGCGGGTCTGATTCATGCCCGTTGATTTTCTCGCATAAATCTCGAGTCGGCCGGGCCCCTCTCGCGCACGTCATCGTCGCGCGATCGCCAGCGCCGATCTCCTCGCGAGGATGAGTTTTGCATTCGATTCGACGGCGCAGCTCGCGCGCGTGTTTGTCGAGAATGAAATGTTAATTAGCCGCTCGGCAACGAGAGCTCTCGCGGGGCATTTCTCAAGAATGGGCATAAGGAACTGTCGATTGACCCCGATGCGGTCTTCCAAGAAACCTCCATATGACTGTTTTCCCGTCGCCGCCGCCGTCGCCGTCGTCGTGGCCGTCATTACCGTATGCCTATTGTTCTCGCGAAAATTGCGATGTCTACGAGCGGTGTCTGGATACGCTCGCGGATCCTAGCGGAATTTTTCCCGCGACCTGGATTTCTTTCGCACGGACGGCCTCCTGCGACGCACGGAAGTCGTCGTGGGTGCGTTCCTTACGCAACGCGCTTTCTTACGGGACTCCACCGTGGAATATTCGGAATGCGAACGCGTCGCAACGTAATGATGAATGTAGGGAATGAAGCTCAGGTTTAATACAAATTCATTCAGGATCCTGTTACGCTCAAGAGTAACAAACTGTAAATCCCCGGTCTTTCTTCGTTTCTACCTTAATAAGATAAAAGGTTTCTAAGAGAAAGAGATCTAAAAATCGACGCTGTGCGATTGCACATTACGCGAAATCTGGTCACAACAAGGAGACATGATTTCCTCCCACTCGCTCTTCTCATGGCACCGCGTTCTTCAGAATTTTTCTCTGGTTTCGAACAAATGCAGGCATCGAGATTTGCAGGCAACAACGATCGGCGAACGCAAACCGCAATTCTCGATTTCGGATTCTTTCTCTTCGCGCTTCCCGCCCGAGAGCAAAAGTGATTACGTTGAAGCGTGACATCCGCTATGTATCTATTGAAGAAACAAAGAAATAACTGCACAATAGAGCGAGCCGTCGGTTAACGCGGCGTGTAGGGTTCTCACATCCGTTCGATTCCAAGAGTGGCGTTATCCTTTGATTATCGCGGTGCCTTACGAAACCTGTTAACGCTCGTTACCGCGCGTCTTGATCATTAAATTAATTGTGTTTTATTATCTGCATGTATGTAATCGTTTGTCTTCTTTCTCTCTCTCTCTCTCTCTCTCTCTCTCTCTCTCTCTCTCTCTCTCTCTCTCTCCAATAGACGCGTAGAGCGCTTCCGCACGACGGAAGTCGCGTCTCAGCAAAGCGATGTTGCAAGTACGATTTCAGCTATCATTCGGCCGACACGATCGTTACTCAACCTCGATCGCGCGGAAAAGTACGAGAGAAAATGTTTATATCTTGCATAAATTATTCGCGGTAGGTGTCAGTGCGAAAAAAGAAGAAATCCACGAATCAAGTGCGTCAACATTAGTCTTAGAACCAGAAAAGTCCAGGAAAACGAAGCAATGCGTCAGAAAAGAAACGATAATCGAGTATGAAATTATATCTGTGAAATTGAAAATTGTAAGTCAACGTTGAATTAAAATCGAATGAAATAAAAACAAATTGTAAAGGTAAATTTATAAGGAACTTTCGAGAAATTCGTCACAAAATTCGTCTTTGCAAGTCCACGAACGTCAGTATCCAGATTCCGTGATTCATACGACGTACGATCGAGTCATCGGCGGAATGTTTGACGTTTTTTCCTTCTTGTTCGACAGATCGACGCAAATGGAGACGGCTTCATCAACGTCACCGAGCTGCGGAACGCATTGGACGTGTGCGGCTTCAAGATGCCGGGCTACAAGGTACGCCAGATGATCGAGGAGTACGACGATAAACAGCAGCTAGAGCACAAAGGTCGGCTCTCGTTCGAGGAGTTCGAGAAGCTCTGCAAGGAGCTGAAGGCCAACGAACTCGGCTCCACGTTCAAGCAGGTCGTCTCGAAGAAGGAGAACCTCGAGACTCTGGGCGGAATCTCCGAAGCGTCCAGCGAGGGTACCACGCACTCTGTTAGGCTCGAGGAACAATTAGCGTTCAGCGACTGGATCAACACTAATCTGTCGCACGATCCCGATTTGAAGCACCTGTTGCCGATCGATGCCGAAGGAAAGACGCTCTATGAGAAAGTCAAAGACGGAATATTGCTCTGGTACGTATCTTTTGGACACAACAGTATCTCTTTTATCTCCATAGAGTTTCTCCCCATTATATCATGTGATTTTTTAAAGGCAGATTTTTTTATCAATTTCGAGTTGATTATTCTTGACGAAAATGTTGAGGAAGATAGCTCAAAGTTCTAATTAACTTAAAGTTTATTTCTTACGCCGATTAAAGACTATCTCTTGTGATATTTGTAAATTTGGATTAATTTCTAAATGAAGAAAAATATAAATTCTGATTTGTTTCTGTTGACAAAATATCTAGTGTTAAATATTGATTAGAGCTGCAAAATTAACTTCTCATTCACGTTTCAGTAAAATAATCAATCATTCCTGCCCGGACACCATAGACGAGCGGACTATCAACAAAAAGAATCTGACGCTGTACAAGAAACATGAGAACTTAACGCTGGCTCTGTCCTCGGCCCAGGCTATAGGCTGCAATATCGTAAACATCGACGCCCACGATCTCACGAAAGGCTCACCACATTTGGTGCTTGGTCTGCTATGGCAGATCATCCGAATCGGTCTATTCAACCAGATCACTTTGGAGAACTGTCCCGGTCTGGCCACGCTTCTGCAGGACGGTGAACGTATCGAGGATCTGCTGAAGCTCTCTCCGGAGTCAATTCTGCTCAGATGGGTGAATCATCACCTGGAGAACGCCGGCATCGCCAGAAGGTGTAACAACTTCCAATCCGACATCACGGACTCTGAGATCTACACCTATCTCATTAAGCAGATTGCACCCAGCACAGCTGGTGTCACCTTAGAGGCGTTGATGGAACCGAATCACATGTCCAGGGCTGAGGTCATGCTTCAGCAAGCGGCCAAACTAGGGTGCCGCAGTTTCGTCACACCGAGTGATGTAGTGAACGGTATCTACAAGCTCAATCTGGCTTTCGTCGCCAATATGTTCAACAATTATCCTGGACTCGACAAACCCGAGAGCAACATCGAAGGTCTAGAGTCGTTGGAGGAGACGAGAGAGGAGAAGACTTACAGGAATTGGATGAACTCAATGGGCGTGATGCCGCACGTTAATTGGCTTTATTCTGACCTAGCTGATGGTCTGGTGATATTCCAGCTTTACGATATCATCAAACCAGGCACGGTGAACTGGAATAAAGTGCACAAGAAGTTCACCAAGCTCAGGAAATTCATGGAAAAATTAGAGAACTGTAATTACGCTGTCGAACTAGGCAAGCAGATGAACTTCTCATTGGTGGGCATTGCTGGGCAGGATCTCAACGACGGAAATGCGACACTCACGTTAGCACTGATCTGGCAATTAATGAGATCGTACACCTTGTCGATTTTGACATCTTTAGCCGGCACCCAAGGCAGCACCCTCGTCGAAAAGGAAATAGTCCAATGGGTCAATTCAAAACTGCAAGCAGCGGGCAAGTCCAGCAGTATTAAAGGATTCCAGGATTATGCGATATCAGACGGCAAGGTCGTAATCGATCTCATCGATGCCATCAAGCCTGGCTCGGTGAACTATGATCTCGTGAAAGAAGGCGGAACCGAGGAGGTAAGGACTCAGTAATGTCTTTCTTATCTTACATCTTCCCAAGTTTTTAAGAGAAAAACCATTTAGATCGGATACTCCGACTTAGAAATCAGAACTTAGAAATTAGTTTCGTCTACTTGATGGCGGTTCTGAAAGCGAGCAGAAATCAATCAATTGTATAGCGGAAACGCGGCGGAATGCTGGTCTAGGTGGATCAATCGATCCCTCCTTCCCTTCCTGCCTTCCTCTCTCCCAACGATGGCACGTTGGCGTAACTAATTGACGACTACCGGTCTTTTCGTTGAGCAGGAGAGCCTGGACAACGCGAAGTACGCGATATCCTTGGCCCGGAAGTGCGGAGCGCGCGTTTACGCGCTGCCAGAGGACATCACCGAAGTGAAGCCGAAGATGGTGATGACTGTGTTCGCCTGCCTAATGGCAATGGACTACATCCCCAACATGGACTCCGTGAAGAACCAGCAGAACAACATGAACAACATGAACAACGGCCAATAATGTCGCGCCACCCACAGCGACGACGTGTTCCCACCTCCACGTGCCGTCACTTTTGTACACAACGGACTTTCGACTGGCGACGGGTCACGCCTTGCGTCTCTTCCACGAGCGTAATAACTGTATATATGTAGGCTAGGTTAGCTTGTTCTTTCGAAGAGAGAGTCTACTAGGAAAGAATCCACAAGACGAGAAGGGGAAGCCCCTAGGAAATCCCGACGACGACGAGATCGGTTCTCGTTCGCTCATCAAACGAGTATCGCGAGCGTATACGGATTCGTTTTCGCATTCCATTGTCACTCGTGAAGTAACTGTGCCGATATCGGATACAGGATGTTAGTCTGACTTCCCGATTTCCGTCGTTAGGCTGGACTGATGGGCTAGAGGAATTCGTGAAGAGAAGCGAGAAGATTGCGTTATATATTTAGTTGGGTGAGGAAAATGCGTTACCGTGAATCTTGGATATCTTTCGATTGAGAAATTTATGTATAACATCTCGACGTATGCTGTATGTACGTATGTAATAATTCTGCCATTGGATAAAGCGGCATTAACGGTACTTTGGGTGTGTGAACTTGAAAATTAAGAGACACTTTAAATAGACAGGCTCTCGTAGGCGTTGAAACGCGACGACGGATACATTGGATACAATGCTTCGGACCGGTCTCGGGGTATCCAAGGTACACGATGGGTCCAGTATTTTTTTCGTGCCAGAAGTATGTCTTTTCTTACGATACAGACGGAAACCGCGCGGGCAAATCGTCGTTGCCGCATCGGATTGCCGTTACACGAGCTCTCGACACTTTTCTACGACGTGCGACTGATTATCGTGTCTTACCCGCACCAACGTGGGATTCTCCTTCTCCGTTGTTTTAGCAACGATCATATCACTCGTTTCCACACTACTCGGTGTACCGCGGCAGATTTGTATAAATCGATTTTATACCGAAAGAACACTTCGCCGCGAAGCGACCAAATAGAGAGAGCACATTAGGAACGACGTCGCGAGAAATATTCCCTGTGCGCGTTCGCAAGTATTTCCCACCATACAACAAAGCGCCTCGGACCTTGAATCGCGACGTGATTGAAAAGCAGTTCGAATGCGCGTGATGCAATCAAAATGTCGAATATTCAAGTACAAGATGAGCGATGATCTCCCCCTCGAAATTTTTCCTCGAAGAAATTCCCGTCGAAAACTCAAAGGTACCGGGGTGCCCCGCGTACATTTTCACCGGGCAGATCGTCGGGCGCGTACTAGATACCCAGAGTATTCACCGAGATAGTTTAATGCTCGAATTATACAGCGCAGTCGTGAAATATACACTTAATACGAGGTATACATACGAGTTTGATATAGCGATAGACGTAAAAGATTTGTGATGTATTTAAACTGTTATATTTTACACACCACACACGCTCTCAGTGAATCACGTGATGTCTGTCGGTAACGGTCTAATCTCTTTTTTGGCTCCGTTGTGTCGTCTGTTAGCGGATTTTACATCCAGCGTGATTCGCGCGCACGTGAAGCCTATACCAAATTCCCATACGTCGTATTTTACAAACGCATCGCCACACACGAGGATACCGATAAATTTTTCTACATTCCGCGCGGCTCTAACCGAAAGAGAAGAATTGCAGTTTCTGGGATAAGTAGGTGAGGAGAAAGAGAGGAAGGAGGAAGGCCTTTAAATGCTTTATCTTTGAAATTTGCTGTTTCCACGCTATTAGCGAGATAATATCTTCTATGTCACTAATCATATATATTCAAGAGGCGTCAGTCGATGATGAGTCGATGATTCTCGCCGCCGCAGGTGACGAAAACGATGCGGCAGGACGCGATAAGGCAGAAAAAAAATATTATAATCGTGCCATTGTGAGTAGCCGAGGTAAAACGCGATCCGATGTTTGCATGGTATCTATAATCGATTCGGATTAAAAAGAAGAAAGAAACGTACTTACGCATCTAACTCTAGCGAACGCTGAAACGATATGTTCGCGAAAATTAATCGCGAGGTTAAAAGGAAATGACTGAAACTCTTTTTGATGATTTTTTTCAGAGCGTTAAAGCCTGTGTTGTATCGCATATATTTGTTAAATTTGCGCTCGCGTCAAATTTTAAAGACTGCCGTGTAAGAGAGGCAGGGGGTTAACACGGACATTTATTAGAAACGTAGCATACTTTTGCGGTCGAATAAGTTTCACTGACTTAAGTTACGACGGATCATTGGTTACATATTATCTACAACTGTTAGGCTGATTAGTTGCGTTGCGAGGTACGAGAAAATTGTCTATATATCGAATATGTGTAAGACAAGAAGTGCAATGTGTGTATTATCGATTTGTATATATCGATTTGCATTGATCCTCCAAATTTATTCAATTTGTTGTCATTAGATTCATTGTGTGTCTTTTCAAGGTATGGCATTATTGTCCCGAGGAGAGAGCAAACGGGAATAGCTAAATAGACGTGTGACTACAATGTGTTGATTGTAACGTGTAACACGTAGGAAGATAAAGGGAAAGGAATGTTATTCGAGAAAAAGGGAGAAGCCGAGGGAATGGAATTACACGAGACGCGAGCTCGAAGTGTTTGCGTCGGTTTAGATCAACGCAGAATTGTGTTGGATTGAATACGCGCGACTCCTAAATTTTCGAGGGCCATTTGCAATTCGACTAATTAGAGCTAAGTATATCGCGATCAATGAAATAACTTTGAATTCGCGATAATCATTGTATACGTAAATTTCACGTATAGACACACACGCGCACGCACACGTACGTATATACGCACACTCACGACACGTGTATTCAATTTCTCTCTCTGTGTGTGTGTATATATATGCGCGTATGCGTATGTGAACATGAACATGCGTCCATCGTTCTAGTTATAATTTAATGTACGCGTAATTTAAATAAAACAAAATTTATTATGTATTTGTAACGTTTATATCGCTTTGCTGTGAGTTAATTGTAAACAATTCATGCAAAATTAATGCCAATTTCCGGACGAATCTTCCCTCCCGAAATGTCCGACCCGATACTCGATATCACAACAACCGAAGAAGAACAAGATGGAGAAGATGTTGCTTTAAGAAATGTATCCCATTTTTTTTATTAGATGCTTTTTATTAATGTTCCTTTACAGTTCTTATTTTTTACTGGATACAAGTTCTACAGTTTATCTACAAGTGTGACAAGTACACCATACGTTTCTCTCTCTCTCTCTCTCTCTTTCTCTCTCTCTCTCTCTCTCTCTCTCTCTCTCTCTCTCTCGCATCTAATACATGTTGCTCAATATATCGTATGAGTTTAGATCGAACAATTCTCCATTGGAGATGGACGGGAGTGGGTCTTGCGCGGGCATGATACTGTCCAGATTCAGCCGGATGTTGAACGCAAATGTTGTACAAATATTAAAGTTCAAGAATTCCTTTCGCATTTCCATATCCATCTCGGTGTAGGTCTCGAATCCGCTCGCGCCGTCAACAAAAACCATGCTGGAAAATTTTACCTGCAAAAGTCACCGAGTGAAAATGCATTTCAGATTGACCGGCGGATTATCTCCACGGTCTTTTCGGATGTAAATTAATTTAATTTAAGAACTCGTAGAACTCTGTAGAAGTTTAAGGCTCCTGGGGAGTCGCATCATCCATCTCTTTTTAATGACGTCAGAAGCGAGAAAACGCATGCTAAAAATTCTTGCAAAATGTGTAGAGATAAATAGATATATTTACAAAACGATATTTGTAATCGATCAAATACACCTCTAAAATACTTCGTACACTTTCCTTTTGTTCCAAAAATCAATAGATAATCGGAAAATTAATATAACAAGATAATGAGGAAATTAAGTTAGAAAAGACGATTATACGTCGCATTTATTTTATAATTATCTGTTGATTGTTAGAACAAAAGGGAAGTATACGTAGTATTTTAGAGATGTACTTAATATCGATCGCAAATGTCGTTTTGTGAATATATCTGTTTATCTCGACGTACTTTGCAGGAATTTTTAGCATTCATTTTGTCGCTTCTGCACTGTTAAATCCGTAGTATCAAATTATACTCAATTTTATAGAGTTATTTTTAACCATTCCTATAAATCGCCACTGCTCCTACTAAATATTTCGTTAATTTAACTAATGTAATGGAGTTAAATAATTTAACTTAAAAAATGTATTAAATTTGACTAAAATTTAGTTTATTTTTTATTATGTGCACGTTAATGTAAACTTTGTTTTAGTACAAAATGACTTAATATTGTTTTAAATGGGTTGATTAGATGTGCTTGTTTTTTTAAACACATGTTTTGTGTTAAAATAGTAAATTTTGACACACATGATAGTTAAAAATAACTAAATATTATTTAACTCAAGAAATTGATTTAAATTTGACCCTCCAATATTTAACATTGACGTCAATAAAAAGAGATGGATGATGCGACTCCTCAGGAGCCTTAATTGAGACAGTCAAAAAGTTTCATTTAATTGGCCGACAGCGTCACATACTTTTTCACTGACTCAATATTGTTTTTGCAGTGCAATGACTTATTTCGCGTGACATCTTGCGGTTATCAATTATCACACTAAAATTTATCTGGTCTGATTTTGCAGAAACAAAAAACACAATGTACCATCTTCAAAGTCCCTACGGGGGATTCCCTATGGTAGCGCGGCGAATTGTTGCAGCCCATTCTGGATTTCTCGATGGTGAGAGACGTGCCAGGCCTCGCGTCCGCCATTGGCAACACCACCAATTGGAAATCTGCGTTATTTGTCATGTGCGTCTCCAGCGTTTTAGGTAACTCCTCGCGTGTGATTTTGTACGTGGTCGTGCAATTGACCATCGATATGTTCTCACGGCCCGTGAAATGCGACATGCCGATCTTCCCCATGTCGACGCCAACGCTCAGCTGATTGGCGAACTTCCGAATTAAGTCGACAATCTGAATGCGGGACGGCGACTCGATCAACAGGCTCTCCACACCTCGCTCGTTAAACTTAATCTTGAACATCTTCTCAGTCTTGATCTCGTGAGTCGTGTTTTCCTCCTCAAGTGTTTTCAAGCCCACGTTGGTCTTGAAGTTTTGCACGATGCAGAGCAGACTGTTCTCCGCCACCATCGGTCGACACTTCATCGCGGATATCAGCTCCATATTACCGATCGGTTCCGCCGGGTCTAAATCCGATTTAATCACGACGGTCAAGTTCATGTTGTACAAATACTCCGGTCCGTACGTCCATTCCGACGTGTCCTTGACGACCACGTTGGCCGCTGCGCGAGCAAACAGAATGTTTAGTCAGATTGGAACGTTCACTGTCACTTGAGAGTAACAAATCACGATTAGGTCTATTTTTCCTTTAGATTGTTACATAAAAACAGGCTGAGTGTGCTGGAACTTTGAGAGAATCGTCGGCTTACATTCAGAAGCGAAACTTGTTCAGCCATGTGAATCCATCTTTCACGAATCAATCATAATTCTTTGAGAAACATCATTTTGAAAATGATATTCACAAAATAAAAGCCAAAGCCACCCTTTTCATATTATCTTCACGTGGCTGAATGTCTCACCGACCGGCAAAGCGTCAACTTTTTCTCACGATGAAAATATTCAATAAGTCATGCGAGAATTTTTAGTTGCAACGTTTGATTGTGAAAAGTAGATGACTGCGATGCGAGTGTTACGATCCGCGGTGGCAAAGCTTTCGGGAAAGAATTGAGAAGAGATAAAGAAACGGAACTTTTGAAACAAAGCTGAATTACAGGCGATGTTCGAGGCGAGTTATTTTCACAATTCATGTTTATGACATGCACTTCGTTAATGTCCCCCGAAAGTGTTCGTTAGTCCCGCCGTGTCACGCACACACACACACATGCACGCCACGGATAATTTCGCACTCAAATAGATGAATATGACTTTGAATGGCACACGTGGTTCCAGTCAGTTGTACGTTATTAATTTACCAACCTAGGAAGAACGGAATTAGGATGACGTTCATCTCAGCGTGGCAGGGTGCTTCGTTAGAGTAATGCGCTTGTTCTATTCGCAAGCTCCTTTATATCGGAACGTAACGCTCAGTAACCGCGCTTGCGTCCGAACTGAACCCTATAGAATGACGCATATTGCACGTCTGCTTGCGACGCATATACACTCGCACATGCCAATATATATGACAAATAGTATGCGAGCGGTTTTTCGATCTTCATCTTCTTTTTTTTATTGAGGCGCCGCTAAATCATTTAAAATTGTTGACTCGCATATTTCTTGAAATTCGCACAGACACGTGTATTTTCGCGACGCCATCGAGTGGAATCTGCTTCGGACTTTTAATACGAATATCTCTCGAGAGAATGCACAGCTCGACGCGTTCAACCCAGAGCTTCTTGAAGAGATATTAATTTTTTAAATAGTCTTTTTCGAGAAACTTTTTTCAGAAGTTGCGCTGTCTGAAAACTTTTCTCTCTTGAAAGCGACGCCGTAATCGCAGTTGCAGTCCGTCGCGATGACGACAGATTTACATCTCGCCGAATTATATTTCTCTTCAAGTAATCGCGCGACTGCAAAATCATACGTTTGCAACGTAACAGTGAAGATGTCCGACGGACATCTACACCTATCTCATTAAGCAGATTGCACCTAGCGCAGCTGGTGACACCTTAGAGACGTTGATGGAACCGAATCACATGTCCAGGTCTGAGGTCATGCTTCAGCAAGCGGCGAAACTAGGTTGCCGCAGTTTCGTCACACCGAGTGATGCAATGAACGATATATACAAGCTCAATTTAGCTTTCGTCGCCAACATGTTCAACAATTATCCTGGACTTGACAAACCCGACAGCAACATGCGGCAGGACGCGATAAGGTCGAGAAAAAAAATACTGTTGTAATCGTGCCATTGTGAGTAGCCGAGATAAAACGCGATCCGATTTTTGCATGGTATCTATAATTGATTCAGATTAAAAAGAAGAAAGAAACGTACATTATCGTATTTAACTCTGGCCAACGCTGAAACGATATGTTCGCGAAAATTAATCGCGAGCTTAAAAGGACATGACTGAAACTCTTTTTGATGATTTTTTTCAGAGCGTTAAAGCCTGTTTGTTCGCATATATTTGTGAAATTTGCGTTCGCGTTAAATTTTGAAGACTGCCGTGTAAGAGGGGCAGGGGGTTAACACGGACATTTATTAGAAACGCATCATGCTTTTGCAGTCGAATAAGTTTCACTGATTTAAGTTACGACATTGGTTACATATTATCTACAACTGTTAGGCTGATCAGTTGCTTTGCGAGAAAATTATCTATATATCGAATGTGTGTAAGACAAGAAGAGTAATGTGTGTATTATCGATTTGTATATATCGATTTGTATTGATTCTCCAAATTTATTCACTTTGATGTCGTTAAATTCATTGTGTGTCTTTTGAAAGTATGGCATTATTGTCACGAGGAGAGAGGAAACGGGAATAGTATAGTAGACGTGTGACTACAACGTGTTGATTGTAACGTGTAACACGTAGGAAGATAAAGGGAAAGGAATGTTATTCGAGAAAAAAAGAGAAGCCGAGGGAATGAAATTACACGAGGTGCGAGCTCGAAGTGTTTGCGTCGGTTTAGATCAACGCAGAATTGTGTTGGATTGAATACGCGCGACTACTAAATTTTCGAGGGTCATTTGCATTTCAACTAATTAGAACTAAGTATATCGCAATCATTGAAATAATTCTGAATTCGCGATAATTATTGTATACGTAAATTTCACGTATATACGCACACGCGCGACAGGTGTATTCAATTTCTCTGTGTGTGTATATATATGCGCGTATGCGTATGTAAACATAAACATGCGTCCATCGTTCTAGTTTTAATTTAATGTATGCGTAATTTAAATAAAACAAAATTATTATGTATTTGCAAAGTTTATATCGCTTTGCTGTGAGTTACTCGTAAACAATTCATGCAAATTTAATGCCAATTTCCGGACGAATCTTCCCTCCCGAAATGTCCGACCCGACAATTCCCGACACTCGACAACATCACAACAATTGAAGAAGATGGAGAAGATGTTGTTTTAAGAAATGTATCCCAATTTTTTTATTAGATGCTTTTTATTAATGTTCCTTTACAGTTCTTTTTTTTAATGGATACAGTTCTACAGTTTATCTACAAGTGTGGCAAGTAGAGTGCACGTTTCTCTCTCTCTCTCTCTCTATCTCGCGTCTAATCTATGTTACTCGGTATATCGGTGTCTAGGTTTAGATCGATCAATTTTCCATTGGAGATGAACGGGGGTGGGTCTTGCGCGGGCACGATACTGTCCAGACTCAGCAGGACGTTGAACGCCATTATTCTGGACACAATACTTTTCCAGACTGGCACTCGCAGTTCCGCATCCTTCATCTCGTAGGTCTCGAATCCGCTCAAGCCGTCGACGTAAATCTTGCTGTAGGATCTCCCCTGCAAAAGTCATCCAGTGAAAATGCATTTCAGATTGATCAGCGGATCATCTCTATGGTCTTTTCGCATGTAAATTAATTTAACTTAATTGAGTCAGCCGAAAAGTTCCATTTAATTGGCCGACAGCGTTATATACTTTTTCACTGAGTCAATATTGTTTTTGCCGCGAGTTTGACAATGAATTCTTTCGCGTGACATCTTGCGGATGTCAATTATCACGCTAAAACTCATCTGGTCCTATTTTGCAGAAACGAAGAACACAAGACATGTACCATCTTCACGGTCCCTGTGAAGCCGAAGAAGGAGCGCGGCAAAATGATGTTGCCCATTCTGGATTTCTCGATGGTGAGAGTCGTTCTGGGCCTCCCGTCCGCCATCGGCAACACCACCAATTGGAAATCGACGCCCTTCGTCACGTCGAGCGTCTCCAGCGTTTCAGGTAACTCCTCGCGCGTGATCTTGTACATGGTCATCACGCTATTGCCGAACGATGTGACCTCGGGGACCATGAACTGCGACACGCCGATCTTCCTGTTCATGTCGGCGTCCACGCTCAACTGTTTAGCGATCTTCCGAATGATGTCGACACTTTGCCAGTTGGACGGCGATTCGATCAACACGCTCTCCACGCCTTGCTCGTTAAACTTGATCTCGAATATCTGCTCAGTTTTGATCTCGCGAGTCGTATTATCCTCATGCCGAGACATGATTTCCGTGGAGTTCTGCAGGATGCAGAGCAAAGTATTCTCCGCCGCCTTCGGCTGACACTTCATCGCGGATATTAGCTGTATATTTTTGATATTGAATACCGATGTTGGCGAGTCCGATTTAATTACGGTGGTTACGTTCACGTTGTACAAACACTCCGGTCCGTAAATCCATTCCGACGTGTCGTTGACGACCACGTTGGCCGCTGCGCGAGTAAACAGAATGTTTAGTCAGATTGGAACGTTCATGTCGCTTGAGAGTAACTAATCACGATTAGGTCTAATTTTCTTTTAGATTGTTAAAAACAGGCATGAACATAATAACAGGCTGAGTGTGCTGGAACTTTGAGAGAATCGTCGGCTTACATTCAGAAGCGAAACTTGTTCAGCCATGTGAATCCATCTTCCATGTATCAATCATGATTCTTCGAGAAACATCATTTTGACAATAATGATATTCACTAATTAAAAGCCAAAGCCATCCTTTTCATATTATCTTCACGTGGCTGAATGTATCTCTAACAGGCAGAGCGCCAACTTTTTCTCACGATGAAAATATTCAAGAAGTCATGCAGAATTTTTAATTGCAACGTTTGATTGTGAAAAGTAGATGACTCCGATATGAGTGATGCGATCCACGGTGGCAAAGCTTTTGGAAAGAATTGAGAAGAGATGAAGAAATAAAATTTTTGAAAAAAAAAAGAATTACAAGCGATGTTCGAAGCGAATTGTTTTCACAATTTACATTCATGATTTAGACATGCACCTCGTTAATGTCCTCCGAAAGTGTTCGTTAGTCTCGCCGTGTCACGCACACACAACACATGCAGTCACACCACAGATTTCACATCCTAATAGATGAATATGACTTTGAATGGCACACATGGGTCCAGCTAGTTGTACGTTATTAGCTTACCGACCTAGGAAGAACGGAATTAGGATGACGTTCATCTCAGCGTGGCAGAGTGCTTCGCTAGAGTAATACGCTTCTTCTATTCGCAAGCTCCTTTATATCGGAACGTAACGCTCATAATGTTCAACATTGCGCTTGCGTCCGAACTGAACCCTATGGAATGACGAACATTACACGCTGCTTGCGAATCTTCGAAATTTGCTGTTTCCACGCTATTAGCGAGATAATATCTTCTATGTCACTAATCGTATTATATATTCAAGAGGCGTCAGTCGATGATGAGTCGATGATGCGCGCCGCCGTAGGTGACGAAAACGATGCGGCAGGACGCGATAAGGTAGAGACAAAAAATACTATTGTAATCGTGCTATTGTGAGTAGCCGAGATAAAACGCGATCCGATGTTTGCATGGTATAATCGATTCAGATTAAAGAGAAGAAAGAAACGTACTTATCGCATCTAACTCTAGCGAACGCTGAAACGATATGTTCGCGAAAATTAATCGCGAGGTTAGAAGGAAATGACTGAAACTCTTTTTATGATTTTTTTCGGAGCGTTAAAGCCTGTTTGTTGTTTCGCATATATTTGTAAAATTTGCGCTCGCGTCAAATTTTAAAAACTGCCGTGTAAGACGGGTAGAAGGTTAACACGTACATTTATTAGAAACGTAGCATGTTTTTGTCAAATAAGTTTCACTGACTTAAGTTACGACGGATCAGTAGTTATATATTACCTACAACTGTCAGGCTGATTAGTTGCGTTGCGAGGTACGAGAAAATTGTTTATATATCAAATGTGTGTAAGACAAGAAGTGCAGTGTGTGTTTTATCGATTTGTATATATCGATTTGCATTGATCCTCCAGATTTATTCACTTTATTATCATTAAATTCATTGTGTGTCTTTTCAAGGTATGGCATTATTGTCACGAGGAGAGAGGAAACGGGAATAGTATAGTAGACGTGTGACTACAACGTGTTGATTGTAACACGTAGGAAGATAAAGGGAAAGGAATGTTATTCGAGAAAAGAGACAAGCCGAGAGAATGGAATTATACGAGACGCAAGCTCGAAGTGTTTGTGTCGGTTTAGATCAACGCAAAATTGTGTTGGATTGAATACTCGCGACTCCTAAATTTTCGAGAGCCATTTGCAATTCGACTAATTGGAGCTAAGTATATCGTAATCAATGAAATAACTCTGAATTTGCGATAATCATTGTATACGTAAATTTCACGTATAGACACACACGCGCACGCACACGCACGTATATACGCACACGCGCCACAGGTGTATTCGATTTCTCTCTCTGTGTGTGTGTATATATGCGCGTATGCGTATGTAAACATGAACATGCGTCCATCGTTCTAGTTTTAATTTAATGGACGCGTAATTTAAATAAAACAAAATTTATTATGTATTTGTAACGTTTATATCGCTTTGCTGTGAGTTAATTGTAAGCAATTCGTACAAAATTAGTGCTAATTTCCAGACGAATCTTGCCTCCCGAAATGTCCGATCCGACAATTCCCGACACTCGACATCACAACCATCGAAGAAGAACAAGATGGAGAAGACGTTGCTTTAAAAAATATATCGCTTTTTTTTATTAGATGCTTTTTATTAATGTTCCTTTACAGTTCTTTTTTTTAATGGATACAGTTCTACAGTTTATCTACAAGTGTGGCAAGTAGAGTGCACGTTTCTCTCTCTCTCTCTCTCTCTCTCGCGTCTAATCTATGTTACTCGGTATATCGGTGTCTAGGTTTAGATCGATCAATTTTCCATTGGAGATGAACGGGG
>NW_022639499.1:110505-131289 GCF_010583005.1 Odontomachus brunneus
CTCTCGCGTCTAATCTATTATGTTGCTCGGTATATCGTTGTTTAGGTTTAGATCGATCAATTCTCCATAGGAGATGGACGGGAGTGGATCTTGCGCGGGCACGATACTGTCCAGGTTCATCTGCAGCAGGGCCTTGAACGCGATTATTCTGGACGATATGGATTCCGTTCGCAGTTTCCCATCCAACTCGGTGTAGGTCTCGAATCCGCTCACGCCGTCGACGTAAATCTTGCTGAAGAATCTCCCCTGCAAAAGTCACCGAGTAAAAATGCGTTTGAGATTGATCGGCGGACCATCTCCATTGTCTTTTCGCATGTAAATTAATTTAACTTAATTGAGTCAGTCAAAAAGTTCCATTTAATTAGCCGACAGCGTCACATACTTTTTCACTGACTCAATATTATTGTATTTGCCGCGAGTGTGACAATGACTTCTTTCGCTTGACAACTTGCGATCATCATTATCACGCTAAAACTCATCTGGTCCGGTTTTACAGGAACGAAGAACACAAGAAATGTACCATCTTCAGGATCCCTATGGTGAAGTCTACGTAGCGCGGCGAATTGATGCAGCCCATTCTGGATTTCTCAATGGTGAGAGTCGTGCCAGGTCTCGCGTCCGCCATCGGCAACACCACCAATTTGATATCGGCGTGCTCCCACACTTTGAGCGTATCCAGCGTTTCAGGTAACTCCTCGCGCGTGATCTTGTACATGGTCGCGCAATTGCCCATCGATGTGTTCTCGCGGGCCATGAACTGCGACATGCCAATCTTCCTCTTCATGTCGGTGCCCACGCTCAGCTGATTGGCGATCTTCCGAATGAAGTTGACAACCTCCATGCGGGACGGCGGCTCGATCAACAGACTCTCCACGCCTCTCTCGTTAAACTTGATCTCAAACATCTGCTCAGTCTTGATCTCGCGAGTCGTTGTCCTCGTGTTGTCCTTCTCCAGGGACATGATGGTCGTGGAGTTCTGCAGGATACAGAGCAGACTGTTCTCCGCCACCTTTGGCCGACACTTCATCGCGGATATCAGCTGCATGTTACCGACTGGTTCCGTCGGGTCTGATTTAATCACGTAGGTCATGTTCACGTTGTACAGATACTCCGGTCCGTACGTCCATTCCGACGTGTCGTTGACGGCCACGTTGGCCGCTGCGCGAGCAAACAGAATGTTTAGTCAGATTGGAACGTTCACTGTCGCTTGAGAGTAACTAATCACGATTAGGTCTAATTTTCCTTTAGATTGTTACATAAAAACAGGCTGAGTGTGCTGGAACTTTGAGAGAATCATCGGCTTACATTCAGAAGCGAAACTTGTTCAGCCATGTGAATCCATCTTCCAGGAATCAATCATGATTCTTCGAGAAACATCATTTTGACAATGATGATATTCACAAAATAAAAGCCAAAGCCATTCTTTTCATATTATCTTCACGTGGCTGAATGTATCACCAACCGGCAAAGCGCCAACTTTTTCTCACGATGAAAATGTTCAAGAAGTCATGCGAGAATTTTTAGTTGCATCGTTTGATTGTGAAAAGTAGATGACTGCGATGCGAGTGATGCGATCCGCGGTGGCAAAGCTTTCGGGAAAGAATTAAGAGGTGAAGAAACGGAACTTTTGAGACAAAACAGAATTACAGGCGATGTTCGAGGCGAGTTACTTTCACAATTTACATTCATGTTCTAGACATGCACTTCGTTGATATCCCCCCAAAATGTTCGTTTGTCCCGCCGTGTGACGCACACACAACACATGCACTCCACGCCACGGATAATTTCACAGTCAAATAGATGAATATGACTTTGAATGGCACACGTGGTTCCAGCCAGTTGTACGTTATTAGCTTACCGACCTAGGAAGAACGGAATTAGGATGACGTTCATCTCAGCGTGGCAGCGTGCTTCGCTACAGTAATACGCTTCTTACACTCGCAAGCTCCTTTATATCGGAACGTAACGCTCATAATTTAACGCTCATAATGTTCAACAGCGCTTGCGTCCGAATTGAACCCTATAGAATGACGCACATTGCACGTCTGCTTGCGACGCATATACACTCGCACATGCCAACATAAATGACAAATGGTACGCGAGCGGTTTTTCAATCTTCTTCTTCTTTTTTTATTGACGCGCCGTGAGTCCACTTAAAATTTTTGACTCGTGTATTTCTTCAAATTCGCACAGACACGTGCACTTTCGCGACGCAATCGAGTGTAATCCGCTTCGGACTTTTAATACGAATATCTCTCGAGAGAATGCACAGCTCGACGCGTTCAACCCAGAGCTTCTTGAAGAGATATTAAATTTTTAAATAGTCTTTTTCGAGACACTTTTTTCAGAAATTGCGCTGTCTGATAACTTTCCTCTCTTGAAAGCGACGCCGTAATCGCAGTTGCAGTTCGTCGCGATGACGATAGATTTACATCTCGAATCATATTTCTCTTCAAGTAACCGCGCGACTGTAAAATTATACGTTTGCAACGTGACGGTGAAGATGTCCGACGGCGCGAACTACGAGATATTTCCGCAGAACAACGCACTGCCCGGGCGATTTACACACTGACGTATGTTTCTCGGAGGTCCAATGAGCGCGCTACGGAAGTCTCGTTACGCACGCGGGCTTAGAATGAAATTAAATTAGCTCTCTCTTCTGTCACTTCGCAGCGTGAATTGTAGCGGAAACAATCGCTGACGACGAGGCGCGCGAGGGGTGTTTGGGGGCGTAAAGGGCCGCGATAATGTCCGAGGAGATGGTCGCGTCGGTGTTGGCAATACAGTGGTAGTCGTGCCGTTCTTTCAGGCGGTCCTTTATTGCAGCTACATCCAACGATTTATAGGTCGTAAGCACGTAGCGACAGATTACTATTTTGCTTGTGCTTACGTACATTCAGTGAAACGCGAGGGACACGCGACGTGTCTCCACTTAGACCGTTGTCAGGCTAGATGTCGGGGATTGAGGATCGTGAATTAGAGATTACAGTTCGACCAATGTTGATCCATAGGGTCACTTCGTGCCGATCAATCAAGTTCTAATCTTGAATCTGCGATCCTCGATCTTCAATACTTAGCTTGATACGGACTTTCCACGTGGCTACGGAGAGTTACTTAACTGAACAGCGATTGTTTCAGAAAACGACCTACTTATTCGCACTACGAAGAAGAAGATACTTGGAAACTCATTTGTGGGATATAAAGTTTGCTTCTGCAAGATAAAGATTGTCTCGGTGAAATCAATTTTTTGTCCTACACCAACGAATTTCCAAGCATTCCTTTCCCAGTGCGTTAACGACGCTCATCGATCGAAATCTCATTAGTCAGAAATCCATGAATATCTTAAATGCAACACGGTCGGGTTTCGATCACGCGTTCTCCGGGATTGCTTTCAGGTTCGAGAATGCGAACAGACTCGTCGATGCTGGGTTCTGGATATCCGGCAGTGCGTGTCGCGCGAGATCAATTCGCTTTAGCTTCAGGCGGATTATTTGCTGAGGTCGCATCACTCGCGACTGATTCCCTGTCTTCATTACGCCCGCCTCTATTGAGGAGGACACGAATTTGTTCTTCGTGACTGTGATGTGACTCACTGAATTGGTCTGAAATCAGAAAGACAGATATTAGCTGAGAATATTAAGAAGGTATTGGCGAGACTTCAAAGTTACCGTTTGTTCGAGAAAAAAGAAAATTTTCTCCAACGAATTATCTAAATATGTCAAATTGCAATATTGTGTTTATAAAGTGAAACTATTAGTTTACTAGTTTAAAACAGAGAGAGTTAGAAATTATTTTACTATTGATAGTTTTCAATGTTGTGTTGTTATATTTAAAAACCACGTCAAAGATGCACTCTGCTCCGAAAAGACATATTATATAATATTGTATAAAATTTATATAATTTTATATAATGTGTCTTTTCGGAGCAGAGTGCATCTTTGACGTGGTTTTTAAATATAATAACACAACATTGAAAACTATTAATAGTAAAATAGTTTCTAACTCTCTCTGTTTTAAACTAGTAAACTAATAGTTCCACTTTACTGTTTACCAGATACAATCTCATAGTTTAATCGATAACCCTACCATGTCCATGTAAAGCTCCTTATCTCCGTGGCTGTAGTCCTCCTCATTCCCGAAGAAGTAGATCGTCTTTCGCGGGCACTTCTTCGGTTGCCGCTGCTTCTGCACGTGGAACTTGTTGTCGAGGGTTCGCGTGGGGTTTCTCGCCGACGCGAATTCGATCTCGAAGCGCTCACCCTGCTCCTCCTCGCTGGAATCGTGCTCCTCCGTGTCGTGGTGATCATCATCATCATCATCATCATCATCATCATCATCATCACCATGTGTGATCTTGACGTCGACCTCGCAATGGCCCATTGTCGAGTTCTCCATAATGTTGAACCGGTCACGACGTTCCGACGCGTCGAAGCCGATGTTCAGCTGGCTGGCTATGGCCTTGATCATGTCCAGTTGCCATCTGGGAATCGTCCTGTACACCACCAGGTTCTCGATGCCCCTAGGATTGAAGCGGACCTCGAAGGGCTCCTCACCCACGAATCTCGTCCGCGTCGGCACGAAGTCCATCGCGTTCATGCACCTGCCTTCGTCCGAAAGTGCCACACTTTCTGGGTGGCGAATCCGCGAGTTCTGGAGGCGGCAGCTGAGGGTGTCGTCTCCCTTGGGCCGGCACTTGAGCTCGGACGAGATCGTGGAGCAGAAATTATCGTTCTCCTGGGCGATGTTCGCCAGGGACATCATCACGAGAACGTCGTAAGTGCACTCGGCACCGTGCATGGCCCATTCCGATTGCCGGCGGGGGTCATCGACGGCGATATGCGCGGCTGGAATGATGAAGAGATAACCAGCGGAAGTATAAGATCACGGCTGATATAAGATGATGGCGAGCCTGTCGCCAGATGAGGATCAGCCTCGACGATGCGGGCGTTTTGTTCGCGTTATTCATGCGCGTGAGAAAATTGCGTTGGATTAACCAAGTATCTAGTAAAATGCGAACGAATTCCAGTTGAAATTATCAGAATTCTATTCAAGTTAGTTACAAGATAGTTAACTAGAAAGCTGTGTTTGATTAACCAGAAATCTTATTAACTTGAACAAGATTCTGGTAACTTCAATCGGAATTTTGGTTAATCTAAACAAATTTTCCCGCACGTTATTCATTCTCGAAATTTTGTTAAGACGTCATTGAACGCGCCTACTTCGAAGAAGCAGGAAGGACGAACGATCGATCGACGACTCGCTTCACGTTCATTTTGAGGTAATTTCCGTCTTAGAAAAATTAATTGCATCTACATATTTGTCAAATAATGTTTTTAAAAATGAAAGCAACTATTTTTCAATGAATAATCTTTGAAACGCCGAGCAGGACGCGAAGTAAATCGATCTTAAACCGAACTGCAAGTCGCACGGTAAACTATTCTCACTATTGCGTGAAAGCAAATTCGAAGAACACACCCAAGAAAAACGGCAAGATCGTCACTAACATGGCTGATGTCTCGTGTTTGACTGATGCTTCCACTTGCCATCCGTCTTCTCTTTATACAGACCGATAAGTTGATTCATACGCGTATCCTTGAAAATAATTTCGCTAAGTACCGCTTCCGTCCAGATCCTGTAGATATCTTCCGCGATATTGATAACGCCATCGCGTTGCCTTTGTACTTAGGCAGGACTACTTTGATAATGCGCGCTCGCCACAATTGTCCGGCAAGGTTTTAGACGTAATTGATAAATTATTGCCGTTTGTCATGTCGTTTATTTGCGTCCGTTAATACGCCAGAGCGCGAAAGAAGATTTCTCGCACGCGACGGAACAAAGAAATACAGCACATTTTGTCGCATAATGATTTTGTCATACAATAATCGTCCCTTTCTATTCTCTCTCACTCTTTTTCATAAAAAATTCCTCGCTAATCAATCTTTCTTGCTTTGCACGTAGGGGCTAACATTTGTTGTAGTCACTGAGAGCGGCTGCAGCGCCTCCTTGGCAGGAAGTACAGAGACAAGATTCAGGTTTATCTTCTCGCAAAACGAGAAAGATATTCCCCTTCTTATGAAATGGACCATATTCTCGGTATACGAGTTGAAGCCCATGTCGGATATTTCAGTTCGGCTGCGCGACGACACCTGAAAAAGAGGAATAAGTAATATATCATAATTATTTATTTACATTGAATAAAATTAAATTTGACAGTTTCGTATTTGATAATTGTTTGATGAATTATAATTTGAAAAATCGAAATGGACTTTCCGGCCGATCTGACGTAGATCGTGTAAAGATCACGTGAAGATTACGAGACGATGAAAAGTCGTCTGTAATGTCGTGGTGTTATACACCAAGTCCGCGAGCGAGTCTCTATTTTCACATACCATTTGCATCTTTATATCTCTGTCGTCGGCTGCCATCACGTAAGGCCTTATATCAACGCAATTTTCCAGATTCTTCGTCTTCTCGATCACCAGCGTCTCACCCCGTTTCTTCTGGAGACCGGCCACGGTTACGATCTCGTAGTCTTCTTCCCCCGAGCCCTCATTACCTTGAGCCTCATGGGAGATGTTCACGAGAGTGTCGCACTGGCCGAGGTAGCTGCTCTCCTTGGCATTGAACGCACCGTCCGGCTTGTGCAGCAGCTCCACGCCGAAGTTCATCTGACTGATGAACGCTCGCACAATATCGAACAACAGCGAGTCTGTGTCTCGGGGGATCACCAGGCTCTGAATCCCCCGGCGATCGAATTTGATGCCAAAGGACTCATTGAACCAACTGTGCTCGTCGTAAAAATGCTCAGGCTCCTCTTTGCATAGCGTTAGGTTGGCGGCGCCGAATTGACAACGCAGCGTGTCGGAATTCTGCGGACGACATTTGAGCGTGTTGTACATCTGATAGGACTCGGAACGTCCTTGCAGCATGGTCGTGTTGGTATTCGCCATGAAGGTGTACTCCGGCCCATGGCGCCAAGTGTCAGCGTCTGAGGGGACGCGACTAACTGGAAGAAGAACGTAAAACGTACATGTTTACTTTATTGCATTGAATCAGTCGAGAAAGCTCGATCTTTTGAATGAGATTCTTGTCAATTAGGCATGCAAGAAAAAGCTGAAAAAATGGAGGAATAAATAATACATTATTATTATTTGCCTCCATTGAATAAAATTAAATTTGTCATTTGTTTCATATTTGATAATTGTTTGATGAGTTATAATTTGAAAAATCGAAATGGAATCCAACTTTCAAGCTCTTTGGCTCTTTCTCTTTGACGGATTCAATATATCCGTGAATATATTTCTCGACAAGGGAGTCTTGCCCAAGAAAGAACGAGCTTGATTAAAACGAAAGGAAAACTCGAGTCCCTTTTTCCAATTTATAAAAATATTGTCTTTTGTATCGAATTCTTAAGTGTACTGAACGATATTGTTCGATAGAGAGCGATATGTTTTGATACAGAAGTGATGCCAATTTTGTCGTTAATTCGCGCTCCTTAAATTGATATATACTTGGCGCAACTTACGTAGGAAAAATGGTAGCAGCACAAACGTTTCCATTGCGCCGGATAAAGTCGAACTGGTTTGGAAATCTCCTCACGTCTGTCTCTTATACGCACATGTGTGGGGCGATTCGTTAGTGCTTCATATAAATTAACTTCGTCTACGCCTTTGTTCGTGGGAATGACGCGAAATAACACGCGATTAAGCGACATCTTTTACGTGGAATTTCGTAACGTCAGAGCGAATCAGTTGTTCGCTGAACATGCGCATACAAATAATCTTCACAGAATTGATTCAACAAATTGCAACTCTTGCAATTTGAGACCGCGCTATCGTGTGATTGATAATTCTGATCTTTCACTCATACTATTAAGCTCTGTTCTTCTAATTATATAAGTGTGGCTAAAAAGCCACACGTTGGACACGCAACGGCAGCAATACTCAAATGTTGCTCATGAACGCTTGTAACGAATCTCCTGCAGCGTACATGAATAAAAACTCGAATGTTCGAGGCACGAGATCTCGTGTCCGCAAGAGTTCTAAGTTCTAAGATTTATTAACGCATTTTACGTGCGTGTGTATGTGCGGCAGTTCGTATCAGTGCGGTTACAAACATTAGTAACCAGTGACCAGTTATCGTGATGATGAAGAAGGTGTAAAATGAAAAAGGCAATTATTCATTATAATATCCATTTGATGCATGAAAACTTTGTAATCGTCGCATCAATTGCTAAATTTGGCAACAAGATACATAGAGAGGGAAAGAGGGAGAGAGAGAAAGACGCACAAACGTTTGTGATACATAATCTTTATTTATCACGAAGTTCACCGCCTCTTAGAGTGTCGACATAGGTGACAGAATCTCGGGTGTGATCATTTTTTTTCGAGCTTGTCAAGTACGAGAAATGCATCGTCGCTTCGAGTTACGGATGTTAAGTGAGAATTAAGCGGATCGCGCGTGTACCAATAGAGAAAAATGAAGCGTCCGCACGAGAACGATGTTTCCGCCGACTGTCCCTAAATGTAACGCGCGTGGATTTTTCGACTGCACGCCTCACAAACGAACTCGTACGAGCACAGTGCCGCACTGGACAACGCGATGGCGTTTCTGACAAGCCTAATTGTCGTCCTCAAACGAGTCGACGATCGACCACCTGCCGATGAAGATACTGACAGGCTCGGCTTCCGTCACCGGCGGCGGTTCTCTCTCGGCGGGCCCGATTGACACGAGCTTCAGCCGCGCGTTCTCGTAGAGCGTCGTTATCACTGCCTCAGTTAGTTTGCTCGTCGTTATCACGTTCGATGTGTAGGATATGAAGTCGGTCGACGTCACGATGATGTGACTGTCCGACGAGGTCTGCAACAGACGAGGGAGAAAAGTCAGGCTCGAATGCTCGTCGTGCGGGCGATTGAACGCGCAAACGCTGCGCCGTGTTGGACGACAAAATTATACGACGTCCATTACCTCGATCAATTAAAATTCAGTTCAATTGATTTAATCAGAACGCCACGATACTCGCAGCGCGCGTCACGTGGTTATTTCAGTTATGACAACTCAGATTTCGAGCCGTGTCTATCTTAATCAGGGCTGAGTGAGAACTAGTTGATCAGTTAAGTCTGTTAAAACGTTAAAATAACTTTTAATTCAATATAGTTAGTTTTAAACGATTGAGTTCTTAACTTGAACTAGATATTTTAAGGTAAAATAACTTTTAAAATTTTGGTAAAAGTTATATATAAGTTATATATATTAAGTTTTATATAAGTTAAAAATAATCTGTGAGTATATATATTTAAATAATTGCGAATCGTGCCAATAGTGTAGAATAAGGAAACAAAAATAGCGACAGAACTCTCCTTTAGACTTACACCGATTGAACATTGAACGACTCGACGATATACTTACGACATCAGAGATAATGTCGCTGGTCTCTCTGAGGCTCTCGGCATTGCCGAAGAAGTACGGCACCTTGTGCGAGCACATCTGCAGATTGCGGATCTTCCGTATCTGCAGCATCTTCCGGTCCTTCAGGCCGAGCACCGGCTTGAGGACGAAGTCGCGCTTAGGGTGCCAGCGAGCGTTCATCTTTTTATCGATCTTGAAGGTCGTCACGCACTCGCTCTGCGTGAAGTTCTCCATCGCTTCGAAGATGCCGTCATCGAAACGCGGGTCGTTGAAGTTCATGCCGACATTCAGCTGGCCGACGATGAAGCGGATCATGTCGAGCTCGCGCGGCTGTATGTTCTCGTTCACCAGCAGACTGTCCATGCCCTTCTCGTTGAACTTGATCTCGAACCGATCCTCGTTAAACTCGTACGCCTCCTGCCGGCTCACCGGGCCGACCGGCACCGCCGAGCCCGTCGGATCCAGGCTGTCCGCGACGAAGCTGTTCGCCACGGAGTCCTTGAAGCAACAGCTCAGCGAGGCCACCTTCGGCTGGCAGATCAGCCGCGACTCCAGGTTCAGCCAGACGCTGCCGTAGATGCCCTCCTCAGGGATCGCCGTGGAATTCACCTGGACCTGGAACACGTACTCCGGCCCATGCTCCCACGGCTTCTCCACGGTGACATGCGCGGCTGAAAAAAGCAAGCATATCCCTCCCGTGTATGTGTGTGACGCGTCCAAGTGCCCGACGAGTCGTCGTCGTCGTCGTCGTCGCTCATGCTCGCGGGAACATGAGCTGCTCGAGTGGCCGGTTACATTGAATGAGAGCTGATTAGAGCAGCGAAGATGTGACGTCAAGTGAACGATGCGTGCAGAGTGTTAAGCCAGTATCAGACTGAGTATAGGAGGTCGAGGATTGCGGATTGAGGATCAGGATTTGTTGCAAATCGAAGTCGGACCGAAGATTGAAAATAGTTTATTTTTAGTTGGAACTCTATAATCTCTAATCCACGATTCTCGACACACATTTAAGATAAGATCCGTTAGATGTTTCGAAACATATGGATTACGCAACATTATCAATCTCGTATATGGAAAGAAAACGTTTTGAAGTTAAAACGTCTACTGGATCATACCCTTCGTCTGACAGAAGCTTTGAATGCATCCTCGACTAACGACCCGCCTGTATATGTGTGTGTGTGTGTGTGTGTGTGTGTATGTGTGTGTGCGTGCGTGCATGCGTGCGTGCGTACGTACGTACATGTGAGCACACGTGGACGCGTGTGACTTTTCCAGTACTTCCGGTGGAGATTTCGCACGATCCAGCCGAGCCGGGCGAGTCTGCTTCGGTATCGATTTGATCGCGCGCGACGATGGATACTTACACGAGTACGTCTCCCACGTACGAGCAAATGAGAAGCGGGACGATTTGTGGGGTGATGGAAGCAGCGATCGATCGATTTGAACCGAGAGTGCCGGTCTCGGTCGTCAACTAACACGGTGACGCGGCGATCCCGAGCGCGCTTACCTAGGAAGAACGGTATCACTACCACGTTCATGGTGACACCGTGGAACGTTGATCTACTTTAATGGAGTTACTGATGTTCGAGCGGCTCTTATACCGCGGCTAAACCGCACTACTGACCTCTTCTTACGATTAGCGGGCTCCAATTTACCGTAGCCGTACTCCGTTTGCGACAGGAAGCCAAAGCGGCGCGCCGTCAGGATAACGTTTAACGAGCCGTGGAATCGGATGGGATTTGTGCGACGGATCCACGTGAGAAGACGAATTAATCAAGCATACAGTCGTCGTTTTATTTGTGAAAAAGTTGTTACATATCGTCGTTTGGTTGACTCAGCGGTGAATGGAGAAGATGAAAAGAGATACACACACTGTGTAACAGTTCTGCTGAGCGGTTGCTCAGAGTTATAGATCGTTAAATCTTATCATTGTTAATTACGTCCAATCGATAAGCCAGGTTATTGTCGAACTCACCGTGCTTCGACTTTATATCTACCGAAGTTAACTTGAGAACAATCGCCTCCACGACAGATCCGATCCTCTTTCCATTTTTGTCAAGAAAATCAAACGAATTCTCAGTAGTAGATTCCAAAGTGTCCTTGTCCATTGTTATGAAACTTTCCGACTTTTTCTGCAACATGCAAACGTATCTAAAATTACATTCGCTTATGAACGTTTTTGACACGATCGTGTGGTCTTCGAAACTTCATACTGGGAGAAAGAGAACATAGGTGATTTTACTGAGACTTTAAACATTTTCTAATGTTATTCTTGTATCCTGTTTCAGTAAATAAACAATGAACGCGGAGTATTATACCGTCGGTGAAATTAGAAAACCTCTTAATCTACAAAATTCCAATTTTACAAGAAATTTTCGAAATGAATTCAAACGATTAAATGATACGTACAATGCAGAGTCTCGACACAAATCGAGCGAAATGCGTATCTCAATTTCGGCAAGAATTGGATTCAGCAGGTTTTCTGTTTTGGCCGACGATGTTGAAGCTGTTTCAACCGCCAATTTTGACTTGAGTAGCATTTGCAAAAGTGGTTCTCCGTTCCAAATACAATTATATTCCCTACATACATCTATATATAATTTTTCACTGTACAGTTACAGAGCTGTAGACGCGACAGACTTCTTTTCTCAGTGTTCTCTACCGAGTTCTCTCACCGGAAGCTTCCCGGAAGTTTCAACGACCATTAGACCGACACCGAAAAAGGACACTCGGTTTGAATGATACGTACGACGTGCTCGGTGACGCTCAACGCCGGAACTAATTCATGCCAGTATCTCACGGCGAAACTGTAATGCGACAGCTCCGTACACTCATCGATATTTCTATATTTGCTAATCAAAACACTCCCGTGTTTATCGAACATCTCAAGAAAGAAGGGCGTCAATGTTTTCGACAGTATCTTTTTCTTCGACGAAGGATATCTCGTGGTCGTGAAATTCGTCGGGCAATAACCCACGGTGGATCGTTCCATTATGGGGTAAAAGTCACTGTGGTCATAGATATTATAAGCACCCACGTTCATCTGATTCGCGATCATTCGGTACACGTTGTTCATCCGCATCGACTCTACGTCGTCCTTCTCGACGGCGTAACTGACGACTCCGCTGTAGTCGAAGTGAATCTCGAAGGGTGTGCCGGGCTGGTCGAAGGAATTGCGCCTGATGCGCCTGTCATTTGAATTCGAAGAGGAAACGCTCGTGCTGTATAAGTTCGACGGCGACTCGAGAACTGGCTTCTCCGTGCGACACAACATTGTGTCATAAAGAGTGACATAACAGATCAGCTTGAGCGACAAGAGATTCCCACTCGCCTGGTGGCTGTCGAAGTCTCTCCAGTTCGGGACAAACGTCGACTTCACGAACACATCGAACGTGTTCACGGCCGTGAACGAGTTCACGAACATATCATTCTTTGTATGGTAAAGTAACAATTCGAAGACTGGAAAACACATTAAGCGCATCAGTACTTGTTATTCGTGCTATTTTCACTTGTTTCTCTCTATCCTTACATTCTTTTCGCGAATGTACACCGAGGGCCGGTTTTCCAATGATAGTTTAAACTTAGATATCAACTTAAACTTAAACTTAAACTCTGTTTAAACAAAACAAACATATTGTTAGAATGGAGTTTAAACTTGAATCCAAGTTTACACTGCTATTGAAAAACCGTCCCCGAGTCATAAAGTGGTTTGGATGCATTTCGAGCTGTACTGAAGTTGCAGCTCTTCAAGGTGTCAAAATTGAGGAGCACTGCTGATGTATTTGCGTATAAATCGATACAAAGTGTATTAACACGTGTCAACACGTCATCACGTTATCTTACATTTATTTTCACACTAAACTGTACTGTTACTTCGGCTCCTGACAGCTCTCCAACTTCAGTGCTCCAAATCGTCCAAACCGTTTTGCGACTCAGAGTGCACTATCTTCTGTGTTCGAGGTTATTGCGTTGTTGTACCACTTTGCACTTTTATGAATAATTACCATCCATGAGGATACTTCACTCGAAAATAGCTCTTTGCGAGTGAAGTTCCATCTGAGAAGCAGGAGCGACAGTCGCGCGAGTGACTTCTCGCTCACTGCAGAGTGAGATTTCGGCCTGAGAAATTTCGGCGGCACAAAAAACGCTTGTTGTTTAGCGTGAATTATATCGCGGCACGACTGAGAACGACGCGAGTGACGATGGAAGATCGCGTATTAAGATTTTCGCATGTTAGATTTTAATCTGTCCTTCACGGTTGATCGCTGACACTGGCAATAAGCGGTGATATATCTAATCGAGTAATCGGAAACCTAACTGACCTAGGAGAAACGGCACTATGACGAAAGAAATCATGGCGATCTTCTCTGCTCTCCTCTGAATGCGATCAAGCCGCTTCTACCCGGTCAGCGCGTCAAGTCGTCTTGGAGCGATTCGAACGAGCCTTTCTGATGAGTTTGCTTGACGAATCGAGTGAACAGGATAGGCGACGATTTCGCTGCTGGAAACACGCTCAAAATTAATTAATCAGTCGACGCGAGTCGGCAAAATGCGAAATGGCAACTGCAAAATTTTAGGAATGAAATTAACAAGGAATAGAACAGCGGATTCGAGAGAACAAATTTATTCTCGATGTGTCGGATATTTATTTTCGTGTATATAAGATAATACCTACGTGTTCTTGTCGACGTCTATCTTGTGCGATTCGACGAGATGTTTTCGTCGCTCAAGTAACTCACGATATAACGGACGTTTCGCAAATATAAATACACACGTATAAAGCGGATAGCGCACAAAAAAATGTAATAAGAAGCAATGAGAAGCTTAACCAATCACAATCGATTATTTTTGGGCCGTAAGAAGAATCACCGACTGGTTGGTCAGTTGGTTTGCTGCTTCTGTGTATTCCTGGCCTCTAATTCTCTTCTTATCTCGTATTCTGTGTTGATAAACAATGTCTCGCGATCTTCATTTCTCACTTCGTTCCAAAAACAACCGTTAGTCTGCAGACGAAACTATCCGTTATTACTTAAGTCCTGTTTATTATTCAAACTATTCGAGAAAAGCACGAACATAACATAAATAACATAAAAAATAATATAGAGAAGAGGCATAATAATATATATAGGAAATTAATACCCCGACAGAAGACGATTATATATAATTATATACACACGGAAAAAAGAGATGTGGTGCACCTAACAAAAAATATTTATTTGTAAGCAAATAGCTGCATAATTCTACATATCTTTATATGATAGTTATGTGTATGATTGATTTGACTTACTTACTTTGGTATGTCAACTACATCAATGAAGTTGCCCATGATCTGGTTGTGGCAACCAGAAATTAGTAAGGGGATCATTTTGCATAAACAAGCTAAATATCGATATAGTTGCATTAATCAGGAATGCTATATTGCAAAGCAGCGATGTTAGAAAACAAAAGCAATTCACTACGCGCACAGCTAAAGATGTATACATGTGAAAACTGGTTCTGAGTGTATAAATATACATTTGTAGTTGCCGTGTAATGAGCCGCGTTTGTATAACCATGTATTATCACTGCTGCAACATAAGTAACTCAGCCATTGCTCTTTGGTTACAGCAACCACATAAATAGTTGTTCCATATTTTACTACTGAATCTGGTTGGCACAACCAGATTTCTGTATGGATCAACCATATTGTTTTTTCCGTGCAATATTATAGTATATAGGATGTCTCACAACCACCATAAGATATTTTAATAGCGTATACTGAAGATAAAGTAGAGTCGAAAATCCTAATACAAAAATGTCGAGGCTACAATAGTTTTTAAATTATAACCGATTAAAGATTACCAGTAATATCGCGTAGAATTCACGCTCTCAGGCGTAGTTATATAGCACGCATATCGTTTTATTATTTATTGTCGACTTCACAGTTAATATTGATTTTTACTACACAGCTGATTCCTAAAAACATTAATAATTATTATTGCTAGAATTATTAAATTTAATAGATTCACATTTGAGAAACAAGTATTTTATGCGTTTTTGACATGAAAAGTAATCATAGAAAATACGATTTACACGATTTCACTCCTCATAAAACGTAAAAAATATAAAAATAATAATAAATTATTTTTCATGATTACTTCTCATATTAAAAACGCAAAAATCCTTGTTTTAAGTGTAAAACTATTAAATTGAATAATTATAATAATAACAATAATAATTATTAATGTTTTCAGGAATCAGCAGTGTACTAAAAACTAATATTAACTGTGAAGTCGATAACAAATGATTAAACGATGTATGTGCTGTACAACTAGCGCGCGAATTTTACGCGATATTACTGATAATCTTTGATCAGTTATAATTCAAAAACTATTATAACCTCGACATTTTTGTATCAGGATTTTTTACTCTACTTTATCTTCAGAATACGCTATTAAAATATCTTACGGTGGTTGTGAGACACATATATAAATTATATGTAATTATATATGACTCTTATATGAACTTCGTCTTTATATGGTCGCACATGTATAATCATACACAATGATATGCCTACGGAAAAGGAATAAAAAAATAGAGAGCAGCATATACAGCAGCATTTTTTTGACTTCAAAGTGTATAATTACGCGAGATTATATATTGCCATATAAAGAGACAAAGTTTATGCATCGTTATTTTTGCCGGGAACGCATAGGAAACTGACGCGCAATGTCGACAAAGGGAAATTCAAAGAGATCGCCTGCATCCGCGTCGTGCAATAATTACGAGAGAATGTTTTGTAGTTTCAAGTGAAAAATCCACGAGTGCTGCTTGGAGCTAAAACATCTGAAAGATGAATCAAAATCGGCATTGCGACTGCTTGTCGTTGGTACGTTGGAGAACGTGCACTTTGCCGAGCGCATCTCGTCGCTCAAGTCATTACAATGACCTTGGGGGACAATAAATGCGCCGCGTACCCGCGGTCCAGGTACTTCGCTTAATTATGTCGCGAAAATGGGGACAAACGTGTAATACGACGACCGTGTCGCGGAAGTCCGGAGGACTATATTTCTTCTTTCGCGAATTGTCGAATTTAAATTATATATCCGATGAATTGTCGTATCTGTGGAAAAAAGACAACGAATTGTTTCGATTAATGCGCTGACGAGACGATTTATTGAGTCTGAATGTGGAAAAGCTAAGGGGAAAAGCGCGTTCTCGTTAAATTCATCAAAAAGAAGACGCGCGGGTGATACTCGAGCGAACCTTGGAAGTGACGTTTATCTCGAGGAACGAGGGGCGTAATTTTGCCATTAACACGAAGATGGGACACAATGATCTCATTCGCGGCATTAAATTAGGTAACGCGGATGATTGCAGCGATAGGACGTGACATAAGCTGCTCTTCTTTTTTTCATGGTCTCATTTATTCATAGTTCTAAGATAATGAACAAGTATCTCAAGTAAAATGACAGAGTCGTAGTGAAAATATGAATATTATTTCTTTTTAATTATTTTATACATTTACGATTAACATGTACGCGCATACACAGGTAGAATAGGGGGCAGCAATAATGGGAAATCTATTAATTAATGATCTGTAATGGGCAAAATTAAATGAATAAAAAAGTTATTTAATTATTTAATCATTTAGTGATTGTTCGTGATAAACTGTTGCGCGTATATAAAAAAGATACAAAAGGAAAAGGAGATATACGTCGTGTAATAATTCATGTGTAAATGATATTATCGATAAATCGATTCCTAGATAAAGGACGATTTTTGATAATTGTCCTTGTCAAATACAGTTATATTTATTGCTCTGTCATCATCAATCTCATATATGTCGGCAAATATTGCTCGGTTTTGATTTAAAACTGAGCAATTCCACGATAGTTTCGTTCCAAATAATAAGTGAAGCCGCAAGTGCAAATCTTCCTCTTTAATTTGAATTCCTACAAATTGCTTCATGTTTCTTTTTCATTGAGATATTCAATGTTGACGCAAAAATGGCACTTTAAATTTGATCGTTCACAGTAGATGAAAGAACAGATGTACGACATTCGCTAAAGGATGAATAGAAAGCTTAAAGTTCTCTTTTCGAAGTATATTTATCGTATTTTTCATACAAATAAATATAAACTAATGGTGTTCACTATGAATTTCTTCACTTCTATGACAGAAAAGACTTTTGAAATACGTAACAGCTTCAAAAAAGTTGCCGGAGTTATTCATGAGAGAATTATAAGATATTTTTTCCCTATCTCTTTTATATTGCTACGGACTCAGGACAATATGAAGTAATTTGTCACAAACATATTAACTGTTATGCAAGTATATTAATTGTTATTATTGTAAATTAATATTTAACACTGTAAAAAACCAACTAAAAGATGAGGTTGAAAATCGAAGAGTCGTCATTTCTCATTTAACGCGATACTTCCGCACATACACTTAAATAAATAACAGTAACGTTTCGAATGTAATACGAATGTATGGAAATTAGAGACTTCAAGCTTTAAAATGATTTCTGAACCATTTTGCTATTGTCATTTTTACCGAATTTATAGCTTGTTGAATTTGCTTATTTGTTTCATATAATGAACAAGTGTGGCTAACTAGACTTTGAGCCATACTACTTGAGAAATATTTAGAAGTAGTTTCTGATTCATCGTTGAGTCGTTGAGAAGAAGCTTCTGATTCATCGTTGAGTCGTACCACGAATGTGGTAAGTAAAGTACTTGATAAGTAAAGTGGCGGCTCATAGCGAAAATATCGGAACTAAAAATTGACATCACCCAAGAACTCAAGACGCAAACCATTTTCAACCAACATTTATCGACACTCATCATCGACATCCACGATCGACTTAGCCGAGATTCAAACCCTTTTGCGAGTTTCACTCAGCAACTTAAAAACCAACGATGTCAAATTAATGTCGAAATTATTTTCTCGCCAACGTAATTTTCTGTTCTACTTGGATAAGTCCAATTTTAATAAATTCAATATTTTAGAAACTAAGACAATTGCCATGCAATTGCATAAAACTATATTGAAAAGTAGTCTCTTGATTTATAAGGAATATAAATTTGAATCGCACAAACGTAAAAGATGTAATATTGAATAATGCTAGAAATCAAAAGATGTTATATCGCATATGATAAACAACTGTCCACATTGAAACAATTATCTAACAAACTAATAGTGACATCAACATTAGAAGTATTCCAATGGATCATTTACATCTGCATTGTGAATCTGCAATAGATTACGTAATTTTAGGGAGATTGTAAAATTACATATGATTAAATATTAATTTACAATAATAACAATTAATATACTTGCATAATAATTAATATATTTGTGACAAATTATTATATATTGTCCTGAGTCCGTAGCAATATAAAAGAGATAGGGAAAAAATATCTTATAATTCTCTTATGAATAACTCCGGCAACTTTTTTGAGGTTGTTACGTATTTCAAAAATCTTTTCTGTCATAGAAGTGAAGGAATTCATAGTGAACACCATTAGAGAGTATGATTTGTTCTGACAAATAATCGCGCACACACACAATCAAGGTTATATTAACTCGTAACACTTTACAGTTCCATATAATTTATTCGACGCATCTCTTTCTTTTTTAAAGTGTATTAATTGCACATTGTTAATGCAAATGAATAAATGTGAATGCATTAATTTATGCACCAGTCACGAGCAAATCCTCTATCACGCAGATTCTAGCAATTATATTTCTATTATTTTATGTTTTTATGTTATGAAAGCTACTAAAACTAATAAAGCTATTCAACTAAAGAAGAAACTCAGCGCGACGACCGACGCCTGCAAACGACGTTAATAGTTGAAATGAAATCGTATCAAAGCTTAATCGAGCAACAAAACTCTCAACTTACCTAGGAGAAAAGGTATCACCTATAAAGTTGCCATGATGATGAAGAAGTCTGGTCACAAACTGTGATCAATTTCTCTTGCTGCAATTCTCGCGCTAAGTGCTGCTCTGCGTGATGCACTCTTCAAATGTTGAAGTGCGTTTGACAAGATGAGAGAACGAGTGATATTTCAGAAGCAAAATTTGGGCAGCTTTTTTGTCATAAGTCTTTTACCTTGTTTGCCTTATCGCAAATGTCATCCACATGTCCTATTTTATTTGAAGACGATCAATATTTTATCGAGCACAAATATACACCAAAGTTTATAAGCTGGTTTACCGTAATAAATAAGCACAAACAAAACACACATACAGAAGTTATAATGTATGACGGATATAACAATACACATAACAAACTAACACACATCGACAAAGGAGAGTCCTAATAAATCGCTTATCTGTATTGTATGATTGCGTCAGTAATAGACTCAAAAAAATTTTTAATTACGGCCTTAACACATATATATGTACATACACTTAAGTAAATGACGATATAATAAAAATAAGAAATTTATTATATGGTAATTCTCTTCTCATAAAGAGTAGAATTAAGCAAGTCGAAGAAGTTATCGAGCGTCAAACTTATAAATTTTATTAAAGAAAAAGTAACAACATAACAAAGGCTGTATATCGTTATCTATACCAGCAATAAGTCACCGAAGGACATAAAAGAGTAAGAAATATATATCATGTTTTCGTAATTATAATAATAATAACACTTTATGCAGTTTAATATTGTATGTCAACAATATTTTAAAAACGAATTAAAAATATGTCCTCCATGTAGTTTTGCTCGTTGCCAAATTGGGGTCATTGAGGGGATATAATCCTCAGCTTTTCATTTAACGAATAGATGCGATACTCCTGTCGCGTTTTTCAGCTTTCTATCCATCCCAATTTAAGATTAATCGTTTCCTGGACAAAACCGAATTTCGTACCTTGCTCTTCATAGAGACTATATTCATTTACAGACTTGGTGTAGAAATCGTGCTGAGTATACGCCATTAGAACATGCGAGTCTTCCTGCAACAAACAAAAATGCATACAAACACACTCGAGAATATACTTATAATCTCATAATCACACGAGCCGCTTTGACAAAATGCATTAATTACCTAATTAATGCAAACTAATTTATGTACTTATTTTGATTAACTTTCTTCTTCACAACTATGTCTAATGCGTTGAATGTCGCGACGAGTTGCCCGGCGATCGTTATCGAAATTAATTCACGCACAATGTAAAAGTATCAATGTCACGTAACTAATTCTGAACGTTCTCACTATTTTTTGTTTTTAAGCGGCAGTTTTTCAATAATAGTTTAAAGAACCCCGCACAAAATCTATGGAAAATGGTTTTCGGCTAAAATTGGCTGAAATTTCACTATGTTATAGTTTTTGCCATTCTGATAAAAAGTTATCATTGCACCAAGTCCCAAAAGTCAATATT
>NW_022639499.1:131299-136460 GCF_010583005.1 Odontomachus brunneus
ATTCACATTTGAGAAACAAGTATTTTATGCGTTTTTGACATGAAAAGTAATCATAGAAAATACGATTTACACGATTTCACTCCTCATAAAACGTAAAAAATATAAAAATAATAATAAATTATTTTTCATGATTACTTCTCATATTAAAAACGCAAAAATCCTTGTTTTAAGTGTAAAACTATTAAATTGAATAATTATAATAATAACAATAATAATTATTAATGTTTTCAGGAATCAGCAGTGTACTAAAAACTAATATTAACTGTGAAGTCGATAACAAATGATTAAACGATGTATGTGCTGTACAACTAGCGCGCGAATTTTACGCGATATTACTGATAATCTTTGATCAGTTATAATTCAAAAACTATTATAACCTCGACATTTTTGTATCAGGATTTTTTACTCTACTTTATCTTCAGAATACGCTATTAAAATATCTTACGGTGGTTGTGAGACACATATATAAATTATATGTAATTATATATGACTCTTATATGAACTTCGTCTTTATATGGTCGCACATGTATAATCATACACAATGATATGCCTACGGAAAAGGAATAAAAAAATAGAGAGCAGCATATACAGCAGCATTTTTTTGACTTCAAAGTGTATAATTACGCGAGATTATATATTGCCATATAAAGAGACAAAGTTTATGCATCGTTATTTTTGCCGGGAACGCATAGGAAACTGACGCGCAATGTCGACAAAGGGAAATTCAAAGAGATCGCCTGCATCCGCGTCGTGCAATAATTACGAGAGAATGTTTTGTAGTTTCAAGTGAAAAATCCACGAGTGCTGCTTGGAGCTAAAACATCTGAAAGATGAATCAAAATCGGCATTGCGACTGCTTGTCGTTGGTACGTTGGAGAACGTGCACTTTGCCGAGCGCATCTCGTCGCTCAAGTCATTACAATGACCTTGGGGGACAATAAATGCGCCGCGTACCCGCGGTCCAGGTACTTCGCTTAATTATGTCGCGAAAATGGGGACAAACGTGTAATACGACGACCGTGTCGCGGAAGTCCGGAGGACTATATTTCTTCTTTCGCGAATTGTCGAATTTAAATTATATATCCGATGAATTGTCGTATCTGTGGAAAAAAGACAACGAATTGTTTCGATTAATGCGCTGACGAGACGATTTATTGAGTCTGAATGTGGAAAAGCTAAGGGGAAAAGCGCGTTCTCGTTAAATTCATCAAAAAGAAGACGCGCGGGTGATACTCGAGCGAACCTTGGAAGTGACGTTTATCTCGAGGAACGAGGGGCGTAATTTTGCCATTAACACGAAGATGGGACACAATGATCTCATTCGCGGCATTAAATTAGGTAACGCGGATGATTGCAGCGATAGGACGTGACATAAGCTGCTCTTCTTTTTTTCATGGTCTCATTTATTCATAGTTCTAAGATAATGAACAAGTATCTCAAGTAAAATGACAGAGTCGTAGTGAAAATATGAATATTATTTCTTTTTAATTATTTTATACATTTACGATTAACATGTACGCGCATACACAGGTAGAATAGGGGGCAGCAATAATGGGAAATCTATTAATTAATGATCTGTAATGGGCAAAATTAAATGAATAAAAAAGTTATTTAATTATTTAATCATTTAGTGATTGTTCGTGATAAACTGTTGCGCGTATATAAAAAAGATACAAAAGGAAAAGGAGATATACGTCGTGTAATAATTCATGTGTAAATGATATTATCGATAAATCGATTCCTAGATAAAGGACGATTTTTGATAATTGTCCTTGTCAAATACAGTTATATTTATTGCTCTGTCATCATCAATCTCATATATGTCGGCAAATATTGCTCGGTTTTGATTTAAAACTGAGCAATTCCACGATAGTTTCGTTCCAAATAATAAGTGAAGCCGCAAGTGCAAATCTTCCTCTTTAATTTGAATTCCTACAAATTGCTTCATGTTTCTTTTTCATTGAGATATTCAATGTTGACGCAAAAATGGCACTTTAAATTTGATCGTTCACAGTAGATGAAAGAACAGATGTACGACATTCGCTAAAGGATGAATAGAAAGCTTAAAGTTCTCTTTTCGAAGTATATTTATCGTATTTTTCATACAAATAAATATAAACTAATGGTGTTCACTATGAATTTCTTCACTTCTATGACAGAAAAGACTTTTGAAATACGTAACAGCTTCAAAAAAGTTGCCGGAGTTATTCATGAGAGAATTATAAGATATTTTTTCCCTATCTCTTTTATATTGCTACGGACTCAGGACAATATGAAGTAATTTGTCACAAACATATTAACTGTTATGCAAGTATATTAATTGTTATTATTGTAAATTAATATTTAACACTGTAAAAAACCAACTAAAAGATGAGGTTGAAAATCGAAGAGTCGTCATTTCTCATTTAACGCGATACTTCCGCACATACACTTAAATAAATAACAGTAACGTTTCGAATGTAATACGAATGTATGGAAATTAGAGACTTCAAGCTTTAAAATGATTTCTGAACCATTTTGCTATTGTCATTTTTACCGAATTTATAGCTTGTTGAATTTGCTTATTTGTTTCATATAATGAACAAGTGTGGCTAACTAGACTTTGAGCCATACTACTTGAGAAATATTTAGAAGTAGTTTCTGATTCATCGTTGAGTCGTTGAGAAGAAGCTTCTGATTCATCGTTGAGTCGTACCACGAATGTGGTAAGTAAAGTACTTGATAAGTAAAGTGGCGGCTCATAGCGAAAATATCGGAACTAAAAATTGACATCACCCAAGAACTCAAGACGCAAACCATTTTCAACCAACATTTATCGACACTCATCATCGACATCCACGATCGACTTAGCCGAGATTCAAACCCTTTTGCGAGTTTCACTCAGCAACTTAAAAACCAACGATGTCAAATTAATGTCGAAATTATTTTCTCGCCAACGTAATTTTCTGTTCTACTTGGATAAGTCCAATTTTAATAAATTCAATATTTTAGAAACTAAGACAATTGCCATGCAATTGCATAAAACTATATTGAAAAGTAGTCTCTTGATTTATAAGGAATATAAATTTGAATCGCACAAACGTAAAAGATGTAATATTGAATAATGCTAGAAATCAAAAGATGTTATATCGCATATGATAAACAACTGTCCACATTGAAACAATTATCTAACAAACTAATAGTGACATCAACATTAGAAGTATTCCAATGGATCATTTACATCTGCATTGTGAATCTGCAATAGATTACGTAATTTTAGGGAGATTGTAAAATTACATATGATTAAATATTAATTTACAATAATAACAATTAATATACTTGCATAATAATTAATATATTTGTGACAAATTATTATATATTGTCCTGAGTCCGTAGCAATATAAAAGAGATAGGGAAAAAATATCTTATAATTCTCTTATGAATAACTCCGGCAACTTTTTTGAGGTTGTTACGTATTTCAAAAATCTTTTCTGTCATAGAAGTGAAGGAATTCATAGTGAACACCATTAGAGAGTATGATTTGTTCTGACAAATAATCGCGCACACACACAATCAAGGTTATATTAACTCGTAACACTTTACAGTTCCATATAATTTATTCGACGCATCTCTTTCTTTTTTAAAGTGTATTAATTGCACATTGTTAATGCAAATGAATAAATGTGAATGCATTAATTTATGCACCAGTCACGAGCAAATCCTCTATCACGCAGATTCTAGCAATTATATTTCTATTATTTTATGTTTTTATGTTATGAAAGCTACTAAAACTAATAAAGCTATTCAACTAAAGAAGAAACTCAGCGCGACGACCGACGCCTGCAAACGACGTTAATAGTTGAAATGAAATCGTATCAAAGCTTAATCGAGCAACAAAACTCTCAACTTACCTAGGAGAAAAGGTATCACCTATAAAGTTGCCATGATGATGAAGAAGTCTGGTCACAAACTGTGATCAATTTCTCTTGCTGCAATTCTCGCGCTAAGTGCTGCTCTGCGTGATGCACTCTTCAAATGTTGAAGTGCGTTTGACAAGATGAGAGAACGAGTGATATTTCAGAAGCAAAATTTGGGCAGCTTTTTTGTCATAAGTCTTTTACCTTGTTTGCCTTATCGCAAATGTCATCCACATGTCCTATTTTATTTGAAGACGATCAATATTTTATCGAGCACAAATATACACCAAAGTTTATAAGCTGGTTTACCGTAATAAATAAGCACAAACAAAACACACATACAGAAGTTATAATGTATGACGGATATAACAATACACATAACAAACTAACACACATCGACAAAGGAGAGTCCTAATAAATCGCTTATCTGTATTGTATGATTGCGTCAGTAATAGACTCAAAAAAATTTTTAATTACGGCCTTAACACATATATATGTACATACACTTAAGTAAATGACGATATAATAAAAATAAGAAATTTATTATATGGTAATTCTCTTCTCATAAAGAGTAGAATTAAGCAAGTCGAAGAAGTTATCGAGCGTCAAACTTATAAATTTTATTAAAGAAAAAGTAACAACATAACAAAGGCTGTATATCGTTATCTATACCAGCAATAAGTCACCGAAGGACATAAAAGAGTAAGAAATATATATCATGTTTTCGTAATTATAATAATAATAACACTTTATGCAGTTTAATATTGTATGTCAACAATATTTTAAAAACGAATTAAAAATATGTCCTCCATGTAGTTTTGCTCGTTGCCAAATTGGGGTCATTGAGGGGATATAATCCTCAGCTTTTCATTTAACGAATAGATGCGATACTCCTGTCGCGTTTTTCAGCTTTCTATCCATCCCAATTTAAGATTAATCGTTTCCTGGACAAAACCGAATTTCGTACCTTGCTCTTCATAGAGACTATATTCATTTACAGACTTGGTGTAGAAATCGTGCTGAGTATACGCCATTAGAACATGCGAGTCTTCCTGCAACAAACAAAAATGCATACAAACACACTCGAGAATATACTTATAATCTCATAATCACACGAGCCGCTTTGACAAAATGCATTAATTACCTAATTAATGCAAACTAATTTATGTACTTATTTTGATTAACTTTCTTCTTCACAACTATGTCTAATGCGTTGAATGTCGCGACGAGTTGCCCGGCGATCGTTATCGAAATTAATTCACGCA
>NW_022639499.1:136813-178455 GCF_010583005.1 Odontomachus brunneus
TACTGCGGATGACCATATTTCACTACTTTGACCCTTTATATCTTGGGAAATATTGACTTTTGGGACTTGGTGCAATGATAACTTTTTATCAGCATGGCGAAAACTATAACATAGTAAAATTTTAGCCAATTTGACCGAAAACCATTTTCCATAGATTTTGTGCGAAATCCTTTAGATTTCAACTTAAACTCTGTTTAAATAAAACAAAAGCATTGTTATAGGCTAAACTTGAAACCAAGTTTAAACAATCATTGAAAAACCTCAGTGTTTAAACTTTCAAATAGAATATTCTAATATAATATATAACAACATAAGATACATATGTTCTACGCTAAAAGTTTGAATATACTTGTATTTGAATATATTTGTATTTAAAGACCAAACTAATAACAACATTGTGTCCAGGACTAGGTGTATGTCGAGAAGTTGACTTTGAGCTTAACTTTTTCTATTGATCGCTGTACCGCGTATTCTTATACAGTTTCTTGACTACGATTAAATTATTGAACAAGCGAAACAAAAGAAGTCGATGCAACGGCCAACGACACGTCAAAAGCGTTTTATCGTTTCGTGACTACGGTAGCGTTTGGTTGGTTAGTTTGGTCCACTTAACTATCGCAACGCCTCGAACAACAAAGATAGAAAGACGCTCGCGGTGTTGCGAGTGTTAAGTGGACCAAACTCACCAACCAAACGCTATCGTGGTCGCGAAAAAAAAAGACGCCTCTGTTGACGTAGTCAAGTCGTGCGAATCGAAATTTCTGCGTTCCAATGACCACGAAGGCCTAAGTGAATTCGTCGATACATACCGCCTTTGAGGTGACATTCGACATTACTAAGTCGGGCGATAAGATCATTCCGAGGATAGTACCGTTCTGCGGGGAGCAATATTCCCCAAGTCTATGTTTATTAATAAGGACAGTTTCGTTCTTCTTCATAATGTATGATGCCTTCGGAATTAAGGAAACCAGCTCGAAATACTTTATATAATTGAAAGCCTTCTTTTGAGTTATCCTGTACATTGTCGCGCATGTGCCCATAACGGTGTCCTCGAACGCGTTGAATTCGTAGCCCCAATGGGTGAGGTCAACACCGACGCTCAGCTGATGCCCGATAAACCGGAATACTTCCAACACAATCTCCTTGTCTTTCACGTTTTCCTTCAATAAGTAATAACTCGTTGCTCCTTTCGAATCGAAGTTTATTACGCAAGGTATATTGGTGAAGACTATCGGTGTAAAAAAGTCGTAGAGTGCGGGGCCCATGCTCGGTGAACTAGAAGTGATCTTCGAGATGTGACATTTTAAACTTTGATATATATACGGCTGACATATCAATTTGAACTTCATGCCGAAGTTGCCGCCATCATAACGTGTTTCTTGTTCGCCGGAGATTAACGTGTCTATCTGCACGTGGAATATGTATGAGGGCGTAACGTTGCTTGTATTCTGTGCAAGATAGCCTGGGAAAAGTCGAATATGACATTACTCGTCGTAATGAGACCGTACCGAGGTTTAACTGAGTAACGAAACGTTCAACTGACCTAGGAAAAACGGTATCATGGGTAAAACTGTCATCGTGATCCGCTAATTACTGAATAATCCTGGTGTCTCTGTCAGAGGTTGCTTCCGCGGGATCGATCTATCTTCGCGACTTCAGTTTTCGCGTAAGATCACGTGCAACGCGCAATTCTCTGTAGAATGCGTGTTCAGGCGAGATGCAAACGAAGACAGAAATTTAGGGAAGAAATTCGAACGGCGCAAAAGAGCGAATAGATTCTTTGTTTATTGAAAAAACGAGCTTTCTCACCTTGTATATAGCCCTCGCATGTCATAAGGTAGGAACGTGTGCGCCGCAGAAACAACTTGCGAACGCTTGGCGTCGCGAATATTTATATTGCGAACCACGCAGCTGAAGAGCGATGATCATTTGTGTCCGGACAAAAGCGCCTTTCGAATCGTCTTCCAGCTATACAATAATAGCTAGAAACTAACACATAATAAAAACTAACACGTAACTGAATAAAAAATTCAAATAAATTGCCAGAGTCGTAGTAAAAATATAAATCTTATTTTTTTCAATTGTTTTATATATCTACGATTAACATATACGCGCATACACTAGTAGAACGTGAAGTAGAATTAATGCGAAATTCATGAACTGATGATCTGCAATGTGCAGAATTAAACAGATATATGTTATTTAGTTATTTAATCATTTAGTAATCGTTTGTGATAAACTGTTATAAACGCGTATAATGATATTTAGACGATAATGAAGATACAAAAGAAAAAGGAGATATATATCGTGTAAAAATTCATGTGTGAATGGTACCATCAATTTTTAATGGTAGCAGGCACAATAAAGTTGTCAATGTAAAAGTCCTTTTTATAAGTATGCTTGTCTTTGATGATGAAACAATCTAGATCAGATAATAAGGACGGCTTACACACAACAATGATAAACAGGGTATTGTCATAACGTATCTAGTTTGTTCACTACCTCGTCGTGCTTTATCTGTATCCATACTTTGAATGTTAATACAAATCTGTTGGTTGCTTCGCTACTCGGAACTACCGTGGCTCGAGAAGATCGATAATGACGTTAGTAGTTGTAATGAGATCGTATCAAAGCTTAATCGAGCAACAAAACTCTCAACTTACCTAGAAGAAAAGGTATTACCTATAAAGTTGCTATGATGATGAAGAAGTCTCGTCACAAACTGTGGTCAATTTCTCTTGCTGCAATTCTCGCGCAAAGTGCTGCTCTGCGTGATGCACTCTTCAAATATTGAAGAGTGCGTTTGACAAGATGAGAGAACGAGTGATATTTCAGAAGCAAAATTTGGGCAGCTCTTTTGTCATAAGCATTTTACCTTGTTTGTCTTATCGCAAATGTCATCCACATGTCCTATTCTATTTGAAGACGATCAATATTTTATCGAGCACAAATATCCACCAAAGTTTATAAGCTGGTTTATAAATAAGCACAAACAAAACACACATACAGAAGCTATAATGTATGACGGATATAACAATACACATAACAAACTAACACACATCGACGAAGGAGAGTCCTAATAAATCTCTTATCTGTATCTGTATTGTATGATTGCGTCAATAATAGACTCAAAAAAATTTTTAATTACGGCCTTAACACACATATATGTACATACACATAAGTCAATGACGATATAATAAAAATAAGAAATTTATTATCTGGTAATTCTATTCTCATAAAGTGTAAAATTAAACAAGTCGAAGAAGTTATCGAGAGTCAAGCTTATAAATTTTATTAAAGAAAAAATAACAACATAACAAAGGCTGTATATCGTTATCTATACCAGCAATAAGTCACCGAAGGACATAAAAGAGTAAGAAATATATATCATGTTTTCGTAATTATAATAATAATAACATTTTATGCAGTTTAATATTACATGTCAACAATATTTTAAAAACGAATTATACATATGTCCTCCATGTAATTTTGCTCGTTACCAAATTGGGGTCATTGAGTATAATCCTCAGCTTTTGATTTAACGAATAGATGCGATACTCCTGTCGCGTTTTTCAGCTTTCTATCAATCCCAATCTAAGATTAATCGTTTCCTGGACAAAACCGCCTTTACCTTGCTCATCATAGATATTATATGCATTTACAGACTTGGTGTAGAAATCATGCTGAGTATACGACATTAGAACATGCGAGGCTACCTGCAAGAAACAAAAATGCATACAAACACAATCGAGAATATACTTGTAATCTCATAATCACACGAGCCGCTTTGACAAAATGCATTAATTACCTAATTAATGCAAACAAATTTATGTACTTATTTTGATTAACTTTCTTCTTCACAACTATGTCTAATGCGTTGAATGTCGCGACGAGTTACCCGGCGATCGTTATCGAAATTAATTCACGCAAAAAGGAAAGGTATCAATGCCACGTGACTAATTCTGAACGTTCTCACTATTTTTGGTCTTTAAGGGGCAGTTTTTTAATAATAGTTTAAATTTAGATTTCAACTTAAACTCTGTTTAAATAAAACAAAAGCATTGTTATAGGCTAAACTTGAAACCAAGTTTAAACAATCATTGAAAAACCTCAGTGTTTAAACTTTCAAAATAGAATATTTTAATACAATATATAACAACATAAGATACATATGTTCTACGCTGAAAGTTTGAATATATTTGTATTTGAAGACCAAACTAATAACAACATTGTGTCCAGGACTAGGTGTATGTCGAGAAGTTGACTTTGAACTTAACTTTTTCTATTGATTGCTGTACCGCGTATTCTTATACAGTTTCTTGACTACGATTAAATTATTGAACAAGCAAAACAAAAGGAGTCGATGCAACGGCCAACGATACGTCAAAAGCGTTTTATCGTTTCGTGACTACGGTAGCGTTTGTTTGGTTAGTTTGGTCCACTTAACTCGCAACGCCTCGAACAACAAAGATAGAAAGACGCTCGCGGTGTTGCGAGTGTTAAGTGGACCAAACTCACCAACCAAACGCTACCGTGGTCGCGAAAAAAAAAGACGCCTCTGTTGACGTAGTCGAGTCATGCGAATCGAAATTTCTGCGTTTCAATGACCACGAAGGCCTAAGTGAATTCGTCGATACGTACCGCCTTTGAGGTGACATTCGATATTATGAAGTTGGGCGATAAGATCATTCCGAGAATAGTACCGTCCTGCGGGGAGCAATATTCCGCAAGTCTATTTTTACTAATATGGACAGTTTCGTTCTTCTTCAGAATGTATGTGTCCTTCGCAATTAAGGAAACCAGTTCGAAATATGTTATATAACTGAAATCCACATGTCGATTTATTCTGTACATTGTCGGGCATATGCCGATAACTGTGTCTTCGAACGCGTTGAAATCGTAGTTCGACCAATGGGTGAGGTCAACACCGACGCTCAGCTGATGCCCGATAAACCGGAATACTTTTAACACAGTCTCCTTGTCTTTCACGTTTTTCTTCAATAAGTTATAACTCGTTGCTCCTTTCGGATCGAAGTTTATTACGCAAGGTATATTGGTGAAAACTGTCGGTGTAAAAAAGTTGTTGAGTGCGGGAGCCATGCTTGATGAAGTGAACTTTGGAATGTGACATTTTAAACTTTGATCTATATACGGCTGACATATCAGTTTGAACTCCTCGCCGAAGTTGCCGTCATTATAATGTGTTAATAGTTCGCCGGTGAGTAACGTGTCTATCCGCACGTGGAATATGTACGAGGGCGTAGGGTTGCTTGTATTCTGTGCAAGATAGCCTGGGAAAAGTCGAATATGACATTACTCGTTGTAATGAGACCGTACCGAGGTTTAACTGAGTAACGAAACGTTCAACTGACCTAGGAAAAACGGTATCATGGGTAAAACTGTCATCGTGATCCGCTAATTACTGAATAATCCTGGTGTCTCTGTCAGAGGTTGCTTCCGCGGGATCGATCTATCTTCGCGACTTCAGTTTTCGCGTAAGGTCGCGAGCACCGTGCAATTCTCTGTAGACACTAAAGAATGCGTGTTCAGGCGAGATGCAAACGAAAACAGAATTTTAGGAAAGAAATTCGAACGACGCAAAAGAGCGTATAGATTCTTTGTTTATTGAAGAAACGAGCTTTCTCACCTTGTATATAGCCCTCGCGTGTCGTGTGGTAAAAGCGTGTGCGCCGCAGAAACAACTTGCGAATGCTTGGCGTCGCGAATATTTATATTGCGAACCGCGCAGCTGAAGGGCGATGATCATTTGTCCGGACAAAAGCGCCTTTCGAATCGTTTCCCAGTAATACAATAACAGCTAGAAACTAACACATAATAAAAACTAACACGTAACTGAACAAAAAATTCAAATAAATTGACAGAGTCGTTGTGAAAATATGAATCTTAATATTTTCAATTGTTTTATACATCTACGATTAACAAGTACGCGCATACACTAATAGAACGTGAAGTAGCATTAATGCAAAATTAATGAACTGATAATCTGTAATGTGCAAAATTAAACAGATATATGTTATTTAGTTATTTAATCATTTAGTAATCGTTTGTGGTAAACTGTTACGCGTATAACGCGTATAAACGCGTATAATGATATTCAGATGACGATGAAAATACAAAAAAAAAGAAGATATATACAATGTAATAATTCATGTGTGAATGATACCATCGATTTTTAATAATTATCATTATCAGTTATTTTTGTTGCTCTGTCATAGTCAATCTCATATATGTCGGTAAACATTGCTCGGTACGATTTTTATTTAAAATCACCGAAAGGTCAACATAATGCCGAAATGACGAGAAATGACTAAAAAGCTTTTCAAGCACAATTCGCTTATTTTCTCGCCATCGTAATTTTCTGTTCTTCTTGGACAAACCCTACTATAATAATTTCAATATTATAAAAATAAAATCAAATTTAATGAAACGATCGAACATTGATCAAGTACTTTTCATTGCTTTTTTACCGTATTTAATTGCATAGTAATTGAGTAGTACATAAACACTTACAAAAATGTAGTTACTGATTGCCACGCAATTGCATTAGGTAAAACTATATTCAAAAATAGTTTCTTGATTTATAAGGAATATAATTTTAAATCGCACAAACGTAAATGATGTAATGCTAGAAATATGTATAATGCTAGAAATCAAAAGATGTTATATCGCATATGATAAACAACTGTCCACAGTGAAACAATTATCTAACAAACAAATAGTGACATTAACATTAGAAGTATTCCAATAGATCGTTTACATCTGAATTGTGAATCTGCAATAGACTACGTAATTTTCGGGAGATAGTAAAATTAGATATAATTAAATAATAATTTACAATAATAACAATTAATATATTTGAATAACAATTAATATATTTGTGACAAATTAGTACATATCATCTTGAGTCCATAGCAATATAAAAGTAGTAGGGCAAAAATATCTTCTTTATAATGTTTTTACTTCCACCGATGCTAATTCGAGTGTAATTCTCTCATGAATATCTCCGGCAACTTTTTGCTGGCTGTTACGTATTTCAAAAGTCTTTTCTGTCATAGAAGTGAAGGAATTCATAGTGAACGACATTCGAGAGTGTGATTCGTTCTGCAACAAATAATCGCGCACACACATAATCAAGGTTACATTAACTCGTAACACTTTACATTTTCATATAATTTATTCGATGTATCCCATTCTCCTTCAAAGTGTATTAATTGCACATTGTTAATGCAAATGAATAAATGTGAATGCATTAATTCATGCACCAGTCGCGAGCAAATCCTTTATCGCACAGATTCCTATAATTATGTTTATGTTATGTTTTTGTTATGAAAGCTACAGAAACTAATCAAGCTATTCAACTAAAAAAGAAATTCAGCGTGACGACCGACGTCTGCAAAAATGACTATCTACGTTCTCAAATCATGCGAAACAAAATCTCAATAATCCTGATTACTAAATGAATTCATCGATACGTACTAATTTCAAGACGTAGTCATCTGGAATGTACTCGGGCTGGAACATTTTTCCCAACATATAATCATGCGACGGAGAGCACCTGTCCATGTATCTGTATTTGCTACCATGCAAAATGTGGTTTGGAATAAGTTTGAAAACCTTGTTGCCTAATATGTGAAATGTTCGGTCCAAACAGTAATCGAACACATTATAGCCAGGTTAATAAAAGACTTGGTAAAACGTCAGGCATTTGCCGATAGCGGAATTCTCCAACGCTTTGAAATAATGTCCGGTCGGTGTTACTATGTCCGTCCCGATATTCAGCTGATCCCCGACCATCTCGCAGATGTCTCGCAGAAACGACTTATTCGGGCCGTCTTGCATATAGATGTAACATTGCACTTTGTACATATTGAGTGTTATTACGAACTGTACTTGCTCGTAGATGATAGAAGGCACAACGAAGTTGTCATTGGAAAAGTTCGTTTTATAAGTATGCTGAATTTTGTCGATGAAACAATCCAGATCAAATGATAAGGACGGCTCACACACGTCAATGATAAACAGGGTATTATCATATATCTGGTTTGTTCAATAGTTCGTCGTGTTTTATCTGTATCCACACCTTGACTGTGAATACAGATTTGTTGGTTGCTTCGCTACTCGGAACTATCGTGGCTGGAGAAGACCGATAATAACGTTAGTAGTTGAGATCGTATAAAAGTAGTCGAGCAATAGAACGCTCAACTTACCTAGGAGAAAAGGTATCACCTGTAAAGTTGCCATGAAGAAACTGATCACAAACTGATCACAAACTGTGATCGATTTCTCTTGGCTGCAATTTTCGTGCTAAGTGCTGTTCTGCGTGATGCACTCTTCAACGAATTAAAAATACCTCTTCCGTTTAATTTTGCCGTTACCAAATTGAGGTCACTGAGTGTAATCCTCAGCATTTTATTGAACGAATAGATACTCGTGTCGCGTTTTTCAGTTTTCTATCTTTATCAATTTAAGATTAATCGTTTCTTGGACAGAGCCAACTATCCTATGTTGCTCATTATAGAGTTTAAATGCATTCATAGTGTTGGTGTCGAAATTGTGCAGAGTATATGTCATTTGAGACTCCGAGGATAGATGCAACAAACAAAAATGCACACACACTCGAGAATATACTTATAATCTCACAATCACACGAGCCGCTTTGACAAAATGCATTAATTACCCAGTTAATGCTAACTAATTTATGTACTTATATTGATTAACTTTCTTCAAATGCTAAAGAGTGCGTTTAAAAAGATGATAGGACGAGTGAGATTTCAGAAGCAAAATTCAGGAGGTTTTCTTACCTTAAGTCTTTTACCTTGTTTGCATGATCGCAAATGTTGCCATCCACATGTTCTATGGTATTTGAAGACGATCATTACTCTATCGAACAGAGATCCATTAAAGTTTATAAGCTGCTTTACCGTAAGAAATAGAGACAAACAAAACACAAACATATACAGATGCTACGATAATGTATAACAGATATAATAATACACATAATAAACTAATACACAATATCGACGATGGAAAGTCCTAATAAATCGTTTACCTGTATTTGTTTCGTATCATGTGATCAGTAATGGATCATGAAATATTTTTAATTACGCTCTTGAGACACATATATGTACACATAAGTGAGTGACGAGGTAATAAGAATAAGAAATTTATTATTTGGTGATTCTCTTTTCATAAAGAGAAGAATTAAGCAAGTCGGAGAAGTTATCGGGCAGCAAAATTATAAATTTTATTAAAGAAAAAATAACAACAAAACAAAGGTTGTATATTGTTATCTATACCAGCAATAAGTCATTGATGGACACAAAAGAGTAAGAAATATATATCGTGTTTTTGTAGTTATAATAATCGTAACACTTTATGCAGTTTAATACTGCATGTCAACAATATTTTAAAAACGAATTATAAATACATCCTCCGTGTAATTTTGCCCGTTATCAAATTGAGGTCACTGAGTGTAATCCTCAGCGTTTCATTGAACGAATAGATGCGATACTCGTGTTGCGTTTTTCAGTTTTCTATCCATGCCAATTTAAGATCAATCGTTTCCTGGACAGAGCCAACCACCCTATGTTGCTTATTATAGAGATTAAATTCATTTATAGTCTTGGTGTAAAAATCGTGCTGAGTATATGTCACTTGAGACCCCGAGGCTAGCTGCAACAAACAAAAATGCATACACACACACTCGAGAATATACTTATAATCTAAAATCACACGAGCCGCTTTGCATTAAAAAAAATGCATTAATTACCCATTTAATGCTAACTAATTTATGTACTTATATTGATTAACTTTCTTCTTCACAACTATGTCTAATGGGTTGAATGTCGCGACGAGTTGCCCGCCGATCGTTATCGAAATTAATTGACGCACAATGTAAAATTATCAATGTCACGTGACTACTTCTGAACGTTCTCATTATTTTTGGTCTTTAAGGGGCAGTTTTTCAATGATAGTTTAAACTTAGATTTCAACTTAAACTCTGTTCAAATAAAATAAAAGCATTGTTAGAAGCTAAACTAGAATCCAAGTTTAAACTATCATTGAAAAAACCGGCCTTCAGTGTTTAAACTTTCAACATAAAATATTCTAACATGATATATAACAATATAAGATACATATCATGTTTCACGCTGAATGTTTGAATATATTTGTATTTGAAGACTAAAATAATAACAACATTGTGTCTAGGATTAGGTATATGTCAGGAAGTTGACTTTGAACATAACTTCTTCTATCGAGCCCGCATATCCTTAGACAGTTTATTGACTACGATTAAACTGTTGAACAAACGAAACAAAAGGAGTCGATGCAACGGCCAACAGAGGCGTTTTTTCGTTTCGTGATCATGGTAGCGTTTGGTTGATTAGTTTGGTCTACTTAACTCTCGCAACGCCTCGAGCAACAAAGATAGAATGACGCTCGCGGTTTTGCGAGTGTTAAGTAGACCAAACTAAGCAACCAAACGCTGCCGTGGTCACGAAATGAAAAAACGCCTCTGTTGACGTAGTCGAGTCGTGCGAATCGAAACTCCTGCGTTCTAATAACCACGAGGGCCTAAATGAACTCGTCGATACGTACCGGCTTCGCGGTGAAATTCGGTGTTATGAGGTTTGGCCATAAGATCCTTCCCAGGATAGAATCGTTCCTCAGTATGCAATTTTCCACATTTCTCATTTTATTAATATTGACCGATTCGTCCTTCTTCATAATGTACTCCTCCTTCGCAATTAAGGAGACCAGCTTGGAATATATTATATAATTGCGAGCGTAATTACGACTTATCATGTAAACTGTCTTGCATGTGCCGATAACGGTTTCCTCTATCGCATCGAATTCGTTGCCGTCATATTTTTTGAGGTCAACGCCGACGTTCAGCTGATGCACGATAAACCGAAATACTTCCAACGCAGTCTCCTTGTTTTTCACGTTTTGCAGAAATACGTCATAACTCTTTACTCCGGACGGCTGGAAGTTCATTATGCAACGTACGTTGCTGAGTTTGTCTATTATGTATGCGGAGTCAGTGCTAGGAGAATAAGAAGGGCTCTTCTCGATGTGACATTTTAAATTTTGATCCATATACGGCTGACATTTCAGACGGAACTGCAGGTCGGCTTTGTCTTCATTATTATGTGTTCCTGAGTATCTGAATAATTCCGTTTCTATCCGCACGTGAAATATGTACGAGGGCGTAGGGTTGCTTGTATTCCGTGCAAGATAGCCTGGAAAAAGTCGAGCATGACATTACTCGTTGTAATGAGACCGTCCCGAGGTTTAACCGAGTAACGGAACGTTCAACTGACCTAGGAAAAACGGTATTATGGGTATAACTATCATCGTGATCCACTAATTACTGAATAATACTGGTGTCTCCGTGAGGTTGCTTCCGCGAGATCGATCTATCTTCGCGACTTCAGTTTTCGCGGAAGGTCACGAGCAACGTGCAATTCTTTGTGGACGCTAAAGAATGAGTGCTCAGGCGAAATGCAAATGAAAACAGAATTTTAGGAAAGAAATTCCAACGGCGCAAACGAGCGAATTCGATTCTTTGTTTATTGAAGAAACGAACTATCTCACCTTGTAAATAGCCCTCGCGTGCCGTGTGGTAGGAACGTGTGCGCCATAGAAACAACTTGCGAAGCGTGATGTCGCGAATATTTATACTGCGAACCGCGCAGCTGAGGAGCGGTGACCATTTGTGTCGGGACAAAAGCGCCTTTCGAATCGTCTTCCAGCTATACAATAATAGCTAGCAACTAACACATAATAAAAACTAACAAGTAACTGAACAAAAACTTCAAATAAAATGACAGAGTTGTAGTTAAAATATGAATCTTAATTTTTTCAACTGTTTTATACATCAACGATTAACTTGTAGAACGTGAGGTAGAATTAAGGTGAAATTAATGAACTGATGATCTGTAATGTGTAGAATTAAACAGATAAGTTATTTAGTTATTTAATCATTTAGTAATCGTTTGTGATAAACTGTTATAAACGCGTATAATGATATTTAGACGATGATGAAGATACAAAAGAAAAAGGAGATATATATCGTGTAAAAATTCATGTGTAGATAGTACCATCAATTTTTAATAATTGTCATTATCAGTTATTTTTGTTGCTCTGTCATCGTCAATCTCATATATGTCGGTAAACATTGCTCGGTACGATTTTTATTTAAAACCACCGAAAGGTCAAGATAATGCCGAAATAACTAAAAAGCTTTTCAAGCACAATTGGCTTATTTTCTCGCCATCGTAATTTTTTGGTCTTCTTGGGCAAGCTCTACTTTAAAAATTTCAATATTTTAAAAATAATAACAAAGTTAATAAAGCAATCGAAAATGGATCAAGTACTTCTTATTGCTGTTTTACCGTATTTAATTGCATAGTAACTGAGTAGTACATAAACATTTACAATAATGTAGTTACTGTTTGCCGCGCAATTGCATTAGGTAAAACTATATTCAAAACTAGTTTCTTGATTTATATCGAATATAATTTTAAATCGCACAAACGTAAAAGATGTAATGCTAGAAATATGTATAATGCTAGAAATCAAAAGATGCTATATCGCATATAATAAAAAAATGTCCGTATTGAAACAATTATTTAACAAACTAATGGTGACATTAACATTAGAAGTATTCCAATAGATCGTTTACATCTGCATTGTGAATCTGCAATAGATTACGTAATTTTCAGGAGATTGTAAAATTAGATACGATTAAATATTAATTTACAATAATAACAATTAATATATTTGCATAACAATTAATATCTTTGTGATAAATTACTACATATCGTCCTGAGTCCGTAGCAATATGTAAGTAATAGAGAAAAAATATCTTCTTTAGAATGTTTTTACTTCCACCGATGCTAATTCGAGTGTAATTCTCTCATGAATATCTCCGGCAACTTTTTACTGGCTGTTACGTATTTCAAAAGTCTTTTCTGTCATAGAAGTGAAGGAATTCATAGTGAACGACATTCGAGAGTGTGATTCGTTCTGCAATAAATAATCGCGCACACACATAATCAAGGTTACATTAACTCGTAACACTTTACATTTTCATATAATTTATTCGATGTATCCCATTCTCCTTCAAAGTGTATTAATTGCACATTGTTAATGCAAATGAATAAATGTGAATGCATTAATTCATGCACCAGTCGCGAGCAAATCCTTTATCGCACAGATTCCTATAATTATGTTTATGTTATGTTTTTGTTATGAAAGCTACAGAAACTAATCAAGCTATTCAACTAAAAAAGAAATTCAGCGTGACGACCGACGTCTGCAAAAATGACTATCTACGTTCTCAAATCATGCGAAACAAAATCTCAATAATCCTGATTACTAAATGAATTCATCGATACGTACTAATTTCAAGACGTAGTCATCTGGAATGTACTCGGGCTGGAACATTTTTCCCAACATATAATCATGCGACGGAGAGCACCTGTCCATGTATCTGTATTTGCTAACATGCAAAATGTGATTTGGAATAAGCTTAAAATCTTTGTTGCCTAATATGTGAAATGTTCGCTCCAGAAAGTAATCGGACACATTATAGCCAGGTTGATAAAAGACTTGATAAAACGTCAGGCATCTGCCGATAGCGGAATTCTCCAGCGCTTTGAAGTAATGTCCGTTCGGTATTACTATGTCCGTACCGATATTCAGCTGATCCCCGACCATCTCGCAGATGTCTCGCAAAAACGACGTATTCGGGCCGTCTTGCATATAAATGTAACATACCACTTTGTACATATTGAATGTTATTACGAACTGTACTCGCTTATAGATGATAGAAGTTACAACGAAGTTGCAATTCTAAAAATCCTTTTTATAAGTATGCTTGACTTTGTCGATGAAACAACCAAGACCAGATAAGGACGGCTCACACACGACAATGTTAAACAGGGTATTGTCATATGACGTATCTAGTTTGTGCAATAGTTCGTCGTGTTTTATCTGTGTCCACACTTTAAATGTGAATACAGATTTGTTGGTTGTTTCGCTACTCGGAACTACCGTGGTTGGAGAAAATCGATAATAAGGTTAGTAGCTGAGATCGTATAAAAGTAATCGAGCAACAGAACACTGAACTTACCTAAGAGAAAAGGTATCACGTGTACAGTTGCCATGAAGAAGTCTGATCACAATTTGTAATCGATTTCTCTTGGCTGCAATTTTCGTGCTAAGTGCTGCTCTGCGTGATGCACTTTTTAAATGCTGAAGAGTGCATTTGAAAAGATGAGAGGACGAGTGAGATTTCAGAAGCAAAATTCAGGCGGTTTTCTTATGTTATATTATAATTCTTTTACCTTATTTCCCTGATCGCAAATGTTTCCATCCACATGTTCTATGCTATTTGAAGAGGATCATTACTCTGTCGAACAGAGATCCGTCAAAGTTTATAAGATGCTTTACCGTAAGAAATAGACACAAACAAAACACAAACATATACAGATGCTACGATAATGTGTGACAGATATAACAATACACATAATAAACTAATAGACAATATCGACGAAGGAAAGTTCTAATAAATCGTTTACCTGTATTTGTTTCGTATGATTGCATCAGTAATGGACTCATGAAATACTTTTAATTACGCTCTTGAGACACATATATGTACACATAAGTGAGTGACGAGGTAATAAGAATAAGAAATTTATTATTTGGTGATTCTCTTTTCATAAAGAGAAGAATTAAGCAAGTCGGAGAAGTTATCGGGCGGCAAAATTTTATTAAAGTAAAAATAACAACATAACAAAGGCGGTATATCGTCATCTATACCAGCAATAAGTCACCGAAGGACATAAAACAGTAAGAAATATATATCGTGTTTTTGTAGTTATAATAATAGTAACACTTTATGCAGTTTAATACTCCATGTCAACAATATTTTAAAAACGAATTAAAAATACATCCTCCGTGTAATTTTGCCCGTTACCAAATTGATGTCACTGAGTGTAATCCTCAGCGTTTCATTGAACGAATAGATGCGATACTCGTGTCGCGTTTTTCAGTTTTCTATCCTTACCAATTTAAGATTAATCGTTTCCTGGACAGAGCCAACTATCCTACCTTGCTCATTATAGAGATTAAATTGATTTGAAGTACTGGTGTAGAAATCGCGCAGGTTATATGTCATTTCAGACCCCGAAATAAACTGCAACAAATAAAAATGTATACACACACACTCGAGAATATACTTATAATCTCACAATCACATGAGCCGCTTTGACAATATGTATTAATTACCCAGTTAATACTATCTAATTTATGTACTTATATTGATTAACTTTCTTCTTCACAAATATGTCTAATGGGTTGAATGTCGCGACGAGTTGCCCGGCGATCGTTATCAAAATTAATTCACGCACAATGTAAAATTATCAATGTCACGTGACTAATTCTAAACGTTCTTACTATTTTTGGTCTTTAAGTGGCAGTTTTTCAATGATAGTTTAAACTTAGGTTTAGCTTAAAAGCATTGTTAGAAGCTAAACTTGAAACCAAGTTTAAACTATCATTGAAAAAACCGGCCTTCAGTGTTTAAACTTTCAACATAAAATATTCTAACATAATATATAACAATATACGATACACATGTTCTAGGCTGAATGTTTGAACATATTTGTATTTGAAGAACAAAACAATAACAACATTGTGTCTAGGAATAGGGGTATGTCGGGAAGTTGACTTTGAATTTAACTTGTTCTATTGATTTCTACCGCGGATCCTTAGACAGTTTGTTGACTACGATTAAACTGTTGAACAAGCGAAACAAAAGGAGTCGATGCAACGGCCAACAGAGGCGTTTTTTCGTTTCGTGACCATGGTAGCGTTTGGTTGATTAGTTTGGTCTACTTAACTCTCGCAATGCCTCGAGCAACAAAGATAGAATGACGCTTGCAGATTTGCGAGTGTTAAGTGGACCAAACTAACCAACCAAACGCTACCGTGGTCACGAAACGAAAAAACGCCTCTGTTGACGTAGTCGAGTCGTGCGAATCGAAACTCCTGCGTTCTAATAACCACGAGGGTCTAAATGAAGTCGTCGATACGTACCGGCTTCGCGACGATATTCGATGTTATGAGGTTGGGCCATAAGATCCTTCCGAAGATAGAGTCGTTCCTCGATTGGCAATATTGCACAAGCCTTATTTTCTTAATATTGACCGATTCGTCCTTCTTTATAGTGTACATTTCATTCTCAATTAAGGAGACCAGCTCGGAATTTATTATATAATTGGAAGCCTTATTTCGACTTATTTTATAAATTGTCGCGCATATGCCGATAACGGTGTCCTCTAACGCACTGAATTCGACGGCGTAGTATTTTTTAAGGTTCACGCCGACGTTCAGCTGATGCGCGACAAACCGAAATACTTCCAACGCAGTCTCCTTGTTTTCCACGTTTTCCGGGAATAAGTCATAACTTCTTAATCCGTACGGATGGAAGTTCATTATGCAAAGTATGTTGCTGAGTTTGTCTATTATGTGTGCGCGGTCAGTGTTAGGTGAATAAGAAGGGCTCTTCTCGATGTGACATATTAAATTTTGATCCGTATACGGCTGACATTTCAGATGGAACTGCATGTCGGCGTTGCCTTCTATATTACGTGTTCTGAATAATAACGTTTCTATCCGCACTTGAAATGTGTACGAGGGCGTAGGGTCACTTGTATTCCCTGCAAGATAGCCTGGAAAAAGTCGAGCATGACATTACTCGTTGTAATGAGACCGTCCCGAGGTTTAACCGAGTAACGGAACGTTCAACTGACCTAGGAAAAACGGTATCATAGGTATAACTACCATCGTGATCCGCTAATTACTGAATAATACTGGTGTCTCCGTGAGGTTGCTTCCGCGGGATCGATCTATCTTCGCGACTTCAGTTTTCGCGTAAGGTCACAAGCAACGTGCAATTCTCTGTAGACGCTAAAGAATGAGTGTTCAGGCGAAATGCAAATGAAAACAGAATTTTAGGAAAGAAATTCAAACGGCGCAAAAGAGCGAATCGATTCTTTGTTTATTGAAGAAACGAACTTTCTCACCTTGTAAATAGCCCTCGCGTGCCGTGTGGTAGGAACGTGTGCTCCGCAGAAACAACTTGCGAAGCTTGGTGTTGCGAATATTTATACTGCGAACCGCGCAGCTGAGGAGCGATGATTATTTGTGTCCGGACAAAAGCGCCTTTCGAATCGTCTTCCAGCTAGATAATAAAAACAATAATAGCTAGATAATGTATGACAGATTTAACAATACATGTAATAAACTAATACACAATATCGATGAAGGAAGGTCCTAATAAATCGTTTACCTATATTTGTTATCGTATGATTGCATCAGTAATGGACTCATGAAATATTTTTAATTACGCTCTTGGGATACATATATGTACACATAAGTGAGTGGCGAGGCAATAAGAATAAAAAATTTATTATTTAGTGATTCTCTTTTCATAAAGAGAAGAATTTAGCAAGTCGGAGAAGTTATCGGGCTGCAAAATTATAAATTTTATTAAAGAAAAAATAACATAACAAAGGCTGTATATCGTTATCTATACCAACAATAAGTCACCGAAGGACATAAAAGAGTAAGAAATATATATCGTGTTTTTGTAGTTATAATAATAGTAACACTTTATGCAGTTTAATACTGCATGTCAACAATATTTTAAAAACGAATTATAAATACATCCTCCGTGTAATTTTGCCCGTTATCAAATTGAGGTCACTGAGTGTAATCCTCAGCGTTTCATTGAACGAATAGATGCGATACTCGTGTTGCGTTTTTCAGTTTTCTATCCATGCCAATTTAAGATCAATCGTTTCCTGGACAGAGCCAACCACCCTATGTTGCTTATTATAGAGATTAAATTCATTTATAGTCTTGGTGTAAAAATCGTGCTGAGTATATGTCACTTGAGACCCCGAGGCTAGCTGCAACAAACAAAAATGCATACACACACACTCGAGAATATACTTATAATCTAAAATCACACGAGCCGCTTTGCATTAAAAAAAATGCATTAATTACCCATTTAATGCTAACTAATTTATGTACTTATATTGATTAACTTTCTTCTTCACAACTATGTCCAATGGGTTGAATGTCGCGACGAGTTGCCCGGCGATCGTTATCGAAATTAATTCACGCACAATATAAAATTATCAATGTCACGTGACTAATTCTGAACGTTCTCACTATTTTTGGTCTTTAAGGGGCAGTTTTTCAATGATAGTTTAAACTTAGATTTCAACTTAAACTCTGTTTAAATAAAACAAAAGCATTGTTAGAAGCTAAACTTGAATCCAAGTTTAAACTATCATTGAAAAAAACTGGTTTTCAGTATTTAAACTTTCAAAATAGGATATTCTAACATAATATATAACAATATAAGATACATATGTTCTACGCTGAACGTTTGAATATATTTATATTTGGAGACCAAAACAATGACAACATTGTGTTTAGGATTAGGTTATGTCGGGATATTGACTTTGAACTTATCGTGTTCTATTGATTTCTACCGCGTATCCTTAGACAGTTTCTTGACTACGATTAAACTGTTGAATCAGCGAAATAAGAGAAGTCGATGCAACGGCCAACGACACGTCAACAAAGGCGTTTTTTCGCTTCGTGACCACGGTAGCGTTTTGTTGATTAGTTTGGTCCACTTACCTCTCGCAACGCCTCGAGAAACAAAGATAGAATGATACTCGCGATTTTGCGAGTGTTAAGTGACCAAACTAACCATCCAAACGCTACCGTGGTCACGAAACGAAAAAACGCCTCTGTTGATGTGGTCGAGTCGTGCGAATCGAAATTCCTGCATTCCAATCACGAGGGCCTAAGTGAATTTGTGATACGTACCGGCTTCGCGATAACATTCGATGTTATGAGGTTGGGCCATAAGATCCTTCCCAGGATAGAATCGTCCTTCGGTGTGCAATCTTCCACAATTCTTATTTTATTAATAAGGACCGATTCGTTCTTCTTCATAATGTACTCCTCCTTCGCAATTAAGGAGACCAGCTCGGAATAACTTATATAATTGGAAGCCTTATTACGACTTAATTTGTAAATTGTTCCGCATATGCCGATAACGGTGTCCTCTATTGCGCTGAATTCATAGCCGTAGTATTTGGTGAGGTCAACGCCGACGCTCAGCTCATACGCGATAAACCGGAATACTTCCAACACAGTTTCCTTGTTTCTCACGTTTTCCGGGAATACGTCATAACTCGTTACTCCGAACGATTGGAAGTTCATTACGCAAGGTATGTTGCTGAGTTTGTCTATTGTGTATGCGGGGTCAATGCCATGTGAATAAGAAGTGGTCTTCTCGATATGACATTTTAAATTTTGATCCATATACGGCTGACATTTCAGATTGAACTGCAGGCCGACGTTGCCTTCATTATTACGTGTTTCTGAGTCTCCGAATAATAACGTTTCTATCCGCACGTGGAATATGTACGAGGGCGTAGGGCTGCTTGTATTCTGTGCAAGATAGCCTAAAAAAAGTCGAGCATGACATTACTCGTTGTAATGAGACCGTACCGAGGTTTAACCGAGTAACGGAACGTTCAACTGACCTAGGAAAAACGGTATCATGGGTATAACTATCATCGTGATTCGCTAATTACTGAATAATCCTGGTGTCTCTGTGAGGTTACTTCCGCGGGATCGATCTACCTTCGCGACTTCAGTTTTCGCGTAAGGTCACGTGCAACGTGCAATTCTTTGTAGACGCTAAAGAATGCGTGTTTAGGCGAGATGCAAACGAAAACAGAATTTTAGGAAAGAAATTCAAACGGCGCAAAAGAGCGAATCGATTCTTTGTTTATTGAAAAAATGAGCTTTCTCACCTTGTATATAGCCCTCGCGTGCCGTGTGGCAGCAATGTGCACTGCAGAAAGAACTTGCGAAGCTTGGTGTCGCGAATATTTATACTGCGAACCGCGCTGAAGAGCGATGATCATTTGTGTCCGAACAAAAGCGCCTTTTGAATTGTCTTCCAGCTATACAATAATAGCTAGAAACTAACACATAATAAAAACTAACACGTAACTGAGCAAAAACTTCAAATAAATTGACAGAGTTGTAGTGAAAATATGAATCTTAATTTTTTCAACTGTTTTATACATCTACAATTAACATGCACGCGCATACACTAGAAGAACCCCTAATAGCACAGATGTCCAGGAGACATCCAGAGGACATCCTGAGGACATACTGAAGACATTCTTTGTCCTCAGGACGTCCTTAGGACGTCGTCAGGAGGTCTTGTGCTGTCTGGGACGTGAAGTAGTATAATGCGAAATTAATAAATCTGTAATGTGCTGAATTAAACAGCTATAAGTTATTTAGGTATTTAATCATTTAGTAATCGTTTGTGATAAACTTTCACGAGTATAATGATATTTAGAAGATGATGAAGATACAAAAGAAGAAGGAGATATATATCGTGTAATAATTCATGTGTGAATGGTACCATCAATTTTTAATAATTGTCATTATCAGTTATTTTTGTTGCTCTGTCATCGTCAATCTCATATATGTCGGTAAACATTGCTCGGTACGATTTTTATTTAAAATCACCAAAAGTCCAACATAATGCCGAAATGACGGGAAATGACTAAAAAGCTTTTCAAGTACAATACGCTTATTTTCTCGCCACCGTAATTTTCTGTTCTGCTTGAGCAAACCCTACTTTAATAATTTCAATATTTTAAAAATAAAGACAATTTTAATGAAACGATCGAATATGGATCAAAAACACTTTTCATTGCTGTTTTGCCGTATTTAATTTCATAGTAACTGAGTAGCACATAAACATTTACAAAATTGTAGTAACTGATTGCCACGCAATTGCATTAGGTAAAACTATATTCAAAAGTAGTTACTTGATATGTAAGGAATATAACTTTAAATCGCACAAACGTAAAAGATGTAATGCTAGAAATATATATAATGCTAGAAATCAAAAGATGCTATATCGCATATGATAAACATCTGACAACTGTCCACAATGAAACAATTTTCTAATAAACTAATGGTGACATTAACATTGAAAGTATTCCAATATATCGTTTACATCTGCATTGTGAATCTGCAATAGATTGCGCAATTTCCGGGAGATTGTAAAATTAGATAAGATTCTATATTAATTTACAATAATAACAATTAATATATTTACATAACAATTAATATATTTGTGACAAATTACTAAATATCATCCTGAGTCCATAGCAATATAAAAGTAATAGGGAAAAAATATCTTCTTTATAATGTTTTTACTTCCACCGATGCTAATTTGAGTGTAATTCTCTCATGAATATTTCCAGCAACTTTTTTAAGGCTGTTACGTATTTCAAAAGTCTTTTCTGTCATAGAAGTGAAGGAATTCGTAGTGAACGACATTCGAGAGTGTGATTCGTTCTGCAACAAATAATCGCGCACACACATAATCAAGGTTACATTAACTTATAACACTTTACATTTTCATATAATTTATTCGATGTATTCCTTCAATGTGTATTAATTGCACATTGCTAATACAAATGAATAAATGTGAATGCATTAATTCATGTACCAGTCGCGAGCAAATCTTCTATCGCGCAGATTCCAGCAATTATGTTAATGTTATGTTTTTATGTTGTGAAACCTATAAAAAATAATCAAGCTATTCAACTAAAAAAGAAATTCAGCGCGTCGACCGACGTCTGCAAAAATCACTATGAACGTTCTCAATTCATGCGAATTAAAATCTCAATAATCATGAATACTAAATGAATTCATCGATACGTCCTAACTTCAAGACGCAGTCATCTGGAATGTACTCGGGCTGGTACATTTTTCCCAACATATAATCACGCGGCGGAAAGCACCTGTCCATGTATCTGTATTTGCTAACGTGCAAAGTGTGGTTTGGAATAAGCTTGAAATTCTTGTTGCCTGATATGTGAAATGTACGGTCCAGACAGTAGTCGGACACATTATAGCCAGGTTGATAGAACGTTAGACATCTGTCGATGGCGGAATTCTCCATCGCTTTGAAGTAATGTCCGTTCGGTATTACTATGTCCGTATCAATATTCAGCTGATCCCCGACCATCTCGCAGATGTCTCGCAAAAACGACTTATTCGGGCCGTCTTGCATATAGATGTAACATTGCACTTTGTACATATTGAATGTTATTACGAACTGTACTCGCTCGTAGATGATAGAGGGTACAACGAAGTTGTCATTGGAAAAGTCCGTTTTACAAGTATGCTTTATTTTGTCGATAAAACAATACAGATCAAATAATAAGGACGGCTCACACACGACAATGATAAACAGGGTATTGTCATATGGCGTATCTAGTTTGTTCAATATTTCGTCGTGTTTTATCTATATCCTTTGAATGTCGATACAGATTTGTTGTTTGCTTCGCTACTCGGAACTACCGTGGCTAGAGAAGATCGATAATAACGTTAGTAGTTGAGAGCGTATCAAAATAATCGAGCAACAGAACACTCAACTTACCTAGGAGAAAAGGTATCACTTGTAAAGTTGCCATGAAGAAGTCTGATCACAATCTGTGATCGATTTCTCTTGGCTGCAATTCTCGTGCTAAGTGCTGCTCTGCGTGATGCACTCTTTAAATGCTGAAGAGTGCATTTGAAAAGATGAGAGGACGAGTGAGATTTCAGAAGGAAAATTCAGGCGGTTTTCTTTTCTTATATTATAATTCTTTTACCTTATTTTCCTGGATGCAAATGTTTGCATCCACATGTTCTATGCTATTTGAAGAGGATCATTACTTTGTCGAACAGAGATCCGCCAAAGTTTATAAGCTGCTTTATCGTAAGAAATAGACACAAACAAAACACAAACATATACAGATGCTACGATGACGTATGATAGATATAACAATACACATAATAAACTAATAGACAATATCGAAGAAAAAAAGTCCTAATAAATCGTTTACCTGTATTTGTTTCGTATGATTGCATCAGTAATGGACTCATGAAATATTTTTAATTACGCTCTTAGGACACATATATGTACACATAAGTGAGTGACGAGGTAATAAGAATAAGAAATTTATTATTTGGTGATTCTCTTTTCATAAAGAGAAGAATTAAGCAAGTCGGAGAAGTTATCGGGCGGCAAAATTTTATTAAAGAAAAAATAACATCATAACAAAGGCGGTATATCGTCATCTATACCAGCAAGAAGTCACCGAAGGACATAAAATAGTAAGAAATATTAATCGTGTTTTCATAGTTATAATAATAGTAACACTTTATGCAGTTTAATACTGCATGTCAACAATATTTTAAAAACGAATTAAAAATACATCCTTCGTGTAATTTTGCTCGTTACCAAATTGATGTCACTGAGTGTAATCCACAGCGTTTCATTGAACGAATAGATGCGATACTCGTGTCGCGTTTTTCAGTTTTCTATCCATACCAATTTAAGATCAATCGTTTCCTTGACAGAGCCAACTGTCCTATCATGCTCATTATAGAGATTAAAATTATTTATAGCATAAGTGTAGAAATCGCGCAGGTTATATGTCATTTGAGACCACGAGATTAGCTGCAACAAACAAAAATGCATACACACACACTCGAGAATATACTTATAATCTCACAATCACATGAGCCGCTTTGACAAAATGCATTAATTACCCAGTTAATGCTAACTAATTTATGTACTTATATTAATTAACTTTCTTCTTCACAACTATGTCTAATGCGTTGAATGTCGCGATGAGTGGCCCGGCGATCGTTATCAAAATTAATTCACGCACAATGTAAAATTATCAATGTCACGTGACTAATTCTGAACGTTCTCACTATTTTTGGTCTTTAAGGGGGAGTTTTTCAATGATAGTTTAAATTTAGATTTCAACTTAAACTTTGTTTAAATAAAATAAAAGCATTGTTAGAAGCTAAACTTGAATCCAAGTTTAAACTATCATTGAAAAAACCGGTCTTCAGTGTTTAAATTTTCAACATAAAATATTCTAACATGATATATAACAATATAAGATACATATGTTCTACGCTGAATGTTTAAACATTTGTATTTGAAGACCAAAACAATAACAACTTTGTGTCTAGGAATAGGTGTATGTCGGGAAATTGACTTTGAACTTATCTTGTTCTATTGATTTCTACCGCGTATCCTTAGACAGTTTGTTGACTACGATTAAATTATTGAACAAGCGAAACAAAAGGAGTCGATGCAACGGCCAACAGAGGCGTTTTTTCGTTTCGCGACCATGGTAGCGTTTGGTTGATTAGTTTGGTCTACTTAACTCTCGCAACGCCTCGAGCAACAAAGATAGAATGACGCTCGCGATTTTGCGAGTGTTGGACCAAACTAACCAACCAAACGCTACCGTGGTCACAAAACGAAAAAACGCCTCTGTTGACGTAGTCGAGTCGTGCGAATCGAAACTCCTGCGTTCTAATGACCACGAGGGCCTAAATGAACTCGTCGATACGTACCGGCTTCGCGGTGATATTCGGTGTTATGAGGTTGGGCCATAAGATCCTTCCCAGGATAGAATCGTCCCTCGGTGTGCAATCTTCCACAATTCTCAGTTTATTAATAATGACCGATTCGTTCTTCTTTATAATGTACTTCTCCTTCGCAATTAAGGAGACCAGCTCGGAATAACTTATATAATCGGGAGCGTTATTATGACTTATTTGGTAAATTGTCCAGCATGTGCCGATAACGGTGTCCTCTATCGCGTTGAATTCGTAGTCGTAGTATTTTTTGAGGTCAACGCCGACGCTCAGCTGATGCCCGATAAACCGAAATACTTCCAACGCAGTCTCCTTGTTTTCCACGTTTTCCGGGTATACGTCATAACTCTTTACTCCGTTCGGTTGGAAGTTCATTATGCAATGTATGTTGCTGAGTGTGTCTATTATATGTGCGGAATCAGTGCTACGTGAATAAGAATTGGCATTCTGGATGTGACATTTTAAATTTTGATCCATATACAGCTGACATTTCAGATTGAAATCCAGGCTGGCGTTGCCTTCATTATTACGTGATCCTGTGTATCCGAATAATAACGTTTCTATCTGCACGTGGAATATGTACGAGGGCGTAGGGTTGCTTGTATTCCGTGCAAGATAGCCTGGAAAAAGTCGAGCATGACATTACTCGTTGTAATGAGACCGTCCCGAGGTTTAACCGAGTAACGGAACGTTCAACTGACCTAGGAAAAACGGTATTATGGGTATAACTATCATCGTGATCCGCTAATTACTGAATAATACTGGTGTCTCCGTGAGGTTGCTTCCGCGGGATCGATCTATCTTCGCGACTTCAGTTTTCGCGTAAGATCACGAGCAACGTGCAATTCTCCGTAGAGGCTAAAGAATGAGTGCTCAGGCGAAATGCAAATGAAAACAGAATTTTAGGAAAGAAATTCAAACGGCGCAAAAGAGCGAATCGATTCTTTGTTTATTGAAGAAACGAACTTTCTCACCTTGTATATAGCCCTCGCGTGCCGTGTGGCAGCAATGTGCACTGCAGAAAGAACTTGCGAAGCTTGGTGTCGCGAATATTTATACTGCGAATCGCGCAACTAAGAAGCGGTGATCATTTGTGTCCGGACAAAAGCGCCTTTCGAATCGTCTTCCAGCTATACAATAATAGCTAGAAACTAACACATAATAAAAACTAACAAGTAACTGAACAAAAACTTCAAATAAATTGACAGAGTCGTTGTGAAAATATGAATCTTAATCATCAAATATTGCCATCCACATGTTCTGGCTATTTGAAGACGATTATTATTCTATCGTACAGAGATCCGTCAAAGTTTATAAGCTGCTTTACCGTAAGAAATAAACACAAATGAAACACAAACACATGCTACGATGCACAGATGCTACGATAATGTATGACAGATATAACAATACATGTAATAAACTAATACACAATGTTAACGAAGGAAAGTCCTAATAAATCGTTTACCTATATTTGTTTCGTATGATTGCATCAGTAATGGTTTCATGAATCATTTTTAATTACGCTCTTGAGACACATATATGTACACATAAGTGAGTGACGAGGTAATAAGAATAAGAAATTTATTATTTGGTGATTCTCTTTTCATATAGAGAAGAATTAAGCAAGTCGGAGAAGTTATCGGGCCGCAAAATTATAAATTTTATTATAGAAAAAATAACAACATAACAAAGGCGGTATATCGTCATCTATACCAGCAATAAGTCACCGAAGGACATAAAACAGTAAGATATGTATATCGTGTTTTTGTAGTTATAATAATAGTAACACTTTATGCAGTTTAATACTCCATGTCAACAATATTTTAAAAACGAATTAAAAATACATCCTCCGTGTAATTTTGCCCGTTACCTAATTGATGTCACTGAGTGTAATCCTCAGCGTTTTATTGAACGAATAGATGCCATAGTCGTCTTGCGTTTTTCAGTTTTCTATCCATACTAATTTAACATAAATCGTTTCGTGGATAGAACCAACTATCTTATCTTGCTCATCATAGAGATTAAATTCATTTATAGTGTTGGTGTAGAAATCGTGCTGAGTATATGTCATTTGAGACTCCGAGCTTAGCTGCAACAAACAAAAATGCACACACACTCGAGAATATACTTATAATCTCATAATCACACAAGCCGCTTTGACAAAATGCATTAATTACCCAGTTAATGCTAACTAATTTATGTACTTATATTGATTAACTTTCTTCTTCACAACTGTGTCTAATGGGTTGAATGTCGCGACGAGTTTCCCAGCGATCGTTATCGAAATTAATTCACGCACAATATAAAATTATCAATGTCACGTGACTAATTCTGAACGTTCTCACTATTTTTGGTCTTTAAGGGGCAGTTTTTCAATGATAGTTTAAACTTAGATTTCAACTTAAACTCCGTTTAAATAAAACAAAAGCATTGTTAGAAGCTAAACTTGAATCCAAGTTTAAATTATCATTGAAAAAACCGGCCTTCAGTGTTTAAACATTCTACATAAAATATTCTAACATAATTTATAACAACATAAGATACATATGTTCTACGCTGAATGTTTGACCATATTTGTATTTGAAGACCAAAACAATAACAATATTGTGTCTAGGACTAGGTGTATGTCGGGAAGTTGATTTTGAACTTAACGTGTTCTATTGATCTCTACCGCGTATTTTTAGACAGTTTCTTGACTACGATTAAATTGTTGCACAAGCGAAACAAAAGGAGTCGATGCAACGGCCAACAGAGGCGTTTTTTCGTTTCGTGACCATGGTATCGTTTGGTTGATTAGATTGCTCTACTGAACTCTTTCAATGCCTCGAGCAACAAAGATAGAATGACGCTCGCGGTTTGGCGAGTGTTAAGTGGATCAAACTAACCAACCAAACGCTACCGTGGTCACGAAACGAAAAAACGCCTCTGTTGACGTAGTCGAGTCGTGCGAATCGAAACTCCTGCGTTCTAATGACCACGAGGATCTAAATGAACTCGTCGATACGTACCAGCTTCGCGACGATATTCGATGTTATGAGGTTGGGCCATAAGATCCTTCCGAAGATAGCAGCGTTCCTCGATTTGCAAGATTCCACAAGCCTTATTTTCTTAATATTGACCGATTCGTCCTTCTTTATAGTGTACACTTCCTTCGCAATTAAGGAGACCAGCTCGGAATATAACATATAATTGGAAACCTTATTTCGACTTATTGTGTAAATTGTCGCGCATATGCCGAATACGGTGTCTTCTATCGCGCTGAATTCGTAGCCGTAGTATTTTTTAATGTCAACGCCGACGCTCAGCTGATGCCCGATAAACCGAAATACTTCCAACGCAGTCTCCTTGTTTTCCACGTTTTCCGGGAATACGTCATAACTGCTTACTCCGTACGGTTGGAAGTTCATTATGCAATGTATGTTGCTGAGTTTGTCTATTATGTGTGCGGGGTCAGTGCTAGGTGAATAAGAAGTAGTTTTTTCGATGTGACATTTTAAATTTTGATCCATAAACGGCTGACATTTCAGATTGAACTGCAGATCGGCGTTGCCTCCATTATTACGTGTTCCTGAATATCCGAATAATAACGTTTCTATCCGCACGTGAAATATGTACGAGGGCGTAGGACTGCTAGTATTCCATGCAAGATAGCCTGGAAAAAGTCGAGCATGACATTACTCGTTGTAATGAGACCGTCCCGAGGTTTAACCGAGTAACGGAACGTTCAACTGACCTAGGAAAAACGGTATCATGGGTATAACTATCATCGTGGTCCGTTAATTACTGAATAATACTGGTGTCTCCGTGAGGTTGCTTCAGCGGGATCAATCTATCTTCGCGACTTCAGTTTTCGCGTAAGGTCACAAGCAACGTGCAATTCTCTGTAGACGCTAAAGAATGAGTGTTCAGGCAAAATGTAAACGAAAACAGAATTTTAGGAAAGAAATTCAAACGGCGCAAACGAGCGAATCGATTCTTTGTTTATTGAAGAAACGAACTTTCTCACCTTGTATATAGCCCTCGCGTGCCGTGTGGTAGGAACGTGTACGCCGCAGAAACAACTTGCGAAAGCTTGGTGTCGCGAATATTTATACTGCGAACCGCGTAGCTAAAGAGCGATCATCATTTGTGTCCGGACAAAAGCGTCTTTCGAATCGTCTTCCAGCTATACAATAATAGCTAGAAACTAACCCATAATAAAAACTAAGACGTAACTGAACAAAACTTCAATTAAATTGATAGAGTAGTGAAAATATGACTCTTAATGTTTTCAACTTAACTTTTTTTTATACATCTACGATTAACATGCACGCGCATACACTTGTAGAACGTGAAGTAGAATTAAGGTGAAATTAATGAACGCATGTTCTATAATGTGCAGAATTAAACAGATATAAGTTATTTAGTTATTTAATCATTTAGTAATCGTTTGTGGTAAACTGTTATAAACGCGTATAATGATATTTAGACGATGATAAAGATACAAAAGAAAAAGGAGATATATATCGTGAAAAATTCATGTGTGTGTGTGGATGGTACCATCAATTTTTAATAATTGTCATTATCAGTTATTTTTGTTGTTCTGTCATCGGCAATCTCATATATGTCGGTAAACATTGCTCGGTACGAAATTGATTTAAAACCGATAGGTCAAGATAACGCCGAAATGACTAAAAAGCTTTTCAAGCACAATTCGCTTATTTTCTCGCCATCGTAATTTTTTGGTCTTTTTGGGCAGGCGCTACTTTAATAATTTCAATATTTTAAAAATAAAGACAAATTTAATAAAACGATCGAAAATGGATCAAATACTTTTTATTGCTGTTTTACCGTATTTAATTGCATAGAAACTGAGTAGTAAATATTTACAATAATGTTGTTACTGTTTGCCACGCAATTGCATTACGTAAAACTATATTCAAAAGTAGTTTCTTGATTTATAAGGAATATAATTTTAAATCGCACAAACGTAAAAGATGTAATGCTAGAAATATGTATAATGCTAGAAATCAAAAGATGCTATATCGCATATGATAAACAAATGTCCGTATTGAAACAATTATCTAACAAACTAATAGTGACATTAACGTTAGAAGTATTCCAATAAATCGTTTACATCTGCATTGTGAATCTGCAATAGATTACGTAATTTTCAGGAGATTGTAAAATTAGATATGATTAAATATTAATTTACAATAATAACAATTAATATATTTGCATAACAATTAATATCTTTGTGATAAATTACTACATATCGTCCTGAGCCCGTAGCAATATAAAAGTAATAGGGAAAAAATATCTTCTTTATAATATTTTTACTTCCCCCGATGCTAATTTGAGTGTAATTCTCTCATGAATATCAACGGCAACTTTTTTAATGCTGTTACGTATTTCAAAAGCCTTTTCTTTCATAGAAGTAATGGAATTCATAGTGAACGACATTCGAGAGTGTGATTCGTTCTGCAACAAATAATCGCGCACACACACAATCAAGGTTACATCAACTCGTAACACTTTACATTTTCATATAATTTATTCGACCTATCCCTTTCTCCTTCAAAGTGTGATAATTGCACATTGTTAATGCAAATGCATAAAAGTGAATGCATTAATTCATGCACCAGTCGCGAGCAAATCCTCTATCGCGCAGATTCCAGCAATTATGTTTATGTTATGTTTTTGTGTTATGAAAGCTACAGAAACTAATCAAGCTATTCAACTAAAAAAGAAATTCAGCGACGATCGACGTCTACAAAAATCACTATCAACGTTTTCAAATCATGCGAATCAAAGTCTCAATAATCATGAATACTAAATGAATTCATCGATACGTCCTAACTTCAACACGCAGTCATCTGGAATGTACTCGGGCTGGTACATTTTTCCCAACATATAATCACGCGGCGGAAAGCACCTGTCCATGTATCTGTATTTGCTAACGTGCAAAGTGTGGTTTGGAATAAGCTTGAAATTCTTGTTGCCTGATATGTGAAATGTACGGTCCAGACAGTAGTCGGACACATTATAGCCAGGTTGATAGAAGACTTGGTAAAACGTCAGGCATCTGCCGATGGCGGAATTCTCCATCGCTTTGAAGTAATGTCCGTTCGGTGTTACTATGTCAGTACCGATATTCAGCTAATCCCCGACCATCTCGCAGATGTCTCGCAAAAACGACTTACTCGGGCTGTCTTGCATATAGATGTAACATTGTACTTTGTACATATTAAATGTTATTACGTACTGTACTCGCTCGTAGATGATAGAAGGTACAACGAAGTTGTCATTGGAAATGTCCGTTTTACAAGTATGTTTAATTTTGTCGCTAAAACAATACAGATCAAATAATAAGGACGGCTCACACACGACAATGATAAACAGGGTATTGTCATATGGCGTATCTAGTTTGTTCAATAGTTCGTCGTGTTTTATCTGTATCCTTTGAATGTCAATACAGATTTGTTGGATGCTTCGCTACTCAGAACTACCGTGGCTGGAGAAGACCGATAATAACGTTAGTAGTTGAGATCGTATCAAAGTAATCGAGCAACAGAACGCTCAACTTACCTAGAAGAAAAGGTATTACCTGTAAAGTTGCCAAGAAGAAGTTTAATCACAAACTGTGATTGATTTCTCTTGGCTGCAATTTTCGTGCTAAGAGCTGCTCTGCGTGATGCACTCTTCAAATGCTGAAGAGTGCGTTTGAAAAGATAAGAGGACGAGTGAGATATCAGAAGCAAAATTCAGTGGTTTTCTTATCTTATAAGTCTTTTACCTTGTTTGCATGATCGCAGATGTTGTCATCCACATGTTCTATGCTTTTTGAAGACGATCATTACTCTGTCGAACAGAGATCCATTAAAGTTTATAAGCTGTTTTACCGTAAGAAATAGACACAAACAAAACACAAACATATACAGATGCTACGATAATGTATGACAGATATAACGATACACATAATAAACTAATAGACAATATCGACGAAGGAAAGTCCTAATAAATCGTTTACCTCTATTTGTTTCGTATGATTGCATTAGTAATGGACTCATGAAATATTTTTAATTACGCTCTTGAGACACATATATGTACACATAAGTGAGTGACGAGGTAATAAGAATAAGAAATTTATTATTTGGTGATTCTCTTTTTATAAAGAGAAGAATTAAGCAAGTCGGAGAAGTTATCGGGCGGCAAAATTATAAATTTTATTATAGAAAAAATAACAACATAACAAAGGCTGTATATTGTTATCTATACCAGCAATAAGTACCGAAGGACATAAAAGAGTAAGAAATATATATCGTGTTTTCGTAGTTAGTAACAGTTTATGCAGTTTAATACTGCATGTCAACAATATTTTAAAAACGAATTAAAAATACATCCTCCGTGTAATTTTGCCCGTTACCAAATTGAGGTCATTGAGTGTAATCTTCAGCGTTTCATTGAACGAATAGATGCGATATTCGTGTCGCGTTTTTCAGTTTTCTATCCATCCCAATTTAAGATTAATCGTTTCCTGGACAGAGCCAACTATCCTATGTTGCTCACTATAGAGATGAAATTCATTTATAGTCTTGGTGTAGAAATCGTGTGAAGTATATGTCATTTGAGACTCCGAGCTTTGCTGCAACAAACAAAAATGCATACAAACACACTCGAGAATATACTTATAATCTCATAATCACACAAGCCGATTTGACAAAATGTATTAATTACCTAATAAATGCTAATATATGTACTTATATTGATTAACTTTCTTCGTCACAACTATGTCTAATGCATTGAATGTCGAGACGAGTTGCCCGGAGATCGTTATCGAAATTAATTCACGCACAATGTAAAATTATCAATGTCACGTGACTAATTCTGGACGTTCTCACTATTTTTGGTCTTTAAGGAGCAGTTTTTCAATGTTAGTTTAAACTTAGATTTCAACTTGAACTCTGTTTAAATAAAACAAAAGCATTGTTAGAAATTAAACTTGAATCCAAGTTTAAACTATCATTGAAAAAACCGGCCTTCAGTGTTTAAACATTCAACATAGAATATTCTAACATAATGTATAGCAACATAAGATACATATTTTCTACGCTAAATGTTTGAACATATTTGTATTTGAAGACCAAAACTATAACAACATTGTGTCTAGGACTAGGTGTATGTCGGAAAGTTGACTTTGAACTTAACTTAATCTATTGATCCCTACCACGTATCCTTAGACAGTTTCTTGACTACGATTAAACTGTTGCACAAGGGAAACAAAAGGAGTCGATGCAACGGCCAACAGAGGCGTTTTTTCGTTTCGTGACGATGGTAGCGTTTGGTTGATTAGTTTGGTCTACTTAACTCTCGCAACGCCTCGAGCAACAAAGATAGGATGAGGCTCGTGGTTTTGCGAGTGTTAAGTGGACCAAACTAAGCAACCAAATGCTACCGTGGTCACGAAACGAAAACACGCCTCTGTTGACGTAGTCGAGTCGTGCGATTCGAAACTCCTGAGTTTAAATGACCACGAGGGCCTAAATGAATTCATCGATACGTACCGGCTTCGCGATGATATTCGATGTTATGAGGTTGGGCCATAAGATCCTTCCGAGGATAGAATTGTCCTTCGGTGTGCAATATTCCACACGTCTTAGTTTATTAATAAGGAGGAATTCGTTCTCCTTTATAATGTATCTTTCCTTTGCAATTAAGGAGACCAGCTCAGAATAACTTATATAATTGAAAGCCTTATTTCGAGTTATTTTGTAAATTGTCGCGCATGTGCCGATAACGGTGTCCTCTATCGTGCTGAATTCGTAGCCCCAATTGTTGAGGTCAACACCGACGCTCAGCTGATGCCCGATAAACCGGAATACTTCCAACACAGTTTCCTTGTTTTCCATATTTTCCGAGAATACGTGATAATTCGTTACTCCGTACGGTTGGAAGTTCATTATGCAAGATGTGTTGCTGAGTTTGTCTATTATGTGTGCAGAGTCAGTTCTAGGTGAATAAAAAATGATCTTCGGGATGTGACATATTAAATTTTGATCCATATACGGTTCACACTTCAGATTGAATTGCAGGCCGGCGTTGCTTCCATTAATAGCTGTTCCTGAGTATCCTAATAATAACGTTTCTATCCGCACGTGGAATATGTACGAGATCCCAGGGGTGTTTGTATTCCGTGCAAGATAGCCTGGAAGAAGTCGAGCATGACATTACTCGTTGTAATGAGACCGTACCGAGGTTTAACCTAGTAACGGAACGTTTAACTGACCTAAGAAAAACGGTATCATCGGTATAACTATCATCGTGATTCGCTAATTACTGAATAATGCTGGTGTCTCTGTGAGGTTGCTTCCGCGAGATCGATCTATCTTCGCAACTTCAGTTTTCGCGTAAGGTCACGTGCAACGTGCAATTCTTTGTAGACGCTAAAGAATGCGTGTTCAGGCGAGATGCAAACGAAAACAGAATTTTAGAAAAGAAATTCGAACAGCGCGAAAGAGCGAATCGATTCTTTGTTTATTGAAAAAACGAACTTTCTCACCTTGTATATAGCCCTCGCGTGTGGTAGGAACGTGTGCGCCGCAGAAACAACTTGCGAACGCTTGGTTTCGCGAATATTTATACTGCGACACCTCGCAACTGAAGAGCGATTATCATTTGTGTCGGGACAAAAGCGCCTTTCGAAACGTTTTCCAGCTATAAAATAACAGCTAGAAACTAACACATAATAAAAACTAACACGTAACTGAACAAGAATTTCAAATAAATTGACAGAGTCGTAGTGAAAATATGAATCTTAATTTTTTCAATTGTTTTATATATCTACGATTAACATGTCCGCGCATACACTTGTAGAACGTGAAGTAGCATTAATGCGAAATTTATGAACTGATGATCTGTAATGTGCAGAATTAAAAAGATATAAGTTATTTAGTTATAAGTTAAAAGTTAAAAGTTATATAGTGAAAGATATAAGTTATTTAATTATTTAGTAATCATTTGTGATAAACTGTTACGCGTATAATGGTATTTAGACGATGATGAAGATATAGAAGAAAAAGGAGATATATATCGTGTAATAATTCATATGTGGATGATACCATCAATTTTTAATAATTGTCATTATCAGTTATTTCTGTTGCTCTGTCATCGTCAATCTCATATATGTCGGTAAACATTGCTCGGTACGATTTTGATTTAAAACCACCGAAAGGTCAAGATAATGCCGAAATGATTAAAAAGCTTTTCAAGCACAATTCGCTTATTTTCTCGCCATCGTAATTTTCTGTTCTACTTGGGTATGTCCTAATTTAATAATTTCAATATTTTAAAAATAAAGACAAATTTAATGAAACGAACGAACATGGGCCAAATACTTTTCATTGCTGTTTTACCGTATTTAATTGCATGGTAATTGAATGATACATAAACATTTACAATAAGGTGGTTACTGATTGTCACGCAATTGCATTAGGTAAAACTATATTCAAAAGTAGTTTCTTGATTTATAATGAATATAATTTTAAATCGCACAAACGTAAAAGATGTAATGCTAGAAATGTATAAAAGATATAATGTAATATGTGATGTAAGATGTAATGCTAGAAATCAAAAGTTGCTATATCATATAAACTATCTATACTGAAACAATTATCTATATTGAAACAATTATTTAACAAACTAATGGTGACATTAATATTAGAAGTATTCCAATAGATCTTTTACATCTTCATTGTGAATCTGCAATAGATTATGTAATTTGCGGAAGATTGTAAAATTAGATATGTTGAAATATTAATTTGAAACAATAACAATTAATATACTTGTACAGCAATTAATATATTTGTGACAAATTATTACATATCGTCCTGAGACCGTAGCAATCTAAAAGTAATAGGGACAAAATATCTTCTTTATCATGTTTTTTCTTCCACCGATGCTAATTCGAGTGTAATTCTCTCATGAATAACTCCAGCAACTTCTTTGAGGCTGTTACGTATTTCAAATGTCCTTTCTGTCATGGAAGTAAAGGAATGCATAGTGAACGACATTCGAGAGTGCGATTTGTCCTGCAACAAACAATTGTACATAATCAAGATTACATCACTCGTAGTACTTTACAGTTCCAAATAATTTATTCGATGTATCTCTTTTTCTCTCAAAGTATATTAATTGCACATTGTTAGTGCAAAAAACGCATAAATGTGAATGCATCAATTCATCCTCAGGTCGTAAGCAAATTCTCTATCGCCCAGATTCAATTATGTTAATGTTATGTTTTGATGTTATGAAAGCTACTGAAACTAACAAAGCTATTCAACTAAAGAAGAAACTCAGCGCGACGACCGACGTCTGCAACAATCGCTGCCAATATTCTCAAATCATGCGAATCATATCCATGAATAATAAATGAATTCTTCAATACGTACTAGCTTCGAGACGTAGTAATTTGGAATGTAGTAGGGCCGGAACATTTTTCCCAACATATAATCATGCGGCGGAGAGCAACTGTCCATATATCTATATTTGCTAACGTGCAAAGTATGGTGTGGAATAAGCTTGAAATCCTTGTTGCCTAATATGTGGAATGTTCGGACATGTTCCAAAAAGTTGTTGGACACATAGCCAGGTCGATAGTAGACTTGGTAAAACGTCAGGCATTTGCCGATGGCGGAATTCTCCATCGCTGTAAAGTAATTTCCCTTCGGCGTTACTATGTCAGTACCGATATTCAGCTGATCCCCGACCATCTCGCAGATGTCTCGCAGAAACGACTTATTCGGGCTTTCTTGCATATCGATGTAACATTGCACTTTGTACATATCGAGTGTTATTACGAACTGTGTTCGTTTGTAGGTGATGAAAGGCACAACGAAGTCGTCATTGGGAAAGTCCTTTTTATAATTAAACTCGACTTTTTCGATGAAACAATCCAGATTAGGAAACAAGGACGACTCACACACGACAATGATAAACAGGGTATTGTCATATGGCGTATTTAGTTTGTTCATTACCTCGTCGTGTTTTATATGTATCGACACGTTGAATGTGAATACAGAACTGTTGGTTGCTTCGCTACTCGGAACTACCGTGGCTGGAGAAGACCGATAATAACATTAGTAGTTGTAATGAAATCGTATCAAAGCTTAATCGAGCAACGGAACTCGCAACTTACCTAGGAGAAAAGGTATCACCTGTAAAGTTGCCATGATGATGAAGAAATCTGATCACAAACTGTGATCGATTTCGCTTGGCTGCAATTCTCGCGCTAAGTGCTACTCTGCGTGATGCACTCCTCAAATGCTGGAGAGTGTGTTGGACAAGATGAAAGGACGAGTGAGATTTCAGAAGCAAAATTCAGGCGGCTTTCTTGTCATAAATCTTTTACCTTGCTTGGCAGATTGTATATGTTGCCGTCGACATGTTTTATCCTATTTGAAGACGATCATTCCTATGTCGAACAGAGATATCCATCAAAGTTTATAAGCTGCTTTACCGTAAGAAATAGACGCAAACAAACAGCCAAAAAAAATATTCTACGTACAATGTGAATTTTCCTCTAACCCCATGTTCTAAAAGAAATATTTTAGAAAGCATATTTATCTTTCATTAAAGGGAACCACTCATCGTGTATTTATAAGATATTATTCCAATTCACGAATCCTCTTTCTTCTATTGCCTGTAGCAACTTCTTGACTTCCCCTTTTCGTCCTTTAATCTCCTCCGCCCTCCTTGCTCCTCCCTCACTCCACCCACCCCTCTCTTCCGTCCTCGCATTAAAGTCTCCTCTTATAACCACCTTCTTCCCTTCTTCTCTATCCTGCATCCATTCTTTCAACCCTTCTAGCTTCCTCTATATATTCCCATTTATGTATACTCCTATAATCATCCACTTACATCCTTCCCTGATAATTTCCCTTTTTATCCTCCCTTCCTTTTCTCCTCCTCTTTCTCTAACTTTATCCCTCCTAAGTCCTTCTTCACTCCTACTAACATTCCTCCTCTCGCCCTCCCCTTTCTGTTCCTTCTTCCCGCCATCTGTACTTTCCATCTATATTCCTTCCGTAGTCCATCATCACTACATTGAGAGAAAAATTATCTTAAAATCAACAAATATTTCCTTGGTGGGTGCCATTAACATATTTACTTAAATCTACATTCTCTTTACTTAAATCAAATATTGTTTATTTGAATTAAGTAAACAATATTTGATTTAAGTAAAGAGAATGTAGATTTAAGTAAATATGTTAATGGCACCCACCAAGGAAATGTTTGTTGATTTTAAGATAATTTTTCTCTCAGTGTACAACGTTCGTTTCCATCATCACTACCACCTCCTATTTCTTCACCCTCTCCCAGAATTCCTTGTCCTTGTTCCCCAATCTCGCTACATTCCATAACGCTACTTTCCATCCTTCCTCCTTTCTTTTCCCCCCTCCCTCCCTTCTTCCTTTCCTCTAATCTGATTCCCCCGTTACCTCACTTCTCCCAACCTCCCCATCTCTCAATCTCAACCTCTCATCATCCTCCTCCCAACTCCACCACTTCCCATCTATCTGTATTTTTCCGTACCTTACCCATACCCTCCTTCCCTTTCCCCTCTCTATTCTAACAATCTCCTCCAAATTCCACTTCATCTTTCTTTCCTTCCACGTTAAATCATCTCTTATCCACACCTTTCTCTTTTCCCACTCCTTCTTCCTCATTATCTTCTTTTTCACTTCCAGTTTCTCTATTCTAATCCTTACCCACCCACCTCCCTCTCCTCTCCCCATTTTCTTCACATCCCTTATCCCTCCCTCTATCCGCATCCCCTTCATTATTTTTTTTATTCTCCCCTCTACTTTCTTCTCCTCCCCCTTCATCCCTTTTACCATTATATTCCTTCTTTTTTCTTCTCCTTCTCTCATCTCCACCCTTTTTTCCACCTTTCTTATCTCTCTCACTTAGCTCCCCTGTCTCTCTCTCCCCTTCGTCCATAACTCTCGCTATCTTCTCTTCCTTCCTCTCTATTCTCTCTTTCAGTTCCTTTATTCTTCCTCTTAGCTCTTCATTCTCTTCTCCACACTTCCTCCTTCACTCCCAACAACCTCCTCATCTCCTCTAGCTCCTCCCTCATTTCTTTCCATTGACTATCTATTTCCTCCTTCATCTCTTTTATCACCTTCACCATCTCCCTCATTTCCCTCCTGCAGTCATCCAGCTCCCTTCCTCTTCCCGTCCCCTCCGCCTCACCTCCTCTCTCCTCTTTCTGTGGGGACCACCATGTCCTCCTTCTCTTCTTCAAAACATAGCACTCCTCCTCTTTCCTATCTACTTCCTCCTCCTCCCTTCCCCGTTCTTCCTCCTCTTTCTCCCTCTTTCTCTTAAATATCTCCTTCAATGTTCCCACACTTCCTCTTCTTTTCTCCTTTAACAAACCCCTTCTCCCCTTCTGCATTGACCCTTCATTCCTTTCCGCCATATCCCTTTTCTTCAACCTCTCCTCTTATCCTCTCTTTCTAATCCTGTTGTTCTTTTCCTTCTGACCCCTATCTATCTCACCACTCTTTAGTTTATGCCTCTGCCTATCTCTAGCTATTGCCCCGCCGCTACTTTCGCTTTTCAGTCCTTACTCACTCACCTAGATGTCTCTCTCTATTTCCCTCCTCTCTACCTCTCCAGCCCTTCTTCACTATCCTAATCTCTCCTGCCTTCCAACTTCGTCCTCACTTTCCTATCCCTTCACTGTTCCCTCCCTGTCACCCTTCCACACACATTTCCACACTCTTCTCACTACCCTTCTCTCCCTCTCACTCACACGACTCCTTAATACCAAACCTTTCTCTCTCTTTCTCTTACACTCTCTCTACACACTTACCTATCATCTATCACACACCGTAAACAGAAGTACAAACACTCAAAAAAAATATTCTACGTACAAAATGAATTTTCCTCTAACCCCATGTTCTAAAAGAAATATTTTACAGAAAGCATATTCATCTTTCATTAAAGGAAACCAATCGTGCATTTATCGTGAGATATTATTCTAATTGTGTTCCTCTATATCAAGAAGAATATGTTAATTTAAAGCACAATGCCGTCTTACGTGCAGTACGAGAGACGCAAAGAACTGTTGTTTCGCTGCGTACTATCGTATACGATTGGTTGAAACCAAGCGCCACGCTTAGAACTTCCACTGTCAATTCACTGTCAACGTTTCAATCAAATCGACGTTGAAATCTGTGAAATCGGAAAGATTGATTTTACTAACGGATTCATTTGACGGGAGTGTGGCTGGGGAGCAATAATTAAGGCAACATCAGTTGGAATTAAGAATAAGAATTTATGCTAACTAAAAATGAGCAAAATGACATATATTTAAAATTATTATAGTTATAGTATATGCTAATGTCAAACGAAATATGTTAGTTGAGAGCATAGGTAATCAAACTTCCGGAGACGAGCCCGGGCGGTTCAATTCAACGTCCGGAATCTCCGGAGACTTGTCCGGTCAATTCTTGGATTTTCTGAGGCTCACGACACGCTGCAGTGAGAGTACGGCAGCAAAGATCTTCAATCTCTGAAGATTGTATTCGGTCAGTTTATGGTCAATGAGTGATTGAATCTTCCAGAGATCTTCTGGTCGATTGCAACTATTATTTGGGTTGGCCAATCACCCCCTTTATTATGACCATTTGGAGCATGGAGAAAAGATATGTCAGAGTTGACCTCAGACATCTCCCAGTGGTTGTAAGCCACTGTCTCTCCGCTATGAAGGTGTTTGGATTATGGTCGTACAACAGTTTGAGTAAGTGCTAATTTTGGAGAGCGTCAGGGACCGAGAAACGGTTTTAGTACCCCGAAACTGTCTTACTTGCTTTGAAGAAACACGCATGGACAACGCATGAACTGTGATGTGTCATCGATCCACAATGGCGGATGAGGCGTCCGCAATTGAGACTCCTGCGCTGTCGTAATGAACCTCCCCGCTACTAATGAGTTCAGAACGATCACACTACTTCACGAATACAGTCTTTGAATCCCTCATTTGGGCATCAGAGATTCCCGCAAGTTGTATTCTTCGCTTGGCCTATTCTCGAGAGCTGTCCTAGTGCACGAGACGACGCACCAAAAACTGTGGAAAAATCCTGCAGGCCCCCCTTTGTCTACACACCTTCTACCGTTGCATCGCGCCACCACCTCGCTGCGTTCCAACGTCATCTCTCGCCTCGAAGCGCCACGAGTGGTCGCCGGTCGGCTCAAGAAAACGAGGGGTCGCGTGTTCAAGCCAAACGGCAGCGCTCTGGGGCCTTATTCTCGAAAAATTTCGATGAAAAGCTATAGTTCATGTTACGTATACTATAGTATTTTATCGAAATATCGTATAGGATATTAGTCAAGAATACGGCCTCAGGTCCTACATTTCCCGAATAAAATCATCAAACTGACGTTAATTTGATATCATTTTGACGTTAATCAACGAATCATTTTTTATTGGGTATATAGATGTCACAAACATGAAGTCTTAAAGGGATGCCGGATATGAAAAAAAACATTGACTTTTTTCTGCAAAGTTTACCTCTAGTTGCTTGCACGGAATTATAAGCGCTTTTACACAACAAAAGTACACGCAAAAATTAATTGGAGCATTGCTCAATATGTGACGAAAACGAAAAAAATTTATATAAATTTTAATTTTGAGCTGTCAGTTAGTGCAATATTTGCTTAATACAAACATTATGCAGGTTCTACATACTGAAACTGTGAATGGTTCAATCAGGAAAAGTTCAAAGATCACTACTACACTTTCAAAATTTAGTTTTGATGCCAAAAAAGATACGAAAAGTTTGCAGAAAAGTTTATGAGAACATGCGGTTAGGTATTCAATTCAGGCGACAATTATGATTAGGTAGAACGAAAAATTAATTCACGGGTATTTTTCGAGATAGCACCGTAATCTTATCGCACATTTCACAACGTCGGAATATTCAGATTATATATATATACATATATATATATATATATATATATATATATATATATATATATATATATAT
>NW_022639499.1:178468-195652 GCF_010583005.1 Odontomachus brunneus
TATATATATATATATATATATATATATATATATATATATATATATATATATATATATATATATATATATATCATGCATAGTTACTATCACGACATCGAATCTTTCTGCAAAGTTTACTTCTTTCTACCTGCGTCACACTAAAAACCTTTGTGCATGGTGAAAGTACCTGCGAAAATGAAGCGAAGCATCCATCAATATAAGATGAAAACGATAATACACAGTTACTATCATGAAATCGAATCTTTCTGCAAAGTTTACTTCTTTTTACCTGCGTCGAATTAAAAACCCTTTTGCATGGTGAAAATACGTGCGGAGCATCCATAATATGAGATGAAAACGATAAAAAAAAATCGATTTTTTTATACATATTTATGGTATATCTCTAAGTGATGATATGTCTATAATATATCTATCGTCTATAATATATAATCGTTTAATTCTATTATCTGCAAGGAAATTGGTGGAAAAAGAATTAATTTTGGTACACGTGGCTCATATAATATTAGAATAGCTGCATCAGTTATACAATATAATACACAACAGATTCTCACAAGCAGAAGACCTAGGTTTCGATCCCAGCCGAGTCTGATGTTTTTCATCTCATATGGCATTAAAAGTGGACATCTACAAAGACACATAAGCACCGCGGTCAAAGCTTTCTGATTTTTATTTCGTGTGGATGCGATAAAATATATTAAATCCGAAGAAATATTTTTGGGTTGGAATAATATATAAGAAAAAATTTAGATTAAGAACAAATAGATTTGTACTGTACATTCAATTTGAAATTCCTCTATCTTTAAGAATTGTGTTTAAGATCTTTCTCTTGATTTTAAAACCATCCTCTTGAGGCCATATATAAGAGTAAAATCCTCTAAAATTTAGATTCGACTTCTATTAAAATCATATTTTTTTAGTAAAACACACGTACGGTAATGTGATCTACAGTAATATATGACAGATATAACAATACACATAAGAAACTAATCCACAATATCGACGAAGAAGAGTCCTAATAAATCGCATACTTGTATTTGTATCGTATGATTACGACAGTAATGGACTCATGAAATATTTTTAATTACGCCTATGATACACATATGTATACACAAGTAAGTGACGAGATAATAAAAATAAGATATTTATTATTTGGTGATTCTCTTCTCATAAAGAGAAGAATTAAGCAAGTCGGAGAAGTTATCGAGCAACATTATAAATTTTATTAAAGAAAAGATAGAAACATAACAAAGGCTATATATCGTTATACCAGCAATAAGTCACCGAAGGACATAAAAGAGTAAGATATATATATATATACATATACGTGTTTGCGTAGTTATAATAATTATAACACTTTTTGCAGTTAATGCCGCATATCAATATTTTAAAAACAAATTAAAAATATGTCCTCCGTGTAATTTTGCTCGTTGCTAAATTGAAGTCATTGAGCGTATTCCTCAGCGTTTAATTTAACGAATCGATGTGACACTCGTGGCGCGTTCTTCAGTCCTCTATCGATACCAATCCAACATTAATCGTTTCCTGGACATAGCCGATCATATGACCTTGACCATTCAAGAGTTCAAATTTATTTATAGACTTGGTGTAGAAATCGTGCAGACTAAACGTTATTAGAGTCTGCGATTCTTCCTGCAACAAACAAAAATGTATACATATTTGAGATTATTTTTATAATTTCATAATGTGTCCCATTTCACACGAGCTACTTTGATTAAATACATTAATTATACCAAATTAATCCAAATTGATGTATTTATATTGATTAACGTTCTTCTTCATAACTATGTCTAACGCGTTGAATGTCGCGACGACTCGCCCGGCGATCGTTATCGAGATTAATTCACGCACAAAGGAGAGTTATCAATGCCACGTGACTAATTCTGAACGTTCTCACTATTTTCGGTCTTTAAGGGCTGATTTTTTCAATGATAGTTTAAACTTGAGATTTCGACTCAAACTCTGTTTAAATAAAACAAACGCATTGTTAGAAGTTAAACTTGAATCCAAGTTTAAACTATCATTGAAAAACCGGCCTTCAGTCTCTAAATTTGCAATGTAGAATGTTCTAACATATTGCATTACAACATAAAATACATATATTCTACACAATAAGAATGTGTGTCCAGGACTAGATGAATATCGAACAGTTGACTATAATACTAAAGCTGAAAACTTTACCGATAGAACACGAATATTTTTCTGTAAAGTTTACGTTTCCTGTAATATTTTACGTAAAGTATTGGTTACACAGAATTACAAATGCTTGTACGCAATGAAAGTACGTGCAAAAATAAAGAGCATTGCTCGATATGTGACGAAAACGAAAAAATATTTTTAATATAAAATATCAAATTGTCAGTTAGCGTAATATTTTCCTAATCTAAAAGTTCCGCAGCTTGTATATAACGAAAGTGTGAATGTTCCAAACAAAAAAACTTTTTGAAGAACATTGCTTTATCTTCGCATCAGCATTTGGAAGCTTAAGAATATCGAAAAAGTTTGCAGAAAGATTCCTATACATATATGATCAGGTTTTCCATTAAATATTCAAACAAAACATACACGTTCATGTAAACATACGTTCAAATTTTGTATATATAAGAAATATGAAAAGGATAGAATAATTATGTTAGTGACGTTCGTTTCTGCATTATCTATATTGTTTGAATTAGTGATCGACTCCAGCATTCCCTCAACTCTTTCTATTAATCGCTCCAACGCATATTCTTAGACAGTTACTTGACTACGATTAAACAGTTCAACAAACGAAATAAAGGAGACGATGCTATGGCAAACGATATGTCAACAACTCTTGACGTAGTCGAGTCGTGCGAATCAAAATTCCTCCGTTCCAATGACTAAGTGAAATCGTCGATACGTACCAGCTCCGCGATGACATTCGATGTCGGTATGAAGTCGGTCCATAACCTCCTTCCGAGGATAAAACCGTACTGCGGGCGGCACTCGTGCACTTGTCTTTGTTTATTAATAAGAAACGATTCGCCCTTGACCAATTTGTATTTCTCGTTCGGAATGAAGGAGGTTAGCTGGAAATTGTTTGCATTGAAGGCCTTATCTCGACTGATTTTGTAAAGTGTCGGGCATTTGCCGATACTGGATAACTCCGTCGTCTTGAATTCGAAACTCTTTGTCCCGAGGTTAACACCAACGCTCAGATGATCCCCGATGAACCGATATACATCTAATAGAGTCTCCTCGTCTTTCACTTTTTCATCCGACAAGATCTGATAACTCGCTGCTCCGATAGAATCGAAGCTCATTCGGAAACGTATCCGGCTGAATTGAAGGGATGATGGCGTGAAAACATTATTGTCCACCATGTGCACGGGGTCAGTGCTCGGTGAATAAAAAATGGTCTTCGGGATGTGACATTTTAAATTTTTTACTTTATGCGGCAGACATTTCAGATTGAACGCCAGGCCGGCGTTGCCTTTATCATCGTATGTTCCTGATTTGTTGGTGAATAACGTGTCTACTCGCACTTGGAATAAGTACGAGGGTATAGTGTTGCTTTGATCCCGCCTGACATAACCTGGAAAAAGTCGAGCAGATATTACTCGTTGCAATGAGACCGTACCGAGGGTTAACCGCATAACGCTCAACTGACCTAGGAAAAATGGTATCAGGGGTAAAATTACCATGGTGATCCGTTGATTACTGAATAATCCTGATGTCTTTGTCAGAGGTTGCGGGATAGATCTATTTTCAAGATTTCAAGGTCACGTGCAACGTGCAATTCTCTGTAGACGCTAAAGAATGCGCGTTCGACGAGATGCAAACGAGAGCAGAATTTTAGAAAAGAAATTCGAACGGCAGTTGACGCAAAAGAGCGAATCGATTCTTGGTTTATTGAAAAAAAGGAGCTTTCTCACCTTGTATATAGCCCTCGCGTGTCATGTGACAGGAACGTGTGCGACACAGGAAGAACTTGTGAACGCTTGGTGTCGCGAATATTTATATTGCGAACTGCGCAGCTGAAGAGCGATGATTCTTTGTCTCCTGACAAAAGCGCCTTTCGAACCATATTCTAGGTAAACAATAGGAACTAACACACAAAATAAATATTTATCAATACAGTAAAAGCCAGACGATAATCAAACGGTTAAACATTCGAAATTTGCGAAATCTCACTGCAGTGTGTGAAATATATAGGAAATAGATGACGTATTAACAGAAAACATTGAACCGCGCAGTTTCAAATTGTTCAAACAAAAATACGTGAAATTATGTTTTCGTGCTGTCATAATCTTTCATGACGAGACATACGCAAAGAATTGAAGAAGATGCATTCCCAAACGTTCAGAGATGCGTTCCCAAACACACATACAATTTTGTAAAATTATTATGACGTAATCGTAAAATTATTATTACATAATCTCGTTTTATCTAAAAAATTCAAGAATACTGACTACACAATCCGAAGTTTTACTTGCGGTAGTCTGTACAGGTATAGAAATAAATAAGCGTATATGTGAAAAATCATTTATTTTGTCAGACATTTTTTTCAATAGTAAAAAGATACCGACATTTGTAAAAAGGAACTTTTGCCTATAGTTCGCATTCTACATTGTTCGGAAGGAGAAAAGAAATTAACAATTTTGTAATAAGAAGTTCTGTTTTCAGAACAAATATCACATTACTTATTGAGCCTTCTGCGATCGCATCCGCCGAGATGGATTTGAAAAAGATCCTGGATGAAAAGTCTTGCGGGGGCAGTACTGATTTAAAAAAAACTGCAATAACACATAGCATTAACAATTCGAGTCATATTTTGGCCGTACACCTTAAAAGTGTTCTGCATTTAGAGCTGGAAATTGTACTTGGATAACGTCACACTGTACGACAATATTTGCAACAAACAAATGCGATTGTACGTCGATTCGCAATAACTTGAAATATTAGCTTCCGTCACACGTCGCGTTAATACGCTTTCAAAAAAAAAAAAATAAACAGACGGAGACGTTGTCATGAAATTTTTCGTTGGCCATGATTAATATTATGACAATTAATATTAATTTATTATATAGTAATTAATGTCACAATATAATTGTACGTATATAATTACTCCATAATAGCCGAGATGTTCATTCAGGTGCTGAAGAATGCGTTTGAATAGATGAGAGAATGAGTGAGATTTCCGAAGCAAGATTCAGGCGGGTTTCTTATCATAAATTCTTTACCTTGTTTGCCTGATCGCAAACGTTGCCATCCACATGTTCGATCCTATTTGAAAACGATCCTTACTCTCTCGAACAGAGATATACATCATAGTTTATAAGCTGCTTTACCGTAAGAACCAGACAAAAGAAACACACATACAGAAGCTACGATAATGTATTGCAGATATAATAATATACATAAGAAACTAATACACAATATCGACGAAGAAGAGTCTTAATATTTAATAATAAATCGCTTAACTGTACCTGTATCGTAATATCGCGACAGTAATGGTCTCACGAAATATTTTTAATTCGTCTATAATATTTTAATTCGTATATTTTTAATTTTTACGTCTTTGACACACACATACGTATACACTACTTAGTAAGTGACAACGTAATAAGAATAAGGAATTTATTATTTGGTGATTCTCTTCTCATAAAAAGAAGAATTAAGCAAGTCGGAGAAGTTATCAAGCGGTAACATTATAAATTTTATTAAAGAATAGATAGAAACATAAACGCTGTATATCGTTACCTATGCCAGTAATAAGTTACCAAGGACATAAAAGAGTAAGATATATATCATGTTTACGTAGTTATAATAATTATAACATTTTATGTAGTTTAATGCCGCATGTCAACAATATTTTAAAAACGAATTAAAAATATGTCCTCCATGTAATTTTGCTCGTTGCCAAATTGAGGTCACTGAGCGTAACCCTCAGCGTTTGATTTAAAAGAGTAAGATATATATCATGTTTACGTAGTTATAATAATTATAACATTTTATGTAGTTTAATGCCGCATGTCAACAATATTTTAAAAACGAATTAAAAATATGTCCTCCATGTAATTTTGCTCGTTGCCAAATTGAGGTCACTGAGCGTAACCCTCAGCGTTTGATTTAACAAATCAACATGATATTCCTGGGATGTTCTTCAGTTTATTGAATCCAATGTTAATCTAATTGTTTCTAGAACAACACCAGCATTCCCATTTGTTGCATTATGGAGCATAAACGTATTCAAAGTCACGCTGGTGAATTCGCCCAGACCAAACAACATTTCAGTACGCGAATTTGACTGCAACAAACAAAAATGTACACACATTCGAGATTATATTTATAATCTCATAATCTCCCATTTCACACAAACTACTTTGACAAAATGCATTAATTATACCTAATTAATGCAAACAAATGGATATATTTTTATTGATTAACGTTCTTCTTTATAATAATGTCTAACGCGCTGAATGTTGCGACGAATCGCCCGGCAATCGTTATCGAGATTAATTCACGCACAAAGTAAAAGTATCAATGGCACGTAACTAATCCTGAACGTTCTCATTATTTTCGGTATCTAAGGGGCAGTTTCTCAATGATAGTTTAAACTTAGATTTCAAGTTATATTCTGTTTAAATAAAACAAACGCATTGTTAGAAGTTGAATCCAAGTTTAAACTATCATTGAAAAACCGGCCCTCAATGTTTAAACTTTCAACATAGAATATTCCAACATAATATATTACGATATAAAATACATATATTCTGTGAATGTTTGTATATATTTGTATTTGAAGACCAAAACAATAAGAATGTGTGCCCAGGACTAGTGCATGTCGGGAAGTTGACTTTGACCTTAACTCTCTCTACTGATCGATCTACCGCGTATCCTTAAACAGTTACTTGACTACGATTAAACTGTTGAACAAGCGAAACAAAGATCGACGTAATGGCCAACGACACGTCGACAGCTGTTGACGTAGTTGCGTTGTGCGAATCGAAATTGCTGCTTTCCAATGACCACGAGGGCCTAAGTGAATTCGTCGATACGTACCAGCCTCACGATGTCATTCGATGTTATGAGGTCGTCCCATAAGATCTTTCCGAGGATATAATTGTTCTTCGGGTAGCATTCGTTCACACGTCTTACTTTTTTAATAAAGAACGTTTCGTGCTCGTTCAACTCATAACCCTCGCTCGCAAGAAAGGAGACCAGCTCAATTTCGTTATTATTCATGGACTTAACTGTAGTGATATCGTAATCTGCCGGGCATTTGCCGATAACGGAGTTCTCTATTGCGGTGAATTCAAAATCCTTTGTCCTGAGGTCAGTACCGACGCTCAGTTGATCCCCAATGGTCTGATATATTGTCAACAGAGTCTCCTTGTTTTCCACGTTTTCCGCAAGAAAATGATAACTCTTTACTCCTTTAACATCGAATTCCATTCGGAAACGTATCCCGGTAAATTGAAGGGATGATAGCGTGAAAAAGTTATTTTCCACCTGGTGAATGGAGTCAGGGCTCGGTAGATAAGAAATGGTCTTCTGGATGTGACATTTTAGATTATCCAAATTATACGACTCACACTTCAGATAGAACTCCAGGCCGGCGTTGCCCTCCCTATTAACGCGTGTTTCTGATTTGTTGATGAATAACGTGTCTACCCGCATGCGGAATATGTATGAGGGCGTAGGATTGAATATATCCGGCATTTTATAGCCTGAAAAAAACCGAGCATGACGCTATTCTTTATATTGAGAGCGTACCGAGGATTAACCGAGTAACGGAATGCTTAACTAACCTAGAAAAAATGGTATTAACGGTAAAACTAGCATGGCGATCCGATGGTTACTTAGTAATTCTGATGTCTCTTTCAGGGGTTGCTTCCACAGAATCGATCTATCTTCGCGACTTCAGTTTTCGCGTAAGGTTACATGCAACATGCAAATCTCTGTAAACGCTGAAGAATGCGCGTTCGACGAGATGCAATCGAGAGCAGAATTTTAGGAAAGAAATTCGAACGGCGATCGACGCAAAAGAGCGCAAAAGAGCGAATCGATTCTTGGTTTATTGAATAAAGGAACTTTCTCACTTTATATATAGCCCTCGCGTTCCGTGTGGCAGGAATGTACGCCGCAGAAAGAACTTGCGAAGTTTGGTGTCGCGAATATTTATATTGCGAACCGCGCAGCTGAAGAGCGATGATCATTTGTCTCCGGACAAAGCGTCTTTCGAATCGTCTTTCAGCTGTACAATAACTAACACACAATAGAAATTAACACACATCTAAATATTTATCAACACAATAAAAACCAGAAGACAGTCTGTTAAAAATCTGTTACAAAACTGTTAAACATTCGAAATTTTCGAAATCTCGCAGCGTGTGAAAGATAAGGTGTGACGTATTTACAGAAAATACTTAACTTACGTGCAGTTTCCAATTGTTCAGACATAAGTACGTAAAATTATGTTTTCGCGTTGCCATAATCTTCCATGATAGGACTTTCATGAAAGAACTGAAGAAGATGCATTCTCAAACGACGCACATACAATTTTGTAAAATTATTACGACATAATCTCGTTTCAATTACCTGAAAAATTCAAGATTACTCACTACACAATCCGAAGTTGCACTTTCGGTAGTATCTACAGGGTACAATAGGAAATAAATAAACGTGTATGTGAAAAATCATTTATTTCGTCACACAGTTTTGTCAATGGTAAAAAGAAACTAATATGTATAAAATGGATTATAGAATACTCTTGCATATAGTTCGAACTCAACATTGTACAGAACGAGAAAAGGAATGAACAATTTTGTAACAAGAAGTTCTGTTTACAGAACCAATATCATTTATTACATATTGAGCTTTCTGCAATTGCACCCGCCACGATGGATTTGAAAAAGATCCTTGATAAAAAGTCTTGCGGGAGCAGTACTGATTTTTATAAAACTGCATTTATCTCCACAGCATTAACAATTCGAGTCATATTCTGGTCGTACAACTTAAAAGTGTTCTGCGTTTTAAACTGGAAATTTTATTTGGATAACGTCATAACATTGTACGACGATATGTGCAACAAACAAATGCGATTATACGTCGGTTCGCAATAACTCGAAATATTTGCTTCCGTCACATGTCACACGCATTAACACGCCTTCAAAGAAAAAACAGGCGGAGACGTTGTCATGAAATTTTTCGTTGGCCATGATTAATATTATGACAATTAATATTAATTTATTATATAGTAATTAATGTCACAATATAATTTTACGTATTTAATTTCTCCATAATAGCCGAGATGTCCATTCAGATACTGAAGAGTGCGTTTGAATAGATTTGAGAACGAGTGAGATTTCAGAAGCAAAATTCAGGCGGATTTCTTATCATAAATTCATTACCTTGTTTGTCTGATCGCAAAAGTTGCCATTCACATGTACTATTTTATTTGAAGACGATCCGTAATCTGTCGAAAAGAGATATCCATCATAGTTTATAAGCTGCTTTACCATAAGAACCAGACACAAAAGAAACACACATACAAAAGCTACGATAATGTATGACAGATATAACAATACACATAAGAAACTAACACACAATATCGACGAAGAAGAGTCCTGATATTTAATAATAAATCGCTAATTGTATCTGTATCGTAAGGTCGCAACAGTAATGTCTTACTTAGTAAGTGACGAGGAAATAAGAATAAGGAATTTATTATTTGGTGATTCTCTTCTCATAAAAAGAAGAATTCAGCGAGTCGGAGAAGTTATCGTGCGGCAACATTATAAATTTTATTAAAGAGAAGATAGAAACATAACAAATGCTGTATATCATTATCTATACCAGCAATAAAGCACTGAAGGACATAAAAGAGTAAGATATATATATATATCGTGTTTAGTTATAATAATTATAACATCTTTTGCAGTTTAATACCGCATGTCAACAATGTTTTAAAAACGAATTTAAAATATGTCCTCCGTGTAATTTTGCTCGTTGCTAAATTGGGGTCACTGAGCGTATTCCTTAGCGTTTGATTTAACAAATCAACGTGATACTCCTGGTATGTTCTTCAGCCCTGTATAAATTCGAATTTAAAATTAATTGTTTCTCGAACATAGCCGGCAATCTCATCTTGCTCATTATAGAGTTGAAACGTATTTACAGTCTTGCTGTAGTACTCGCCCTGAGTAAACAACATTAGAGTCTGCGATTCTTGCTGCAACAAACAAAAATGTATACATATTTGAGATTATATTTATAATCTCATAATGTGTCCCATTTCACACGAACTACTTTGATAAAATGCATTAATTATACCAAATTAATGCAAACAAATTAATGTATTTATATTGATTAACGTTCTTCTGTACAACAATGTCGAACGCGCTGAATGTCGCGACGAGTCGCCCGATAATCGTTATCGAGATTAATTCAGGCACAAGGAGTATCAATGTCACGTAACTAATCCTGAACATTCTCATTATTTTCGGTATTTAAGGGGCAATTTTTCAATAATAGTTTAAACTTAAATTTCAACTTAAACTCTGTTTAAATAAAACAAACGCATTGTTAGAAACTAAACTTGAATCCAAGTTTAAACTATCACTGAAAAACCGGCTTTCAGTGTTTAAATTTTCAACATAGACTATTTCAACATAATTATTACGATATAAAATACATATATTCTATGCTGAAAGTTTGAATATATTTGTATTTGAAGGCCAAAACAATAAGAATATATACCCAGGACTAGGTGCATGTCGAGAAGTTAAATTTGATCTTAACTCTATTTATTGACCGATCTACCACGTATCCTTAAACAGTAACTTGACTACGATTAAACATGTTGAAAAAGCGAAACAAAGGAGTCGATACAACGGCCAACGACACGTCAACAGCTGTTGACGTAGTCGAGTTGTGCGAATCGAAATTACTGCTTTCCAATGAGCACGAGGGCCTAAGTGAATTCGTCGATACGTACCAGCTTCTCGGTGTTATTCGATGTTATAAGGTCGGTCCATAAGATCTTTCCGAGGATATAATTGTTGTTCGGATAGCATTCGTTCACACGTCTTGTTTTATTAATAAATAATGCTTCGTCCTTGTTCAACTCATAACCATGTCTCGCAAGGAACGAGACCAGCTCGATTTCTCTACGATTGACGGCCTTAATTCGATTGATTTTGTAATGTGTCGGGCATTTGCCGATAATGGTTTTCTCTATTGCGGTGAATTCTGAGCCCCTTTTCCTGAGGTCAGCACCGACGCTCAGTTGATCCCCGATGAACTGGTATACTTTCAACAGAGTCTCCTTGTCTTTCACGTTTTTCACAAGGATGCGATAACTCTTTACTCCCTTAACATCGAATTCCATTCGGAAACGTATGCCTCTAAACTGAAGGGACGACAGAGTGAAAAGGTTTTTTTCCACCTGGGGAATGGAGTCCAGGCTCGGTAAATTAGTAATGTTCTTCGGGATGTGACATTTTAGTTTTTCCAATTTATGCGACTGACACTTCAGATAGAACTCCAGGCCGACGTTGCCCTCCCTATTATCGAGTTTTTCTGATTTGTTCATGAATAACGTGTCTACCCGCATGCGGAATATATATGTGGGCGCAGAGTTGAATATATCCGGCATTTTATAGCCTGAAAAAAACCGAGCATGACGCTATTTTTTGTATTGAGACCGTACCGAGGATTAACCGAGTAACGGATGGCTTAACTAACCTAGGAAAAATGGTATCAACGGTAAAACAAGCATGGTGACCTGCTGATTACTTAGTAATTCTGATGTCTCTTTCAGGGGTTGCTTCTACAGGATAGATCTATCTTCACGACTTCAGTTTTCGCGTGCAACATGCAAATCTCTGTAGACGCTGAAGAATGCGCGTTCGATGAGATACAATCGAAAGCAGAATTTTAGGACAGAAATTCGAACGGCGATCGACGTAAAAGAGCGCAAAAGAGCGAATTGATTCTTGGTTTATTGAATAAAGAAACTTTCTCACTTTATATATAGCCCTCGTGTACCGTGTGACAGGAATGTGCGCCGCAGAAAGAACTTGCGAAGCTTTGTGTCGCGAATATTTATATTGCGAACCGCGCAGCTGAAGAGCGATGATCATTTGTCTCCGGACAAAGCGTCTTTCGAATCGTCTTTCAGCTGTACAATAGAAACTAACACACAATAGAAATTAACACACATCTGAATATTTATCAACACAATAAAAACCAGAAGACAGTCTGTTAAAAATCTGTTACAAAACTGTTAAACATTCGAAATTTGCGAAATCTCGCAGCGTGTGAAAGATACAGAAAAGGTGTGACGTATTTACAGAAAATACTTAACCTACGTGCAGTTTCAAATTGTCCAGACAAAAGTATGTGAAATTATGTTTTCGCGTTGCCATAATCTGTAGGACATACGCAAAGAACTGAAGAAGATGCATTCCCAAACGACGCGGATGCAATTTTGTAAAATTATTACGACATAATCTCGTTATTTTACCTGAAAAATTCAAGAATACTCACTATACAATTCGAAGTTGACTTTCGATAGTATCTACAGGGTATAATAGGAAATAAATAAACGTGTTTGTGAAAAATCATCTATTTTGTCACACAGTTTTGTCAATGGTAAAAAGAAACTAATATGTGTAAAATGGATTATAGAATACTCTTGCAAATAGTTCGAACTCTACATTGTACAGAACGAGAAAAGGAATGAACAATTTTGTAACAAGAAGTTCTGTTTACAGAACCAATATCACTTATTACATATTGAGCTTTCTGCAATTGCCCCCGCCACGATGGATTTGAAAAAGACCCTTGATAGAAAGTCTTGCGGGAGCAGTACTGATTTTTATAAAACTGCATTGCTCTCCACAGCATTAACAATTCGAGTCATATTCTGGTCGTACAACTTAAAAGTATTCTGCGTTTTGGACTGGAAATTGTACTTGGATAACGTCATAACACTGTATGACGATATCTGCAACAAACAAATGCGATTGTACGTCGGTTCGCAATAACTCGAAATATTTGCTTAAGTCACACGTCACACGCATTAACACGCCTTCAAAGGAAAAACAGGCGGAGACGTTGTCATGAAATTTTTCGTTGGCGATGATTAATATTCTGACAATAAATATTAATGTATTATATAGTAATTAATGTCACAATATAATTTTAGGTATTCAATTTCTCCATAATAGCCGAGATGTCCATTCAGATGCTGAAGAGTGCGTTTGAATAGATGTGAGAACGAGTGAGATTTCAGAAGCAAAATTCAGGCGGATTTCTTATCATAAATTCATTAGCTTGTTTGTCTAATCGCAAAAGTTACCATTCACATGTCCTATTTTATTTGAAGACTATCCTTAATCTGTCGAACAGAGATATCCATCATAGTTTATAAGCTGCTTTACCGTAAGAACCAGACACAAAAGAAACACACATACAGAAGCTACGATAATGTATGACATATATAACAATACACAAAAAACCACCACACAATATCGACGAAGAAGTATCCTAATATTTAATAATAAATCGCTTAATTGTATCTGTACGAACGAAACAGTAATGTCTTACTTAGTAAGTGACGAGGAAATAAGAATAAGGGATTTATTATTTGGGGATTCTCTTCTCATAAAATGAAGAATTCAGCAAGTCGGAGAAGTTATCGAGCGGCAACATTATAAATTTTATTAAAGAGAAGATAGAAACGTAATAAAGGCTGTATATTGTTATCTATACCAGCAATAAAGCATCGAAGGACATAAAAGAGTAAGATATGTATATCGTGTTTATATAGTTATAATAATTATAACATCTTTTGCAGTTTAATACCGCATGTCAATAATGTTTTGAAAACGAATTTAAAATATGTCCTCCGTGTAATTTTGCTCGTTGCCAAATTGAGGTCACTGAGCGTATTCCTTAGCGTTTGATTTAACAAATCAACGTGATACTCCTGTCATGTTTTTCAGCCTTGTATAAATTCTAATCCAAAATTAATTGTTTCTTGAACATAGCCGGCAATCTCATCTTGCTCATTATAGAGATAAAACATATTTACAGTCTTGCTGTAGTATTCGTTATGACCAAACGACATTACAGTCTGCGATTCTTTCTGCAACAAACAAAAATGTATACATATTTGAGATTATTTTTATAATCTCATATTGTCCCATTTCATACGAGCTACTTTGATAAAATGCATTAATTATACCAAATTAATGCAAACAAATTAATGTATTTATATTGATTAACGTGCTTCTGTATAACAATGTCTAACGCGCTGAATGTCGCGACGAGTCGTCCGGCAATCGTTATCGAGATTAATTCACGCACAAGGTAAAAGTATCAATGTCACGTAACTAATCCTGAACATTATCATTATTTTCGGTATTTAAGGGGCAGTTTTCCAATAATAGTTTAAACTTAGATTTCAACTAAAACTCTGTTTAAATAAAACAATCGCATTGTTAGAAGTTAAACTTGAATTCAAGTTTAAACTATCACTGAAAAACCGGCTCTCAGTGTTTAAACTTTCAATATAGAATGTTCCAACATAATATATTACGACAAAATATACATATATTCTATGCTGAAAGTTTGAATATATTTGTATTTGAAGGCCAAAACAATAAGAATATATACCCAGGACTAGGTGCATGTCGAGAAGTTAATTTGACCTTAACTCTCTCGATTGACCCATCTACCGCGTATCCTTAAACAGTAACTTGACTACGATTAAACTATTGAACAGACGAAACAAAGGAGTCGATACAACGGCCAACGACACGTCAACAGCTGTTGACGTAGTCGAGTCGTGCGAATCTAAATTTCTCCGTTTCAATGACCACGAGGGCCTAAGTGAATTCGTCGATACGTACCAGCTTCTCGGTATCATTCGATGTTATGAGGTCGGTCCATAAGATCTTTCCGAGGATATAATTGTTGTTCGGATAGCATTCGTCCACACGTCTTGTTTTATTAATAAATAACGCTTCGTCCTTGTTCAACTCATAACCATGGCTCGCAAGAAAGGAGACCAGCTCGATTTCGCTACGACTGAGGGCCTTAATTCGATTGATTTCGTAATGTGTCGGGCATTTGCCGATAATGGTTTCCTCTATTGCGGTGAATTCTAAGCCCCTTGTACTGAGGTAAGCACCGACGCTCAGTTGATCCCCGATGAACTGGTATACTTTCAACAGAGTCTCCTTGTTTTTCACGTTTTTCACAAGGATGCGATAACTCTTTACTCCCTTAACATCGAATTCCATTCGGAAACGTATCCCGCTAAACTGAAGGGACGACAGAGTGAAAAAGTTTTTTTCCACCTGCTGAATGGAGTCCAGCTTCGGTAAATTAGTAATGTTCTCCGGGATGTGACATTTTAGGTTTTCCAATTTATACGACTGACACTTCAGATAGAACTGCAGGCCGGCGTTGCTCTCCTTAACGGGTATTTCTGATTTGTTGATGAGTAACGTGTTTACCCGCATGTAGAATATGTATGAGGGCATAGGGTTGAATATATCCGGCATTTTATAGCCTGAAAAAAGCCGTGCATAAAGCTACTCTTCGTATTGAGGCCGTACCGAGGATTAATCGAATAACGGAGTGCTCAACTAACCTAGGAAAAATGGTATCAAGGGTAAAACTAGCATGGTGATTCGCTGATTACTGCGTAATTCTGATGTCTCTTTCAGGGGTTGCTTCCACCAGATCGATCTACCTTCGCGGCTTCAGTTCTCGCGTAAAGTCACGTGCAACGTACAATTCTCTGTAGACGCTAAAGAATGCGCGTTCGATGAGATGCAATTAAAAGCAGAATTTTAGAAAAGAATTTTGAACGGCGATCGACGCCAAAGTGCGCAAAAGAGCGAATCGATTCTTAGTTTATTGAATAAAGGAACTTTCTCACTTTATATGTAGCCCTCGCGTTCCGTGTGGCAGGAATGTACGCCGCAGAAAGAACTTGCGAAGTTTGGTGTCGCGAATATTTATATTGCAAACCGCGCAGCTGAAGCGCGATGATCATTTGTCTCCGGACAAAGCGCCTTTCGAATCGTCTTTCAGCTGCGCAATAGAAACTAACACACAATAGAAATTAACACACATCTGAATATCTATCAACACAGCAAAAACCAGAGGACAGTCTGTTAAAAATCTGTTACAAAACTGTTAATAAAATTTGCGAAATCTCGCAGCGTGTGGAAGATACAGAAAAGGTGTGACGTATTTACAGAAAATACTTAACCTACGTGCAGTTTTTAATTGTTCAGACAAAAATACATGAAATTATATTTTCACGTTCCCATAATCTTTCATAATAGGACATACGCAAAGAACTGAAGAAGATGCATTCTCAAACGACGCGCATACAATTTTATAAAATTATTACGACATAATCTAGTTTCACTTTACCTGAAAAATTCAAGAATACTCACTACACAATCCGAAGTTGACTTTCGGTAGTATCTACAGGGTATAATAGGAAATAAATAAATGTGTATGTGAAAAATCATTTATTTCGTCACACAGTTTTGTCAATGGTAAAAAGAAACTAATATGTGTAAAATGGATTATAGAATACCCTTGCATATAGTTCAAACTCAACATTGTACAGAACGAGAAAAGAAATCAACAATTTTGTAACAAGAAGTTCTGTTTACAAAACCAATATCACTTATTACATATTGAGCTTTCTGCAATTGCACCCGCCACGATGGATTTGAAAAAGATCCTTGATAGAAAGTCTTGCAGGAGCAGTACTGATTTTTATAAAACTGCATTGCTCTCCACAGCATTATTTGTATTTGGATAACGTCATAACATTATACGACGATATGTGCAACAAACAAATGCGATTGTACGTCGGTTCGCAATAACTCGAAATATTTGCTTCCATCACACGTCACACGCATTAACACGCCTTCAAAGGAAAAACAAGCGGAGACGTTGTCATGAAATTTTTGGCCATGATTAATATTATGACAATAAATATTAATGTATTATATAGTAATTAATGTCACAATATAATTTTACGTATTCAATTTCTCCATAATAGCCGAGATGTCCATTCAGATGCTGAAGAGTGCGTTTGAATAGATGTGAGAACGAGTGAGATTTCAGAAGCAAAATTCAGGCGGATTTCTTATCATAAAT
>NW_022639499.1:199072-199723 GCF_010583005.1 Odontomachus brunneus
AGCCGCTGCGAAGAAGGAGCTAAAGGCCATTCCTGAAATCGATTATTACAACTGTTTCGAAGATTGGAAAATCCGTTGGAATAAGTGTATTATATCAGGGGGGGATTACTTTGAAGGGGACGAAATTGATTTGCAAGAATAAATAAAGAATTTTCGAAATAAATGCAATGTCACCTTACTATTTGGACACAGTAGTATAGTGTTTAGTTATAATAATTATAACATCTTTTGCAGTTTAATACCGCATGTCAACAATGTTTTAAAAACGAATTAAAAATATGTCCTCCGTGTAATTTTGCTCGTTGCCAAATTGGGGTCACTGAGCGTATTCTTTAGCGTTTGATTTAACAAATCAACGTGATACTCCTGGCATGTTCTTCAGCCCTCTATAAAATCTAATCCAACATTAATTGTTTCTCGAACACAGCCGGCAAACTCATCTTGCTCATTATAGAGCTGAAACGTATTTACAGTCTTGCTGTAGTATTCTTTCTGACCAAACGACATTAGGGTCTGCGATTCTTGCTGCAACAAACAAAAATGTATACATATTTAAGATTATTTTTATAATCTCATAATGTGTTCCATTTCACACGAGCTGCTTTGATAAAATGCATTAATTATACCAAATTAATGCAAACAAATTAATGT
>NW_022639499.1:199733-202081 GCF_010583005.1 Odontomachus brunneus
GCAGTACTGATTTTTATAAAACTGCATTGCTCTCCACAGCATTATTTGTATTTGGATAACGTCATAACATTATACGACGATATGTGCAACAAACAAATGCGATTGTACGTCGGTTCGCAATAACTCGAAATATTTGCTTCCATCACACGTCACACGCATTAACACGCCTTCAAAGGAAAAACAAGCGGAGACGTTGTCATGAAATTTTTGGCCATGATTAATATTATGACAATAAATATTAATGTATTATATAGTAATTAATGTCACAATATAATTTTACGTATTCAATTTCTCCATAATAGCCGAGATGTCCATTCAGATGCTGAAGAGTGCGTTTGAATAGATGTGAGAACGAGTGAGATTTCAGAAGCAAAATTCAGGCGGATTTCTTATCATAAATGTATTACCTTGTTTGTCTGATCGCAAAAGTTGCCTTTCACATGTTCTATTTTATTTGAAGACGATCCTTAATCTGTCGAACAGAGATACCTATCATAGTTTATAAGCTGCTTTACCGTAAGAACCAGACACAAAAGAAACACACATACAGAAGCTACGATAATGTATGACAGATATAACAATACACATAAGAAACTAACACACAATATCGACGAAGAAGAGTCCTGATATTTAATAATAAATCGCTAATTGTATCTGTATCGTAAGGTCGCAACAGTAATGTCTTACTTAGTAAGTGACGAGGAAATAAGAATAAGGAATTTATTATTTGGTGATTCTCTTCTCATAAAAAGAAGAATTCAGCGAGTCGGAGAAGTTATCGAGCGGCAACATTATAAATTTTATTAAAGAGAAGATAGAAACATAACAAATGCTGTATATCATTATCTATACCAGCAATAAAGCACTGAAGGACGTAAAAGAGTAAGATATATATATACTACTGTGTCCAAAAAGTAAGGTGACATTGCATTTATTTCGAAAATTCTTTATTTATTCTTGCAAATCAATTTCGTCCCCTTCAAAGTAATCCCCCCCTGATATAATACACTTATTCCAACGGATTTTCCAATCTTCGAAACAGTTGTAATAATCGATTTCAGGAATGGCCTTTAGCTCCTTCTTCGCAGCGGCTTGAATCTCTTCTATCGACTCGAAACGGTGTCCCCGGAGCCAGAAGTCGCATGGAGCCAAATCAGGTGAATACGGTGGTTGTGGAACGATATTAGTCGAGTTTTTGGCTAAAAAATCACGAATAATCAGCGCAGTGTGTGACGGTGCATTATCGTCACACAGTTAGCCGCTGCGAAGAAGGAGCTAAAGGCCATTCCTGAAATCGATTATTACAACTGTTTCGAAGATTGGAAAATCCGTTGGAATAAGTGTATTATATCAGGGGGGGATTACTTTGAAGGGGACGAAATTGATTTGCAAGAATAAATAAAGAATTTTCGAAATAAATGCAATGTCACCTTACTATTTGGACACAGTAGTATAGTGTTTAGTTATAATAATTATAACATCTTTTGCAGTTTAATACCGCATGTCAACAATGTTTTAAAAACGAATTAAAAATATGTCCTCCGTGTAATTTTGCTCGTTGCCAAATTGGGGTCACTGAGCGTATTCTTTAGCGTTTGATTTAACAAATCAACGTGATACTCCTGGCATGTTCTTCAGCCCTCTATAAAATCTAATCCAACATTAATTGTTTCTCGAACACAGCCGGCAAACTCATCTTGCTCATTATAGAGCTGAAACGTATTTACAGTCTTGCTGTAGTATTCTTTCTGACCAAACGACATTAGGGTCTGCGATTCTTGCTGCAACAAACAAAAATGTATACATATTTAAGATTATTTTTATAATCTCATAATGTGTTCCATTTCACACGAGCTGCTTTGATAAAATGCATTAATTATACCAAATTAATGCAAACAAATTAATGTATTTATATTGATTAACGTTCTTCTTTACAACAATGTCTAACGCGCTGAATGTCGCGACGAGTCGTCCGACAATAGTTATCGAGATTAATTCACGCACAAGATAAAAGTATCAATGTCACGTAACTAATCCTGAACATTCTCATTATTTTCGGTATTTAAGGGGCAGTTTTCCAATAATAGTTTAAACTTAGATTTCAACTTAAACTCTGTTTAAATAAAACAATCGCATTATTAGAAGTTAAACTTGAATCCAAGTTTAAACTATCACTGAAAAACCGGCTCTCAGTGTTTAAACTTTCAATATAGAATATTCAAACATAATATATTACGACAAAAAATACATATATTCTATGCTGAAAGTTTGAATATATTTGTATTTGAAGGCCAAAACAATAAGAATATATACCCAGGACTAGGTGCATGTCGAGAAGTTAAATTTGA
>NW_022639499.1:202091-202936 GCF_010583005.1 Odontomachus brunneus
CTGATATTTAATAATAAATCGCTAATTGTATCTGTATCGTAAGGTCGCAACAGTAATGTCTTACTTAGTAAGTGACGAGGAAATAAGAATAAGGAATTTATTATTTGGTGATTCTCTTCTCATAAAAAGAAGAATTCAGCGAGTCGGAGAAGTTATCGAGCGGCAACATTATAAATTTTATTAAAGAGAAGATAGAAACATAACAAATGCTGTATATCATTATCTATACCAGCAATAAAGCACTGAAGGACGTAAAAGAGTAAGATATATATATACTACTGTGTCCAAAAAGTAAGGTGACATTGCATTTATTTCGAAAATTCTTTATTTATTCTTGCAAATCAATTTCGTCCCCTTCAAAGTAATCCCCCCCTGATATAATACACTTATTCCAACGGATTTTCCAATCTTCGAAACAGTTGTAATAATCGATTTCAGGAATGGCCTTTAGCTCCTTCTTCGCAGCGGCTAACTGTGTGACGATAATGCACCGTCACACACTGCGCTGATTATTCGTGATTTTTTAGCCAAAAACTCGACTAATATCGTTCCACAACCACCGTATTCACCTGATTTGGCTCCATGCGACTTCTGGCTATTCAGCAAACCCGTTTCGACACCGTTTCGAGTCGATAGAAGAGATTCAAGCCGCTGCGAAGAAGGAGCTAAAGGCCATTCCTGTAATCGATTATTACAACTGTTTCGAAGATTGGAAAATCCGTTGGAATAAGTGTATTATATCAGGGGGGGATTACTTTGAAGGGGACGAAATTGATTTGCAAGAATAAATAAAGAATTTTCGAAATAAATGCAATGTCACCTTACTTTTTGGACACAGTAGTATA
>NW_022639499.1:202946-206749 GCF_010583005.1 Odontomachus brunneus
ATTGTTTCTCGAACACAGCCGGCAAACTCATCTTGCTCATTATAGAGCTGAAACGTATTTACAGTCTTGCTGTAGTATTCTTTCTGACCAAACGACATTAGGGTCTGCGATTCTTGCTGCAACAAACAAAAATGTATACATATTTAAGATTATTTTTATAATCTCATAATGTGTTCCATTTCACACGAGCTGCTTTGATAAAATGCATTAATTATACCAAATTAATGCAAACAAATTAATGTATTTATATTGATTAACGTTCTTCTTTACAACAATGTCTAACGCGCTGAATGTCGCGACGAGTCGTCCGACAATAGTTATCGAGATTAATTCACGCACAAGATAAAAGTATCAATGTCACGTAACTAATCCTGAACATTCTCATTATTTTCGGTATTTAAGGGGCAGTTTTCCAATAATAGTTTAAACTTAGATTTCAACTTAAACTCTGTTTAAATAAAACAATCGCATTATTAGAAGTTAAACTTGAATCCAAGTTTAAACTATCACTGAAAAACCGGCTCTCAGTGTTTAAACTTTCAATATAGAATATTCAAACATAATATATTACGACAAAAAATACATATATTCTATGCTGAAAGTTTGAATATATTTGTATTTGAAGGCCAAAACAATAAGAATATATACCCAGGACTAGGTGCATGTCGAGAAGTTAAATTTGACTTTAACTCTCTCCATTGACCGATCTACCGCGTATCCTTAAACAGTACTTAAACTTGACTACGATTAAACTATTGAACAAGCGAAACAAAGGAGTCGATACAACGGCCAACGACACGCCAACAGCTGTTAACGTAGTAGAATCTTGCGAATCGAAATTCCTCCGTACCAATGACCACGAGCGCCTAAGTGAATTCGTCGATACGTACCGGCTTCGCGGTGACATTCGATGGTATGAGGTCGGTAAATAAGATCCTTCCGAGGATATAACTGTGCTGCGGGTAGCACTCGTCCACACGTCTTTGTTTAGTAATATTGAATACTTCGTCCTTAATCAACTTATAATCCTCGCGCATAATCAAGGAGACCAGCTCGATGTCGTTTATGTTGACGGGCTTATCTCGAATGATTTTGTAATGTGTCGGGCAATTGCCGATAACGGAATTCTCCATTGTGTCGAATTCGAAGTCCCTTGGCATGAGGTCAGCACCGACGCTCAGTTGATCCCCGATGAACTGATATACTTCAAATACAGTCAACATGTTTCTCACATTTGCCGCAAGGTAGTGATAATTCTTTACTCCCTTAACATCAAATTCCATTTTGAAACGTATCATTTTGAATGTAAGGGGCGACGGCTTGAAAAAATTATTGTCCACCATGTGTGCGGGGTCAGTGCTCGGTGTATAAGAAATGATCTTCGGGATATGACATTTTAAACTGTCAATATTATACGACTGACACTTCAGATAAAACTCCAGGCCGGCGTTGCCCTCCTTATTAATGAGTGTTTCTGATTTGTTGAAGAATAACGTGTCTACCCGCACGAAGAATACGTATGAGGGCGTAGGGTTGTATACATCCGACATTTTATAGCCTGGAAAAAGTCGAGTATGACGCTACTCTTTGCATTGAAACCGTACCGACGATTAATCGAGTAACGGAACGCTCAACTAACCTAGGAAAAATGGTATCAAGGGTAAAACTAACATGATGATCCGCTGATTACTGAGTAATTCTGATGTCTCTGTCAGGGGTTGTTTCCACAGGATCGATCTATCTTCGCGACTTCAGTTTTTGTGTAAGGTCACGTGCAACGTGCAATTTTCTGTAGAAGAATACGCTGAAGAATACGCGTTCAACGAGATGCAAAAAAAGCAGAAATTTAGGAATGAAATTCGAACGACAGTCGATGCAAAAGAGCGTAAAAGAGCGAACCGATTCTTTGTTTATTAAAAAGAGGAGCTTTCTCACCTTGTATATTGCCCTCGCCTGTCGTGTGGTATGAACATGTGCGCCGCAGAAACAGCTTGCGAACGCTTGGTGTCGCGAATATTTATATTGCGAACCACGCAGCTGAAGAAGAATGATCATTTGTTTCTGGGCAAAGCGCCTTTCGAATCGTTTTTCAGCTGTACAATAGAAACTAACACACAATAGAAACTAACATATATCTAAACATTTATCAACCAGACGACAATCAAACTGTTAAACATCCATAATTTGCGAAATCTCGCAGCATGTAGAAGACACAGAAGAGGTGTGACGAATTTACACAAAAGTACTGACCCTACGTGCAGTTTCAAATTGTTCAGAAAAAAATAACGTGAAATTATGTTTTCACAGTGCCATAATCTTTCATGAACATAAGCAAAAAATTAAAACAGATGCATCCCTAAATGACACACATACAATTTTGTAAAATTATTACGACAAAATCTCGTTTTGTTTCACCTGAAAAATTTAAGAATACTCACTACGCAATCCGAAGTTGCACTTTCGGTAGTCTCTACAAGGTATAGAAATAAAAAAACGTGTATGTTAAAAATTATTTTTTCCTCACACAATTTTGACAATGGTAAAAAGGTTTGAAAATGGTAAAACCGATATTTGTAAAAAGGAATATAGAAAACTCTTGCATATAGTTCGAACTCAACATTGTTCGGAACGAGAAAAGAAATGAACAATTTTGTAACGACAAGTTCTGTTTACAAAACCAAAATATCACTTTTTATATATTGAGCCTTCTGCAATCGTACCCGCCACGATGAATTTGGAAAAGATCCGGGATGGAAAGTCTTGCGGGGACAGTACTAATTTTTAAAAAACTGCAATGCTCTCCATAGCATTAACAATTCTGGTTGTACAATTTAAAAGTATTCTACGTTTTGGACTGGAAATTGTACTTGGATAACGTCATAACATTGCACGACGATATCTGCAACAAACAAATGCGATTGTACGTCGGTTCGCAATTACTCGAAATATTTGCTTCCGTCACACGTCACACGCATTAACACGTCTTCAAAGGAAAAATAGACGGAGACATTGTCATGAAAATTTTCGTTGGCCATGATTAATATTATGACAATTAATATTGATGTATTATATAGTAATTAATGTCATAATATAATTGTACGTATTCAACTATTCGATAATAACCGAGATGTTCATTCAGATGTTGAAGAGTGTGTTTGAATAGATGAGAGAACGAGTGAGATTTCCGGAGTAAGATTCAGGCGAATTTTTTATCATAAGTCTTTTACCTTGTTAGCCTGATCTCAAATGTTGCCATCCACATGTTCTATCCTATTTGAAGGTGATCGTTACTCTGTCGAACAGAGATATCCATCATAGTTCATCATTTATAAGCTGCTTTACCGCAAAAAACAGACACAAATGAAACACACATATAAAAGATACGATAGTGTATGACAGATATAACAATACGCATAAGAAACTAACACACAATATCGATGAAGAAAAGTCCTAATATTTAATAATAAATCGTTTACGTGTATCTGTATCGTATTATCGCGACTGTAATGGTCTCATGAAATATTTTTAATTACGCCTTTGGCATACATACGTGTACACTACTTAGTAAGTGACGAGATAATAAGAATAAGGAATTTATTACTAAGTGATTCTCTTCTCATAAAAAGAAGAATTAAGCAAGTTGGAGAAGTTATCGAGTGACAACGTTATAAATTTTATTAAAGAAAAAATAGAAACATAACAAATGCTGTATATCGTTATCTATACCAGCAATAAGTCACCGAAGGACATAAAGCAGTAATATATATATATATATATATATATATATATATATATATATATAT
>NW_022639499.1:206872-216251 GCF_010583005.1 Odontomachus brunneus
ATATATATATATATATATATATATATATATATATATATATTTATATCGTGTTTACATAGTTATAATAATTATAACATTCTCTGCAGTTTAATGCCGCATGTCCACAATGTTTTAAAATCGAATTAAAAATATGTCCTCCGTGTAATTTTGTTCGTTGCCAAATTGAGGTCACTGAGCGTATTCCTTAACATTTGATTTAACAAATCAATACTACTGGCATGTTCTTCAGTCCTCTATAAAATCCTCTATAAAATCCAATTCAACATTAATTGTTTCTCGAACATAGCCGGCAATCTCATCTTGCTTATTATAAAGATAAAACATATTTGCAGTCATGCTGTGGAAATCGTTCTGAGTAAACTTCATTTCAGACCGCGAACTTTGCTGCAACAAACAAAAATGTACACACATTCTAGATTATATTTATAATCTCACAATGTCCCATTTCACACGAGCTACTTTGACAAAATGAATTAATTATACCTAATTAATGCAAACAAATTGATACATTTATATTAAGTAACGTTCTTCTTTACAACAATGTCTAACGTGCTGAATGTCGCGACGAGTCGTCCGACAGTCGTTATCGAGATTAATTCACGTACAAGGTAAAGGTATTAATACGACGTAACTAATCCTGAACGTTCTCATTATTTTCGGTATTTAAGGGACAGTTTTTCAATGATAGTTTAAACTTAGATTTCAACTTAAACTCTATTTAAATAAAACAAACGCTATTAGAAGTTAAACTTGAATCCAAATTTAAACTATCATTGAAAAACCGGCCCTCAGTGTTTAAACTTTGAATATAGAATTATCCGACATAATAGAATTATTACGACATAAAATATATATATTCTATGCTGAAAATTTGAATATATTTGTATTTGAAGACCAAAACAATAAGAATGTGTGCCCAGGACTAGGTGCATGTCTGGAAATTGACTTTGACTTTAACTCTCTCTATTGATCGATCTACCGCCTATCCTTAGACAGTTACTTGACTACGATTAAACTGTCGAACAAGCGAAACAAAGGAGTCGATACAACGGCCAACGACACGTCGACAGTTGTTGACGTAGTCGAGTCATGCGAATCGAAATTCCTGCGTTCCAATGACCTCGAAGGCCTAAATGAATTCGTCGATACGTACCAGCTTCGCGGTGACTTTCGATGTTATAAGGTCACTCCATAAGACCCTTCCGAGAATGTATTTTTTCTGCGGCTGGCACTTGCCCACACGTCTTTGTTTATTAATAATGAACATTATGTCCTTGTTCAACTTATAATTCTTAAGAAAGGAGACCAGCTCGAGTTCGCTTGTACTGACGGTCTTATTTCGACTGATTTTGTAATGTGTCGGGCATTTGCCGATGACGGTTTTCTCCGTTGCGTTGAATTCGAAGCCCCGTGTCCTGAGATCAGCACCGATGCTTAGTTGATCCCCGATGAAACGATATACTTTCAACAGAATATTTTTCTTTTTCACATTTTTCACATTTTTCAGGAAGATATAACTCGTTGCTCCCTTAAAATCGAATTGCATTCGGTAACGTATCCCTTTGAATTTAAGGGACGACGGCGTGAAAAAGTTATTGCGCAGCATGTGTACGTGGTTAGTGGGTGGTTGATAAGATTTCCTCTTTGGGATGTGACATTTTAGGTTATCCTCATGCGACTGACATTTCAGGTAGAAGTCCAGGCCGGCGTTGCCCTCCTTACTAATGAGTGTTTCTGATTTGTTGATGAATAACGTGTCTACCCGCACGCGGAAGAAGTATGAGGGCGTAGAGTTGTGTATAACCTCCCTGTTATAGCCTGGAAAAAACCGAGCATGACGCTACTCTTTGCACTGAGATCGTACCGAGGATTAACCGAGTAACGGAACACTCAACTAACCTAGGAAAAATGGTATCAAGGGTAAAACTAGCATGATGATCCGCTAATTACTGAATAATTCTGATGTCTCTGTCAGGGGTTGCTTCCACAGGATCGATCTATGTTCGCGACTTCAGTTTTCGCGTAAGGTCACGTGCAACGTGTAATTCTCTGTAGACGCTGAAGAATGCGCGTTCGATGAAATGCAAACGAGAGCAGAATTTTAAGAAAGAAATAAGAAAGGCGGTCGACGTAAAAGAGCGAATCGATTCTTATTTATTGAGAAAAAAGGAACTCTCTCACCTTGTATACAGCCCTCGCGTGTCGTGTGGTAGGAACATGTGCGCCGCAGAAATAGCTTGCGAATGCTTGGTGTCGCGAATATTTATATTGCGAACTGCGCAGCTGAAGAGCGATGATCCTTTGTCTCCGGATAAAACGCCTTTCGAATCGTCTTTCAGATGTACAATAAAAACTAACACACAATAGAAACTAATATACATCTGAATATTTATCAACACAGCAAAAACCAGACGATAGTCAAACTGTTAAACATCCGAAATTTGCGAAATCTCACTTGCAGCGTGTGGAAGATATAGAAAAAGTGTGACGTACTTACAGAAAATACTGTACCTACGTGCAGTTTCGAATTGTTCAGACAAAAGTACGTGAAATTATGTTTTCACGTTGCCATAATCTTTCATGACAGGACATACGCAAAGAATTGAAGAAATTGCATTCTCAAACGACGCACATACAGTTTTGTAAAATTATTATGACATGATCTCGTTTCACTTTACCTGAAAAATTCAAGAATACTCACTACGCAACCCGAAGTTGCACTTTCGGTAGTCTGTACAGGGTATAGAAATAAATAAACGTGTATGTTAAAAATCATTTATTTCGTCACACAGTTTTGTCAATAGTAAAAAGAAATCGATATTAGTAAAAAGGAATGTAAAATATTCTTGCATATACTTCGAACTCAACATTGTTCGGAATGAGAAAAGAAACGAACAATTTTGTAACAAGAAGTTCTGTTTACAGAACCAATATCACTTATTACATATTGAGCTTTCTGCAATTGCACCCGCCACGATGGATTTGAAAAAGATCCTTGATAGAAAGTCTTGCGGGTGCAGTACTGATTTTCAAAAAAAAACTGCAATGCTCTCCAAAGCATTAAAAATTCGAATCATATTCTGATCGTATAACTTAAAAATCTTCTGCGTTTTGGACTGAAGATTGTACTTGGATAACGTTATAACACTACGACGATATCTACAACAAACAAATGCGATTGTACGTCGGTTCGCAATAACTCGAATATTTGCTTTTGTTAAACGTCGCGTTAACACGCCTCCCTAGGAAAAACAGACGGGGACATTGTCAGAGAATTTTTCATTGGCCGTGATTAATATTTTGGCAATTAATATTAATTTATTATATAGTAATTAATGTCGCAATATAATCATACTCATTCAACTACTCTATATTAATCGGGATGTTCGTTCAGATGCTGAAAAGTGCGATTGAACAGATGAGAAAACGAGTGAGATTTCAGAAGTAAGATTCTTCAGGCGGATTTTTTATCATAAGTCTTTTACCTTGTTTGTTAGATTGTAAATGTTGCCACCCACATGTTTTATCATATTTGAAGACGATCATTACTCTGTCGAACAGAAATATCCATCAAGGTTTATAAGCTACTTTACCGTAAGAAATAGACGCAAACAAAACACACATACAGAATCTACGATAATATATGACAGGTATAACAATACACATAAGAAACTAACACAGAATATCGATGAAGAGGTGTCCTAATAAATCGCTTACCAGTATCTGTATCGTATGATTGCGACAGTAATGATCTCATGAAATATTTTTAATTACGCCTTTGACACACACATATGTATACACTAATAAATGACAATGTAATAAGAATAAGAAATTTATTATTTAGTGGATTCTCTTCTCGTAAAGAGAAGAATTAAGTAAGTCGGAGAAGTTAGCGAGCGGCAAAATTATAAATTTTATTAAAGAAAAGATAGAAACATAACAAACGCTGTATATCGTTATCTATGCCAGTAATAAGTCATCAAAAGACATAAAAGAGTAAAATATATATATATATATATATATATATATATATATATATATATACCGTTTACGTAGTTATAATAATTATAACACCTTATGCAGTTTAATGCCGCATGTCAAGAATATTTTAAAAACGAATTATAAATATGTCCTCCGTGTAATTTTGTTCGTTGCCAAATTGAGGTCACTGAGCGTATCCTTCAGCGTTTGATTTAACGAATCAATGTTCTTCAGCCCTCTATAAAATCCAATCTAACATTCATCGTTTCATAGACATATCCAACCCTCTTATCTTGCTCATTATAGAGATCAAATGTATTGATGGTCTTGGTGTAGAAATCGTTCTGAGCAAACATCATTAGAGTCCCCGATTCTTTCTGCAAAAAATAATAATGCAAAAACACACTGGAGACTATACTTTAATCTCATAGTCCCATTTCACACGGCAGCTTTGAAAATATGCATTAATTATACCTAATTATTGCAAACAAATTGATGTACATTGATTTACATTGATTAACGTTTCTTTTCACAATTATGTCTAACGCGTTGAATGTGACGACGAGTTGCCCGACGATCGTTATCGAGATTAATTCACGCATAAAGTAAAAGTATTAATGCTACGTGACTAATTCTGAACGTTCTCATTATTATCGGTCTTTAAGGGCCGGTCCTTCAACGTCTAAGTTTAAACTTAGATTTCAACTTAAATTATGTTTAAAACAAACGCATTGTTAGAAGTTAAACTTAAATCCAAGTTTAAATTATCATTCAAAAACCGGTCCTCAGTGTTTAAACTTTCAACACAGAATATTCTAACATATATTACAACATGAAATACATATATTCTACGCTGAAAGTTTGAATATATTTGTAGTTGAAGACCAAAACAATAAGAATGTGTGCCCAGGACTAAGTGCATGTCGAGAAGTTGACTTTGACCTTAACTCTCTCTAATGATCGCTCTATCATCGCAACTATCCTTCGATAGTTACTTGACTAAGATTAAACTGTTGAACAAGCGAAACAAAGGAGTCGATGCAACAGCCAACGACACATCAACAGTTGTTGACGTAGTCGAGTGGTGCGAATCGAAATTCTTCCGTTCGAATGACCTGGAAGGCCTAAGTGAATTCGTCGATACGTACCAGCTTCGCGGTGACTTTCGATGTAATGAGGTCGGTCCATAAGATCCTTCCGAGAATATAACCGTTCTGCGGATGGCACTCGTTCACACGCCTTTGTTTACTTATATGCAACGATTCGTTCTTGTTCAACCTGTATTTCTGTCTCGCAATTAAGGTGAGCTCGAAATTACTTGTATTGAGGGTCACATCATGATGGATTTTGTAAAGTGTTGGGCATTTTCCGATAATGGTGTCCTCCGTCGTATTGAATTCGAAGCCCCTTGTTTTGAGGTCAGCACCAACGCTCAACTGATCCCCGATGAACCGGTACATTTCCAACAGAGTTTTCTTGTTTTCCACGTTTTCCGTCAAGATTTGATAGCTTGTTACTCCCTTAAAATCGAAGCTCATTCGGTAACGTATCCGGTCGAATTGAAGGCATGACGGCGTGAAATCGTTATTGTCCACCATGTGTACAAAGTCAGTGCTAGGTGAATAAAAAATGTCTTTTTGGATGTGACATTTTAAATTTTGATCCATATACGGCTGACACTTCAGGTTGAACGCCAGGCCGGCGTTGTTCTCAGTATCGTGTGTTCCTGATTTGTTGATGAATAACGTGTCTACCCGCACGTGGAATATGTACGAGGGCGTAGGATTGCTTTGATTCTGTATGATATAGCCTGGAAAAAGTCGAGCATGACGTTATTCTTTGCAATGGGGCCGTACCGAAGGTTAACAGACTAACGGAACGCTCAACTCACCTAGGAAAAACGGTATCACGGGTAAAACTGTCATAGTGATCCGCTGATTATTGAATAATCCTGATGCCCCTGTCAGATGTTGTTTCCGCGGGATCAATCTATTTTCACGACTTCAAGATCACGTGCAATGTCCAACGTGCAATTCTCTGTAGACGCTGAAGAATGCGCGTCCGACGAGATGCAAACGAGAGCAGAATTTTAGGAAAGATATTCGAACGACGGTCGACGCAAAAGAGCGAATCGATTCTTGGTTTATTGAAAAGAGGAGCTTTCTCCTACCTTGTATATAGCCCTCGTGTGCCGAATGGCAAAAACGTGTGCGGTACAGAAGGAACTTGCGAACGTTTAGTATCGCATTTAATTATGTTGCGAACTGCGCAGCTGAAGAGCGATGATCATTTGTCTCCAGACAAAAGCACCTTCCGAACCGTCTTTTAGCTATACAATAGAAACTAACACACATTTGAATATTTATCAACACAGCAAAAACCAGACGACAGTTAAACCGTTAAACGTCCGAAATTTGCAAAATCTTATCGTAGAGTGTGTAAGATACAGGAAATAGATGACGTATTAACAGAAAACATTAAACCGCGCAGTTTCAGATTGTTCAAACAAAAATACGTGAAATTATGTTTTCATGTTGTCATAATCTTTCATGACGAGACATACGCAAAGAATTGAAGAAGATGCATTCCCAAACGACACACATAAAATTTTGTAAAATTATTATGACATAATCGTAAAATTATTATTACATAATCTCATTTTTAAATTTTTCACTTGAAAAATTCAAGATTACTGGCTACACAACCAGAAGTTTTACTTTCGGTAGTCTCTACAGGGTATATAAATAAATAAACGTGTATGTAAAAAACCATTTATTTCGTCACACAGTTTTTTCAATAGTAAAAAGACACCGATATTTGTAAAAAGGAACTTTTGCATATAGTTCGCACTCAACATTGTTCGGAGCGAGGAAAAAAATTAATCTCTCTCTAATGATCGGTCTATCATCGCAACTATCCTTCGACAGTTACTTGACTACGATTAAACGGTTGAACAAGCGAAACAAAGGAAAGGAGTCGATGCAACGGCCAACGACACGTCAACAGTTGTTGACGCAGTCGAGTCGTGCGAATCGAATTCCTCTGTTCCAATGACCACGAAGGCCTAAGTGAATTCATCGATACGTACCGGCTTCGCGGTGACATTCAATGTTATAAGCTCGGGCCATAAGCTCCTTCCGAAACTGAAACTGTTTTCACGTTGCCATAATCTTTCATGATAGAACGCAAAGAGCTGAAGAAGATGCATTCCCAAACGACGCGCATACAATTTTGTAAAATTATTACGACATAATCTCGTTCTACTTTACCTGAAAAATTCAAGAATATTCACTACACAACCCGAAGATTCACTTTCGGTAGTCTCTATAAGATATGAGAATAAATAAAAGTGTACGTGAAAAATCATTTATTTCGTCACACAGTTTTTCTAATGGTAAAAAGAATACTTGTAAAATGGAACTCTTGCATATAGTACTCACTCAACATTGTTCGGAACGAGAAAAAAATGAACAATTTTGTAACAAGAAGGTCTGTTTACAGAACCAATATCGCTTATTACGTATTGAGCCTTCTGCGATCGCACTCGCCACGATGGATTTAAAAAAGATCCTGGATAGAAAATCTTGCGGGGACAGTACTGATTTTTATAAAACTGCAATGCCCTCCACAGCATTAACAATTCGAATCATATTCTGGTTGTACAATTCAAAAGTATTCTGCGTTTTGGACTGGAAATTGTACTTGGATAAGGTCATAACACAGTACTACGATATCGGCAACAAACAAATGTATGACGGTTCGCAATAACTCGAAATATTTGCTTTCGTTACACGTCGCGTTAACACGCCTCCGAAGGGAAAACAGACGGGGAGGTTGCCAGAGCATTTTTTGTTGGCCGTGATTAATATTATGACAATTAATATTAACTTATTAGATAGTAATTAATGTCGCAATATAATTGTACGCATTCAGCTACTCCATATTAATCAAGATGTTCATTCAAAAGCTGAAGAGTGCGATTGAATAGATGAGAAAACGAGTGAGATTTCAGAAGAAAGATTTAGGCGGAAATCTCATTTACATCTTTTATTTAAATCTTTTACCTTGCATGGCAGATTGTAAATGTTGCCGTTCATGTTTTATCCTATTTGAAGGCGATCATTACTCTGTCGAACATAGATGTCCATCAAAGTTTATAAGCTGTTTTACCGTAAGAAATAGACGCAAAACACACATACAGAAGCTATGATAATATATAACAACCGATATAACAATACACATAAGAAACTAACACACAATATCAACAAAGGAGAGTCCTAATAAATCACTTACCTGTATCTGTATCGTGTGATTGCGACAGTAATAGTTTTATGAAATATTTTTAATTACGCCTTTGATACACACATATGTATATAGTAGTATGTGACGAGGTAATAAGAATAAAAAATTTATTATTTGGTGATTCTCTTCTCATAAAGAGAAAAATTAAGCAAGTCGGAGAAGTTATCGAGCGGCAAAATTATAAATTTTATTTAATAAAAGACAGAAACATAACAAACGCTGTATATCGTTATCTATGCCAGTAATAAGTCACCGAAGGACATAAAAGAGTAAGATATATACATATACCGTTTACGTAGTTATAATAATTATAACACTTCATGCAGTTTAATGTCAGCAATATTTTAAAAACGAATTAAAAATATATCCTCCGTGTAATTTTGTTCGTTGCCAAATTGAGGTCACTGAGCATTTCTCCTTTGATTTTACGAATCAACATGATACTCGTGTCGTGTTCTTCACGGCTCTATCGATACCAATTTAACATTAATCGTTTCGTAGACAAAGCCAACCAATTTGTTACTTTGCTCATTATAGAGATCAAATGTATGTATAGTCTTGGTGTAGAATTCGTTCTGAGCAATCGTCATTTGAGACCCCGAATCTTTCTGCAAAAAACAAAAATGCATAAACACACTCGAGATTATACTTATAATCTCACAGAGACCCATTTCACACGAGCCACTTTGACAAAATGCATTAATTATACCTAATTATTGCAAACAAATTGACGTATTTACATTGATTAACGTCCTTCTTCACAACTATGTCTAACGCGTTGAATGTCACGACGAGTCGCCCGGCGAGTCGTTATCGAGATTAATTCGCGTATAAAGTAAAAGTATCAATGCTACGTGACTAATTCTGAACGTTCTCATTATTATCAGTCTTTAAGGGTCGGTTTTTCAACGAAAGTTTAAACTTAAATTTCAACTTAAACTATATTTAAGTAAAACGTATTGTTAGAAGTAAATTTAAAACCAAGTTTAAACCATCATTCAAAAACCGGTTCTCAGTGTTACAGAATATTCTAACATAATATATATATTACAATATGAAATACATATATTCTGCGCTGAATGTTTGAATATATATA
>NW_022639499.1:216743-221280 GCF_010583005.1 Odontomachus brunneus
TATATATATATATATATATATATATATATATATATATATATGTATATATATATTTGTATATATTTTTTATATATTTGTATTTGAAAATCAAAACTCATACACGAATAATAAGAATGTGTGTCCAGGACTAGGTACATATCAGGAAGTTGACTTTAACTCTCTCTATTGATCGATCTACCGCGTATCCTTAAACAGTTACTTGATTACGATTAAACTGTTGAACAAACAAAACAAAGGATTCGATGTAACGGCCAACAACACGTCAACAGCTGTTGACATAGTCGAGTCATACGAATCGAAATTCCTGCGTTCAAATGACCACGAGGACCTAAGTGAATTCGTCGATACGTACCGGCTTCGCGGTGACATTCGATGTTATGAGGTCGGTCCATAAGATCTTTCCAAAGAAATAACTTTTCTGCGGCTGGCACTCGTTCACACGTCTTTGTTTATTAATATGGAGCGATTTGCCCTTCTTCAACTTGTATTTCTGGCTCGGAATTAAGGATTTCAGCATGAACTTGTTTGTACTCGACATCGCATCATAATAGATTTTGTAAAATGTCGGGCATTTGCCGCTAATGGTGTCCTCCGTCGTATTGAATTCTAAGTCGTTTGTTATGAGGTTAGCACCGACGCTCAGCTGATCCCCAATGAACTCATACATGTCAAGCAGGGCCTCCTCGTTTGTTACGTTATCCGTCAAGATCTGATAATTCTTTACTCCCTTAAAATCGAAGCCCATTCGGTAACGTATCCGGCTGAATTGAAATGATGACGGCGTGAAAACCTTATTGTTCATGTTGTGTACGAAGTCACTGCTCGGTGAATAAGAAATGGTCTTCGGGATGCGACATTTTAGATTTTGATCCTTATGCGGCTGACACTTCAGGTTGAACGCCAGGCCAGCGTTGCTATCCTCATTGTGTCCTCCTGATTTGTTGACGAATAACGTGTCTATCCGCACTTGGAATATGTACGAGGGCGAAGGGTTGCTTTTATCCTCTGCGACATAGCCTAGAAAAAATCCAGCATAACGTTACTCGTTGCAATGAGAGGTATACCGAGATTTAACCGAGTAATGGAACGCTCAACTGACCTAGAAAAAACGGTATCATGGGTAAAACTAACATGGTGTTCCGCTGATTACTGAATAATCCTGGTGTCTCTGTCAGAGATTGCTTCTGCAGAATCGATCTGCTTTCACGACTTCAAGGTCACGTGCAACGTGTAACGTGCAATTCTCTGTAGACGCTGAAGAATGCGCGTCCGACGAGATGCAAACAAGAGCAGAATTTTAGGAAAGATATTCGAACGACGGTCGACGCAAAAGAGCGCAAAAAAGCGATCGATTTTTGGTTTATTGAAAAAAGGAGCTTCCTCACCTTGTATATAGCCCTCGCGTGCCGTGTGGCAGGAATGTGTGTCGCAGAAAGAACTTGCGAAGCTTGGTGTCGCGAATATTTATATTGAGAACCGCGCAGCAGAAAAACGATAATCATTTGTCTCCGGACAAAAGCACCTTTTAAACCATCTTCCAGCTGTTGTATAATAGAAACTAACACACAATAGAAACCGACACACAAATAAATATTTATAAATACAGCAAAATCCAGACGACAGTCAAACTGTTAAACATCCGAAATTTGCGAAATCTCACCGCAGTGTGTGAAAGATACAAGAAATGGATGACGTATTAACTGAAAATACTGAACCCTGCATTTTCAGATTTTTCAGACAAAATTACGTGAAATTATACTTTTATGTTGTCATAATCTTTCATGACAGAATATACGCAAAGAATTCAAGAAAATGCATTCCCAAACGACGCACATACAATTTTGTAAAATTATTACGACATAATCTCGTTTCACTTTACCTGAAAAATTCAAGAATATTCACTACACAATCCGAAGTTTTACTTTCAGTAGTCTCAGTAAGGTATAGGAATAAATAAAGAAACCGGTTTCTTTCAGAAAAACTGTGTGACGAAATAAATGCTTTTTCACATACACCTTTATTTATTCCTATACCTTGTTGAGACTACTAAAAGTAAAACTTCGGATTGTGTAGTGAATATTCTTGAATTTTTCAGGTAAAGTAAAACGAGATTATGTTGTAATAATTTTACAAAATTGTATGTGCGTCGTTTGGGAATGCATTTTCTTGAATTCTTTGCGTATATCCTGTCATGAAAGATTATGACAACATAAAAGCATAATTTCACGTACTTTTGTCTGAACAATTTGAAACTGCAGGGTTCAGTATTTTCTGTTAACACGTCATCCATTTCCTGTAATCGATATTTGTAAAAAAAGCTGATATTTGTAAAACGGCACTCTTGCATATAGTTAGCACTCAACATTGTGCGGAGCGACAAAAGAAATTAACAATTTTGTAACAAGAAGGTCTGTTTACAGAACCAATATCGCTTATTACGTATTGAATCTTCTGCGATCGCACCCGCCAAGATAGGTTTGAAAAAGATCCTGAATGGAAAGTTTTGCGAGGGCAGTACTGATTTTGAAAAAACTTCAATTTTCTCCACAGCGTTACCAATTTGAATCATATTCTGGTTGTACAACTTAAAAGTGTTCTGCGTTTTAAACTGGAAATTGTACTTGGATAACGTATATAACACTGTACGACGATATCTGCAACAAACAATTGCGATTATACGTCGGTTCGCAATGACTCAAAATATTTGCTTTCGTTACACGTCGCGTTAACACGCCTTCGAAGGAAAAATAAACGGGGACGTTGTCAGGGAATTTTTCATTGGCCGTGATTAATATTATGACAATTAATATTAAATTATTATATAGTAATTAATGTCGTAATATAATTGAACGCATTCAACTACTCCATATTAATCGAGAGGTTCATTTAGATGCTGAAAAGTGCATTTGAGTTGATGAGAGAACGAGTGAGATTTTAGAGATTCAGGCGGAAATATCATTTAAATCTTTTATTTAAATCTTTTATCTTGCTTGGCAGATTGTAAATGTTGCCGTCCACATGTTTTATCCTATTTAAAAATGGTTATTACTCTGTCGAGCAGAGATATCCAAATTTTATAAGCTGCTTTACCGTAAGAAATAGACGCAAACAAAACACACATACAGAATCTACGATAATGACAGATATAACAATACACGTAAGAAACTAACACACAATAACGACGAAGAAGAGCCCTAATAAATCGCTGACCTGTATCTGTATCGTATGATCGCGAAAGTAATGGTCTCATGAAATATCTTTAATTACGCCTATGACACACACATATGTATACACTAGTAAGTGACGAGGTAATAAGAATAAGGAATTTATTATTTGGTGATTCTCTACTCATAAAGAGAAGAATTAAGCAAGTCGGAGAAGTTATCGGGCAGCAAAATTATAAATTTTATTTAAAAAAGGATAGAAACATAACAAAAGCTGTATATATATATCGTGTTTACGTAGTTATAATAATTATAACACATTATGCAGTTTAATGTCACATGTCAAGAATATTTTAAAATCGAGTTAAAAATATGTCCTCCGTGTAATTTTGTTCGTTGCCAAATTGAGATCACTGAGCGTATCCCTTAGCGTTTGAATCAACGTGATACTCGTGTCATGTTCTTTACTTCTTTACTGATTCCAATCTAACATTAATCGTTTCGTAGAGATAGCCAACTTTGTTATCTTGCTCATTATAGAGATCAAATGTATTTATAGTCTTAGTGTAGAAATCGTGCTGATTATATGACATTAGAGTCCCCGAATCTTTCTGCAAAAAACAAAAATGCATAAACACACTCGAGATTATACTTATAATCTCACAGAGACCCATTTCACACGAGCCACTTTGACAAAATGGATTAATTATACCTAGTTAATGTAAACAAATTGATGTATTTACATTGATTAACGTTCTTCTTCATAACTGCGTCTAACACATTGGATATTGCGACGAGTCGCCCGGCGATCGATATCGAGATTAATTCACGCACAAAAGAAAGATAATCCAAAGGAAAGATATCAATGCCACGTGACTAATTCTGAACGTTCTCATTATTTTCGGTCTTTAATGGCTGGTTTTTCAACGAAAGTTAACTTAGATTTCAACTTTTTAAGTAAACTGTTTAAGTAAAACAAACGCATTGTTAGAAGTTAAACTTAAATCCAAGTTTAAACCATCATTAAAAAACCGGCCCTCAATGTTTAAACTTAATTTTCAACATAGAATATTCATATAATATATACAGGGTGGACCATTTTAATCCATCCAGTCGAATATGTCGAAAACCAAGCACGAGAGAGAAAAATGTTTCAGACAAAAGTTGTAAGGCTTAAAAAAACGCATTTAACAATAGTAGTTATTTGACATAGGATGGCGTCGCCAAGGTCAGAACAAGGTCAACTTTGCTTTTGTAAATAGAAATACATATTTTTTATTACAGCATTTTATTCAACGTAAAAACGCAAATAACTTTTGCTTGAAAAAATTTTTTATACGACCTCTATTTTCTAAAATATTTACGTAAATATC
>NW_022639499.1:221290-250881 GCF_010583005.1 Odontomachus brunneus
ACATAATATATTACTACATGAAATACATATATTCTACGCTAAAAGTTTGAATATATTTGTATTTGAAGACCAAAACAATAAGAATGTGCGCCCAGGAACTAGGTACATGCCGGGAAGTTGACTTTGACCTTAACTCTCTCTATTGATCGATCTACCGCGTACTCTTAGACAGTTACTTGATTACGATTAAACTGTTGAACAAGCGAAGCAAAGGAATCGATGCAACGGCCAACGTCGACAGCTGTTGACGTAGTCGAGTCGTGCGAATCGAAATTCCTCCGTTCCAATGACCACGAGGGCCTAAGTGCATTCGTCGATACGTACCGGCTTCGCGGTGACATTCGATGTTATGAAGTCGATCCATAAGCTCCTTCCAAAAATATAACTTTTCTGCGACTGACACTCGTTCACACGTCTTTGTTTACTAATATGGAACGATTCGTTCTCGTTCAACCTGTACCTATGATTCGCAATTAAGGAGATCAGCTTGAAACTTTTTCTATTGTACATCACATCTTGATTGAGTTTGTAAAGTGTCGGGCATTGGCCGATAATAGTGTTCTCCGTCGCGTTGAATACGAATTCCTTTTTCTTGAGGTTAACACCAACGCTCAGCTGATCCCCGATGAACTGGTATATTTCCAATAACGCCTCCTTGTTTGTCACGTTTTCCGTCAAGAACTGATAATCCGTTACTCCCTTAAAATCGAAGCTCATTCGGTAACGTATCCGGTTGAATTGAAGGGATGACGGTGTGAAAACGTTATTGTCCACCATGTGTATGGGGTCAGTACTCGGTGAATAAGAAATGGTCTTCGGGATGTGACATTTTAGATTCTCATTTTCATGCGGCTGACACTTCAGGTTGAACTCCAGGCCGGCGTTGCTCTCCTTATTGTCTGTTTTTGAGTGGTTGTTTAATAACGTGTCTATCCGCACGTGGAATATGTACGTGGGCGTATGGTTGCTTTCATTCTGTGCGACATAGCCTGAAAAAAGTCCGAGCATGACGTTACTCGTTGCAATGAGACCGTACCGAGGTTTAACCGAGTAATGGAACGCTCAACTGACCTAGGAAAAACGGTATCATGGGTAAAATTAGCATGATGATCCACTGATTATTGAATAATCCTGGTGTCTTTGTCAGAGGTTGCTTCCGCGAGATCGATCTATCTTCGTGACTTCAGTTTTCGTATAAGGTCACGTGCAACGTGCAATATTCTGTAGACGCTGAAGAATGCGCGTTCGACGAGCTGCAAACGAAAGCAGAATTTTAGAAATGAAATTCGGACGGCGGTCGATGCAAGAGAGCGCAAAAGAGCGAACCGATCCTTTGTTTATTGAAAAGAAGAACTTTCTCACCTTGTATATTGCTTTCGCGTGTCATATGGTAGGAACGTGTGCGCCGCAGAAACAGCTTGCGAACGCTTGGAGTCGCGAATATTTATATTACAAACCGCGCAACTGAATAGCGATGATCATTTTTTTCCGGACAAAACGTCTTTCGAATCATCTTTCAGCTTACAATAGAAACTAACATATATCTGAATATTTGTCAACACAGCAAAAACTAGACGACAGTCAAACCGTTAAACATCCAAAATTTGCGAAATCTCACTTGCACTTGTGGAAGATACAGAAAAGGTGTATTTATAGAAACTTCGGTAGTCTCTACAGGGTATAGAAATAAATTAACGGGTATGTTAAAAATCATTTATTTCGTTAGTTTTATCAATGGTAAAAAGAAACCAATATTTGTAAAAAGGAACTTTTGCATACAGTTCGTACGCAACATTGTTCGGAGCGAGAAAAGAAATAAACAATCTTGTAAGAAATTCTGTTAACAGAATCAATATCACTTATTACTTATTGAGCCTTCTGCGATCACACCCGCCACGATGGGTTTCAAAAAGATCCTGGATGGAAAGTCTTCTAGGGGCAGTACTGATTTTAAAAAGACTTCAACGCTCTCCACAGCATTACCAATTAGAGTAATATTCTGGTCGTACAACTTAAAAGTGTTCTGTGTTTTGGACTGGAAATTGTACTTGGATAACGTCATAAGACTTTGTGACGTATTTATAGAAAATACTGTGCCTACGTGCAGTTTCGAATTGTTCAGACAAAGATACGTGAAATTATGTTTTCACATTGCCATGATCTTTCATGACAGGACATACGCAAAAAATTGAAGAAGATGCATTCCTAACTGACGCACATACAATTTTGTAAAATTATTACGACATAATCTCGTTTCACTTTACCTGAAAAATTCAAGAATACTCACTACGCAACCCGAAGTTGCACTTTCGGTAGTCTCTACAGGGTATAGAAATAAATAAACGTGTATGTTAAAAATCATTTATTCCGTCACACAGTTTTGTCAATGGTAAAAAGTAACCAATATTTGTAAAAAGGAACTTTTGCATACAGTTCGTACGCAACATTGTTTGGAGCGAGAAAAGAAATAAACAATCTTGTAAGAAATTCTGTTAACAGAATCAATGTCACTTATTGAGAATCAATATTACTTATTGAGCCTTCTGCGATCACACCCGCCACGATGGGTTTCAAAAAGATCCTGGATGGAAAGTCTTCTGGGGGCAGTATTGATTTTAAAAAGACTTCAACGCTCTCCACAGCATTACCAATTAGAGTCATATTCTGGTCGTACAACTTAAAAGTGTTCTGTGTTTTGGACTGGAAATTGTGCTTGGATAACGTCATAAGACTGTGTGACGATATCTGCAACAAACAAATGCGATTGTACATCGGTTTGATATAATAACTCGAAATATTTGCTTCCGTCATACGTCGCGTTAACACGCTTCCGAAAGAAAAACAGACGTGGACGTTGTCATAGAATTTTTTGTTGGCCGTGCTTAATATTATGACAATTAATATTAATTAATTATATAGTAATTAATGTATATAGTAATTATATAGTAATTAATGTATATAATAATTATATAGTAATTAATGTATATAGTAATTATATAGTAATTAATGTATATAGTAATTATATAGTAATTAATGTATATAGTAATTATATAGTAATTAATGTATATAGTAATTATATAGTAATTAATGTATATAGTAATTATATAGTAATTAATGTATATAGTAATTATATAGTAATTAATGTATATAGTAATTATATAGTAATTAATGTATATAGTAATTATATAGTAATTAATGTATATAGTAATTATATAGTAATTAATGTATATAGTAATTATATAGTAATTAATGTATATAGTAATTATATAGTAATTAATGTATATAGTAATTATATAGTAATTAATGTATATAGTAATTATATAGTAATTAATGTATATAGTAATTATATAGTAATTAATGTATATAGTAATTATATAGTAATTAATGTATATAGTAATTATATAGTAATTAATGTATATAGTAATTATATAGTAATTAATGTATATAGTAATTATATAGTAATTAATGTATATAGTAATTATATAGTAATTAATGTATATAGTAATTATATAGTAATTAATGTATATAGTAATTATATAGTAATTAATGTATATAGTAATTATAGTAATTAATGTATATAGTAATTAATGTATATAGTAATTATAGTAATTAATGTATATAGTAATTATATAGTAATTAATGTATATAGTAATTATATAGTAATTAATGTATATAGTAATTAATGTCGCAATATAATTATACGTTTTCAACTACTCCATAATAATCGAGATGTCAATTTACGGTTAATTATCTTCAGCCGCGATAATTAATCCAGCGCAGGTGGAGATCACCGCGGCTGTCAAAACACTGTTTCGCAATGCTTGACGGAGTAGTTCGGGTCGCAGACACGTTAATTCGGTAAATCAACGAGATACTCACTATTTCCTCGCTGATATCATTGGGGATAAATTCGCTCCAAAAATTATTGCCGAACATGTAACTGGACGTCGTTTCACAAAATGGCGCATATCTTTCTTTGGAGATATATATTGTTTCTTTTTCTTCGAAGAAATAATTTTCGTGCGTCAGAGTCACGTTTTCGTGCAGTATGCGTGTCTGGTTCTTAATTCTCATATGACTGACCTCGAAATTCGTGGAACACTTGCCAATAACTGATTGTTCTATCGACTCGAACGTCAAGTATTCCTTGGAAACATCCAATTCGACACCGACGCTGAACTGACTGCCTAAGAGACGGTACATGTTCAACATAAAATCCATGGTGTTATCGTCCGTTCTCTCGACGGCATAATCGGTCACGCCATTGTCGTTGAATCTAATTTGGAAGAGGTTTTTCTTATAGGAGTCGTCGATGTTCACCAGAGTTGGCATTTTCGACGGATACTGCTTGTGCTTCTCTTTACGGCATAACAGTGCGTTTAGCTGGTATGTGCGGCACTTGAATTCGATCGTCACTGTGCGTCTGTTTGGTGGAGGGTTCATCTGGTTGTTCAGGATAGCTGTAGTCGCCAGTTGTGCTACAAACGTGTATTCGGGACTCACGTCCTCGTAGTAGGGGGGTGAGGGCACATTAACGACTGCAAAAGATCGATCGTAACGATATTTATAACATAATTTTGCCTTTAACAAAAATCCTCTTGTATACGGCCTCAAAAGGGTTCTTCTGAAATCGAGAGAAAAAGCAAGCACAATATTCGTGAATCTCGTCTTTCATCTAGACTTGCAAAGGATGCAAGTCTCGTATTTGACAGAAATTTCTTTTAGCGAAGAGGACAAGTAAAGAGTCTGCTTCAAATGAACATATTCCTCTTGCTTCAAAAGGAAAAAAGTAAAATAATATTTAGTAGATCACCAAGTAATATTTCATCTTATTAGGAGATATATAGAGAAGGAATACTCTTTATGTAAATGCCCTTGTCAGGCAATAGAAACAGGAATTCGGATTAGTCAATTATTTCTATTCCCTGTTTCTATTGACTAATGTCTGTTTCTATTGTTTGTAGCGTGGCATTGTGCAAGGACTTTAAGAGTTTCCTCTTAGAACATGAAATAACAGGTAACAGCCCTTTGTAACTAGAATTCTTTTCTTAAGTGTTAGAAAATTTTTCTCTTGGCTGTAGAAAAATCCTCTCGAGAGGCCATGCAGAAGAGAAAGAATGAAATATATATATGTATTTTTTTTTTCAACAAACGAGATTGTCCTTTTAATATTCCTGTCTTTTCCCTTTCCTTTCTTTCAGCCTTAATATTTCGTTTTTTCGTGACAGAATTGATTGATGACTCGACTAACCTAAGAAAAACGGTATCACGTAATAAGACAGCATGTTGCCTGCTCTGTCGACTGCTCGTTAAGAAAACTTAGTCACTGTTTCGCAATTGCCTTCACGTCTCCACACGTGGATCTTCAGGGATCGATGAGTTAGACGGACAAGATGTATATAACGACACGTTTACACGTGGGTCCTGCAAACGTGTGTACAAAATATTACGCTCGCGTGCGCCACGTAGCTTCACAAGGACAAAATATCCCACTTACCCCGAGCACCATGTACACAAGCCTAGTCGGAACTGAGCCCCGCGCGTTTGATCGCGATCTCTCACTCGATCACACCCGTCCCGAAGGCGCACGTTGAACTCCCGTAGGAAACGGTCCGCAGTCCGCGTCCGTTGTCGCGCAAACTATCCCGGCTTATGAAGGACACTAACGCAAACAACTAGCGCCAATCGCACATAACCGATTGTAGCCAAGCCTACTGAGAAGATGGCCTTGGTCTAACAATCGGTCTTCTTGATCTTCCCTCTCTCCAAGTACATACAATAACGCGCTTTGCTTCGCCGTTAAACTTTATACCTGCCGCGGGAGACCCTTCAGGTGACATAATAGAACGCTGTCGGAACGTGGCAAGAGGAAGCTGCTCCTCTCCTCGTTGCCGTCTCAGTTTTACTCGCGTCACTTGCGTGCAATCGCTGTCGTCACAATCACACGTCGGATTGTTATTGTTAGTTCGAGGGTTTTTCCCCCGCGTCAATTTCATCGAGGCGTCGCGACAGTTAGGCCCATATCAATAGTTGTTTCTTGAAACTACTCAAAAAGGTGATACTCAGATCCCATTTTTAAAGCTTAGGACTTAATTAGAATCGATGTAATCTCTCTAAAGTATAAGGATGTTATAAAATGAGTCTTAATCGACCGATATAACCGAAAACAAAGCGATTCGAATGAGACACGCGTGTCTAAGGCCGTATTAATAGTCGTTATTTGATGTTTGTCTCATGTGTAAACACTCAGATTTTTATTCAGAATTAAAACTAAGTTTTCCAGTTGAATTATATGATGAGATACTCAGATTGGAGTTCAGAGATAGATGAGAGTTTTCCGATTGAATCACGATTACATTTATAACAGCTCTGTTCTTTTAACTAAGCTGTCTGAACTGGTAGTAAGTTCCTGAGTAGAAATTTATCTAGTTTCTGACCGGTAACTGTCCAGGAATTTCTGATAACTAGCTAGTCAGTTAGTCAGCTAGTCAGTTTTTAGCTAGTTTTTTAGCTAAAAACTGACTGGTTTGGTCGACGCTCACTTCGTCAAAAACTGGACAGTTGAACTAGACAGTTTCAGATCAGTTTTTAACTAGATTTTTATCAGTGTCTGTTTATTAGCAGTTTCTAAGCAGTTTTTTACTAGTTTCTATATAATTTTTTACTATTTTATAATTTTTTTTATCGGTTTCTGATCAGTATCTATTTTTTCAGTTTATTAATAGTTATAAATAATTTAACTATATATGTATCGAAACAATAATTTTATTAAAATTAAATTTTTATAATTTTTATTTAAAAAATTTTTTTCATTTTTAATATAATATTTTATTTTATTTTGGCCAGAAACTATCTCAAAAGAATTCGTCAGTAATTTCCGATTTTTTGCTGAACAGAAAGTGCATAACATTTCCTTACTATTTTACTTGTATAGTTTCTGACAAATAACTGAAATACTGAACCTAAAATACTGAACAGTATTTTCAGAGTTTTTACTGGGCAGAAATTATCCAATATTTATTTACTATTTTTCTTGCATAACTTCTGACAAAAAACTACCCAAGAAATACTGAACAGTATTTTCAGAGTTTTTACTGGGCAGAAATTATCCAATATTTATTTACTATTTTTCTTGCATAACTTCTGACAAAAAACTACCCAAGAAATACTGAACAGTATTTTCAGAGTTTTTACTGGGCAGAAATTATCCAATATTTATTTACTATTTTTCTTGCATAACTTCTGACAAAAAACTACCCAAGAAATACTGAACAGTATTTTCAGAGTTTTTAATGGACAGAAACTGTTCAGTATTTATTTACTATTTTTTCAAGTCTAGTTTCTGATTAATAATTGGTCATGAAAAAATAGCCAGTATTTTCTGCCAAGTTTCAAAACTGGTACAGTAACTGTCTAATTAATTCCAGCCAGTAAAAACTGTCTAGTTATTGGCCAGTAATCAGTTATTCCCTGAGATGTTTCTACTTGGGTTAGAGCGAGACGCATGTATTTTTTGTTTCACTCTAACTTGTCGCACCAATCTGCACCAGTTCAAGCAGTTCACCTAAAAAGAACAGACCTATTGTCACGCATACCATATAATTCAACTGGAAAACCTTAGTTTTAATTCTAAGTAAAAATCTGAGTGTTTACACGTCAAACATCAAATAACGACTATTAATACGGCCTTAGACACGTGTCTCGTTCGAATCGCTTTGTTTTCGGTCATATCGGTCGATTAAAACTCATTTTATAACATCCTTATACCTTAGAGAAATTACATCGAAATTCTAATCAAGTCCTAAGATGGGAGTTAGCCAACTTGCTTAAGACTTAGGGTTTGGGACAGCGCGAAAAACGCTTAGGGCTGGAAATACATCACAATGCAGAACTTAAAGCACAAAGTTTAGGACTTAAAACATCTATTGTAGAATGGATCTAATCGGCTGAACGCGCGGGTCTTTCGATCAGTCGCTGATCTTTCGCGCAATTTGCTCGCCAGAGCGAAATGAGTATAGCCATCTCCTGGTGCGGCTCGCGAACTAAAAATACCAAACGCGTTTTCCTACGGTCGGTGATGGCTTTCTCGCGAGCGAATCATGACCATCAGATGTGCCTACGTAGGTAATATTGTAAAAGGAATCAATTTTTTATTGTTTTTTTTTTCTAAAGAAAGACAGAGCTTCTTCGATTGATATTAAATTTATAATGAAATGGAGAAAGAAAGCTGATAAAAATTTATGCAGACCTTTATAGATCTTCTCCTCTACTCGGTTATCGATTAATCGATCGTCTCGACGAATTATTTAAATAAGGGGGATTACATAAATGGCCCGTCAGATATCCCGTCACACTTGGTAAGCCCGATGATGAGGGCTGCGACAGCCGGTTTGAAAATATCTCGAAAAAAGTGATTCCCAAATCGCTGAGTGTGGATTGTGACTCTTGAGAGCTCACAGAAACTTCCGAAGGATATTTTGCACGTAAAAATTCCCGTGTCGGCCGTAAACGCATACCTAACGCGGGGAACTGGAATCGATAAATGAAATGGAGATAATGGCTCTTGCGTAACATTTTCTCGACCAGTTTTGTCGTGCCTGGCACCGGTTAATAAAGGAACACGGTTGTATTTATTATATTCCTCTTTACTCTCTACACGACGTTCGCGTCTAATTCAAGAATAATGCAAAATCATTCGTTCATGAGTAATTCCACCCACGCAGCATTAAAGTCAACGTTATTATCACTGAAAGATCGCTATAATATTTCAATAAATTAAATTCTTTTGCACATGTGAGAATACGTTGCAGTGATTCTCTCTATCGCGGAGATCAGCATGTTTATATCACTAAGACGTTAGAAGTATAGTTATATTTTGGGTAGACGTTGAGATGAGAGATATCAATTTAACCACAAGGCGATCTTCAACCAAGAAAGAAAATCAAGCAAGAAAATCTTGTATTAATGTTCGGGTTTAAGGTTTATTAAAAGGTCGCCTCCCTCATCTGCTCAACCCCGCACTCCCCCTAATTCTCCAGCACGGAGTTAAGGTTTATTAAAATCAACCAAGAAAATCTTGTATTAATGTTCGGGTTTAAGGTTTATTAAAAGTGTCGAGAAGCATACACACAACATTTTAAGATCATTAACGTCGTTGTCATCTTTGACGACATAATCGAAAGTCTCTCGTGTTTCGTGTTGGTGTAATATTTTTGGTGTTATATGCAATATATGTCTTATTCAATCAAGAGAGATCGACGTGGCGATTAAGACGGTCTCCTTCGAGATTGCGATGTGCCTAAAAATAATCATAAAGGATCTCCTGCTCCTGGACGACGTGCGAATTGGATAACACGTTCCGCGCCTCGAATCCGGACGATTTTCACGTCCGATGTTGTGAACCATCGCTGTAATGGTGATCGTGCGGAACGAATACCGCCTTCTTGAAATCGCACACGTCGTTTGCATATCGTCGAAGATGACAGATTACCACACTCGCCAAAGGCGATTAAACTGGTTTCCAGTACATCTCCTTGTCTGGGGGATCTGCGTCGTAATTATCGGTCTGAACGGCCGGCAGAGAAGTGCGCGAGCGTCCTGATTTCGGCATTCGTGCGTTCCCGCGAACGCTCGAGTTTATATTCACGCGCAATCGCAAGCGCAGAGAGCGAAGCGACGTTGAGCTGATGAGCAAACTCGACCTGGGGAAGTGACACCGGCGCCAAGATTTACAAACGCGCGATAGCCGTTGTTTGTCTCTCACGCGTCGGTCTACTTATCAAAGATCATCGTTTTTCTCTCAGCCAGGCCGGCAATTCAAGCGTCCACGTCTGACGCGCAGTTATTCCAATGACGTAGGCGAGCTCACGATTCCGCGCTTACTACTGTGCTGTTAGGCGTGCCGGAGCCGATTCACGCTCTCCTGTCTCTTCTGCGAGATTGTGCGCTCTCTTAAAATGAATCAGTCAAACATCACTGAAAACAGTGAATATACGAGGGTAGTTCCAGAAGTACCCGACCTGACGTATAGATGACGGTTGTTGTTTGAAAAAAATCACTATGGCCGAAAGCATCAACCTTATAAAGCTGAAGTTTGAAGTTTTAAGACGCTACGTTGTTTAGTATTAGTTTGGCAGCCATCAATAGTGAACGCTCTCAGTACATTTGTAAACATGGAGAAAATTGGTCATCGTTATATGATACAATATTTTCATTTGAAAGGTCTCAGTCCAACCAATATCAAAACTGAGCTAGATTCTACTCTGGGGGAGTCTGCTCCCTCGTTTACAACAATAAAATATTGGGTGGCAGAGTTTAAAAGAGGCCGTAAGAGCTGCCAAGACGAACATCGCAGTGGTCGACCAAATGAAGTGACCACGCCAGAAATGGTGACGAAAATCCACAAAATGGTATTGGATGACCGTCGACTGAAAGTGCGCGAGTTAGCTGACATGGTAGGCATATCAAAAAGTGCTGTACATCGCATATTGACTGAAAATTTGGACATGAAAAAGCTGTGCGCACGATGGGTGCCGCGTTTGCTCACAATTGAACAAAAACAGCGTCGTGAGGATGTTTCAATCGAGTGTTTGGCGATGTTTCGCAGTAATAAGGCCGAGTTTTTGCGTCGATTCATAACCATGGATGAAACATGGGTTCATCATTTCACACCTGAGACGAAAGAACAGTCGAAACAATGGACTGGAAGGGGAGAATCGGCTCCGAAAAAGGCGAAGACAACTCCATCGGCTGGCAAGGTTATGGCGTCAGTTTTTTGGGATGTGCGTGGGATAATTTTCATTGATTATCTTCAAAAAGGAGAAACAATCAACGGCGAGTATTATGCGAACTTATTGCAGCGTTTGAGTGATGAAATCAAGAAAAAACGTCCGCATTTGGCGAAAAAGAAAGTGTTTCATCATGACAATGCACCGGCTCACACGTCCGTTATTGCGATGGCCAAAATCAATGAGTTAAAGTTCGAATTGCTTTCTCACGCATCCTATTCACCAGATTTAGCCCCCTCAGATTATTATCTATTTCCAAACTTGAAAAAATGGCTTGGTGGTAAAAGATTTGCTAACAATGAAGAGGTGGAGTCTGCGGTTGATGGCTATTTTGAGGAACTCGATGGTTCTCACTATAAACATGGTATCGAAGCTATTTGAACATCGCTGGGAAAAGTGTATCGAGCTAAAAGGGGACTATGTTGAGAAATAAAGATATATTTTTTCAAAATTGTTGTGTTTTCTTTGTTAGGCCGGGTACTTCTGGGACTACCCTCGTGCACTGATTGCAGTTATAAGTATAGCATTGAAAGTGCTCAGCGCTATACTCATAACTGATATCAGTAACTGATTCACTTCAAGAGAGTGCATCGCAGATATTATGAGAATGACTCCCGTGCGACTCGGCATCGCGCAGACCAGCAGCCATTACCTGCGAGAACGCCGCGAGATTCCGCCTCGTCATCGTGTTAACGGGAGACACGCTGCGGACAAGCCCGCAGTGAAATTTATCAGGCGCAATTGCGCCCGAAGCGGGTCGGGGAAAACCCACGGTGTGTGTTCGCAGCGCTATTCCCATAAGCCCGCAGCAGAGCAGCCTTTAATCCCCACCTGGTCTCGCGGCACGATCTGATCCCCGTCAGGGTCACAGCAGAGCGAGGCGCATGCCACGTCTCGCCCCGGCTGCATTTCTGTTTTTGCGACGCGCTTTACAACCGTGATTAATGAATGGGCAAGGAGAGAGAGAGAGAGAGAAAGAGAGAGAGAGAGAGAGAGAGAGAGAGAGACAGGGTAGAAAATCGTAAAAACATTGTTGCAATTAGATGCGCGAGCACGAAGGACACGCGACTTACAAGGAATTGCCGCAGACCCGAACTAATCGATTCGTGGAGAAACCTCGCGGTTCAAAGTAACTTGGAATATGAATAGTCCGTCATTTGAGTTTAATGACACATAACAGCAATTCATAATGTGGGCGTAAATATCTCTCAGTGTATACTCAAAGAAAAACACGGTAATTTGATTCTGTATACTCGGAAGCTCGAGTTGTAATTAACGTTTTATTCCAGTAATACACTCGACATGAGTGTTTGAGAATGTTTGTCGTACTGAGCCAGTTAAGAGGTTGTAAAGACGACGTCTTTTCTTCCTGATTTGCTTGATAAAAACCATTTGCGTTGAAAATCTGATGAAAATGATTGCGTTTAAAGTCTGATAAAAAAAAGTCCAATCGTACGTCTCCTCCAATTCGATATAATCGCGACAAAATTTCGATGAAATCCGCAACGTGCTCTCTCTGTACTTTCCAATAGAAAATTCCTGACAGAAATATTTAAATGCGTTTTACATGCTGGACATATTATCCTCCCACTATCATGTTAATATTATTAAAGTAATATTAATATCTAATGGCAGTAAGACATCCGTGCTTGGCTCTTTATAAGCCATTTAAATATTTCTGTTAGTTATTCAAAGGAGCTTTTTATAATTTCGATTTAAAATTCCTGAATTCATCGACGGGCTGCTGGAGCGAAATGTTGGATTTACCGCATTGCGCGAGGGATTGATATCGACGTCGAGCATCCCTTCGCATCCTGTCATTTACATTTTCGTCGAGTCACGTCCTGCATCTACGGCGTGTGAAACCAGCCTCCCCGCCGGTATTCCCGCCTGATACGCTCATGGAAGAACCGGAATTCCGCGGGAGGACCGATTATTTAACGTAAGCGGCGGTCCTTTCACCAGAAAGTGGAGGAGCGCGCATTTCGCTGACAGGATGACAGGAGCAAAATCGCGTCCTGTAGATGCGGCACGCAGCGTGGTGATAAGAGTGGGAAAACCGAGCGCATTCACTTCCCGGAAAATTTTCCAGTGAGGAAAATGCATGAATTGCATCGTCAATTGCGTCCTGTTTATCATATCTGCCGATTATATCACCCCGCGATAGCATTCTCGTATAGATTCTTCACGGAAGAAGCACAAAGACCAGGTCGATCGCACGACAGTTTCTCGCACGGACAAAACAAGGCGCGACACAATATTTCGCGCTGACAATTTGTTATCTATACTTGCAATTTATTATTCATAAAAAATACCAAGCGCGGATACCTTGACAAGTGACAAGTGGAAATTTATCTGCCTCATAAACACTTGGATACGTTTTGGCCATTTTTCTTTTTGCTTTGCGCGTGACTCGTAGTAAAGATTACGTTTGGTGTGACTTTCCGAGCACGCGTCCAATTTTCACAATCAGCTCGCGTTTCGCGCATCCGCTTATCTTTCCTCACACCGTCGCGAGATGTCGGTGACGTAACGACGTGGCTTAATATTGAAAGCTGCATAAGGAGTAAACCAGCCGGGGAGACATCCAAAGGTCCTCGCGAGTTCACGATGTCATTCGTGATAACGCCTTTTGCAAAGCAATATTTCTTCTGATTGAACTTGGAAATTCCGATTTTTTATCGAGTCTCTCTCTCTCCCTCTGTTTCTCTTGATGTTAGCTCATGCGTTCGTGTCAGTAAATAGTTTCTATCTTCTTCTTCTCGACTTCACAACTTAAGTGGACTCATCGGGAGGGAGATTAATTATACGCACGAACCGTACGCGGCGGGTCTCATTAAAATCGCGATGAAACGGTACGATAATACACACGTAATACGCCGGCTGGAAAAGCTTGGAATTCATCGGCGACGCTGACCTTGCAGTTTCACAGTTCGCGCAATTCAGGAATCAGCGGTCTTTCGGATCCATAGCCGGGAGATGACTTCATCCATTGTGCGCTCGCTCATTGATTTTTGATTATAAATTCACACGCACGACACACAGGTCGGAATTGTGAGCACGAATAATGGCTCGTCTGTCGCAAGGAAAATTGCAGATTGCGAGAAGTTCGTATCGTATCGAGGAAGAAATAGTAACGGCGACACGTCAGCCTGCAATTTATCTCATTTGCTCTTGTCCATTCATAGTAAATGTTTATCGGAATGTGCCTCGTAATGCGGTGCAACATCTCATAATGACATTGTCGAAAGACGACGAGAAGTTGTGACGAGTCCACCACATCCTGTATTCAGTCGCTATGTAAACATTGATTGACATATTAGTGAAACCGACGAAACGCGTGACCGCAATAATCAAATTAATGCTTAACTTTCGAAAGCCAGTCTCGTCTGTATGAGTTTGTTATTTACGAAGACGAGATAATTCCAGTTCTTTCAACATTTCATCTAAAATCTCTCTTTGCTCTCTCTTCATCTCTTTCTTTCTTTCTTTCTCTCTCTCTCTCTCTTTCATCTAACTCGCCATGAATTTTAACTTAAGTCTGCAGAGATCGTAGCAGTGTTATCTTTTGTGATGAGCTAGTTAAAACAACAAAGACCTCCTTCTATGGCATAATATCAACAAAATGGGAAGATTTCGATGAGCGTTGAACTTTGTTCTCTCAGCGACAATTTACAGCTTCGTCACGCGCAAATTAGCCGTATTATCTGTCGAAACGCGGAGTAGTCGATCATCTCTAATGTTGCGCTGATCTACAGATTTTATCTGAATTGTAGATTCAGCAAATTTATTTCTACTCACTTTACGTATACAAGCGGATCGAAAGGACGGCCTGACGATTGTAGCTTTATCGTTAGAAAGATAAATAGTGGGTTTATCTCGCCGCGAAAGCCGGTTGCAGTTCGCGTTTCCGACGAATGCTTTCTTATCCGGCCATTCCTCGTGCACAGGTCGCTTCTCGAATACTTGCGTCTCACGAGATATCGCGAATCCAAGCGGGGGAAGTTGCGGCCAAGTTTTCCCACCGTCGCATGACTCGTCCGTGACTCTCCGTGGTGGGGACCGCGGTGTGGCACGCCGATTTATATAGAAGAAGAAACGCTTGCCACACCAGCACTTGAGATTCGAACGGTGAAATCGTCGTATCCCAGTCGTGAATCTCCGCACCGTTGAGTTGCGCATCGTCAGTGAAATTGTCGCGTCTTCGTCGTCGAGTTCGTGGAACACCTCGATACACTTGAGTAATCATGGTAAGTGGATCACTCTGTCTCCGATTCTCCATAACGAATGTTCTTTATCGCGAATTGTGATGTGTCTGTTCGATGCATGATAATCTTTTCAATTGATATATTTCATTCGACATCCAATAATTCGACAAATCAATGATTGAACGAATGCGCGTGATGATGATATTTTTACAAATACGATCGCTTCTCTCACACTGTTAAATCCGTAGTGTCAAATTATACTCAATTTGAGTTATTTTTAACCATTCCTATAGGTCGCCACTGCTCCTACTAAATATGTCGTTAATTTAACTAATGTAAAGGAGTTAAATAATTTAACTTAAAAAATGTATTAAATTTGACTAAAATTTAATTTATTTTTTATTATATGCACGTTAATGTAACCTTTGTTTTAGTAAAAAATGACTTAATATTGTTTTAAATGGGTTGATTAGATGTGGTTGTTTTTTTAAACACATGTTTTGTGTTAAAATAGTAAATTTTGACACACATGATAGTTAAAAATAACTAAATATTATTTAACTCAAGAAATTGGTTTAAATTTGACCCTCCAATATTTAACAGTGCAGACAATTCGAAACTGTTCGGTAGAGAGACGAGTACTTCGTGATTCTCTGGTATCCTGCTGCTCTTAACATGCGATTATTCGTTATTGCAGTTCAAATACATTGCACTGTTCACCGCCATGCTTTGCCTGGTGAACTCTCAACGACCATGGCACGCTGGCAGCAGCAACCGGCTGCCAATGGTTCTCCCGCAATACATTGACGAGCGAATAGCAGCGGAACAAGCGAGCCAAGTGACCGAAGTGGGCCAAACTGGCGTGCAACCAGGCCAAGCGGTTCAACCAGACCAAGCGATCCAACCAGGCCAAGCGGTTCAACCAGGCCAAACAGTTCAACCAGGCCAAACAGTTCAACCAGGCCAAGCGATTCAACCAGGCCAGACAATTCAATCAAACATAGGAGTTCGACCAGTGCAACCATTCCATCCAGGACAAGCGATTCAACCAGTGCAAGGAGCCCAAGTACCTCAGGGAGCATCAGCTTTCGCTAGCGCCGACGTAGGACTATCGAGTCGAATCAACGGAAGCGACGTAAATAACATCATGACAGCGCAGCCGTCAGTCCTCGGCACGACGTTCGCGACCACCACGATAAACCCGGCTGATCTACCGGTCGACGCTCACGGTGACGTCGACCTGGTGAACAGAATCAAGACCTGGCCGAGGGAGAAGCAGCCCTTCTGGTACATCAACTGGCAGGCGATCCAGGCGCATCGCGGCGACGTGAACAACAGTGCCCAAGTGGCGCAGGTGCAGCCTAATCTGAGATCATTCTTCGCAGGCTAAGGGACTGGACTGTTCTTCAGTCGCCCACTGACAAGACTGTAAACTTGAGCATTCCTCTTCTTAGCAGTAGGATAAGAGATGCGCGAGCGCATACGTGCGTATATTCGCGGCCGCTGACGATAGCGGTTTATTCCTAGTCAAAATCGGCTTTTCGGGACGAGAGACGAAGTTGTCGCGACTCGAAGAGTCGTCATTCAGGATTATCCTATTGATCCCCGGTTCCTTGGTGACAAACCACTCGCTGACGCGATCGAAGCGAGGCCCGTAAAACGAACGGTCTCGAGCGACTGTGCGAGTCATTTGCGCAACCAACGTGCCTTCATAACAGAAGAGGCACCGAGATTTTTATATGAAAACACAGAAAATTGTACAAGATTATACATGATCTTATAATAGAATAAATTTCGATATTCTTGAAAGAATAATATCGTGAGTATCTCGATAAGATATATATTACTCCACGCACCGCTGCGAACCATTACAATGTAGCGACGCGGTCAAGTTTTATATATTTATATTTACTTTCAACTCCCCTCTCATATATTTTTGCGACTTTTGCTAAAGTTAATCAACACCCTTTTCAACGTGATCTCGAAGTACTATATACGAATATCGTGCTCGAAAGTTAAAGGGTTTATTTCCAACTAAGGTTTCATATTTATAGGAGGTATCATATCGTACTAATGGGCGCGTTTAGCGAAAAAAGCGCTCAATGAGCAATCAGCGATTATTGGTTCTTACTGTTAGATCCCTAAATAGATTCCTAGACCAATTACATTGACGAATTGCTGAGTCCGCTGAACGCACCCAATGTCTACTGTGAACAAAACACTTTTGTCTCTGTTATTGCCTAGAAGGAAGATCTTTCTAGAAGAAAGATCTTTCTAGGAGAAAAATCTTTCTAGAAGGAAGATCAGCAACATTTCATTATACCTGAAAACTTGCTAGGTTTTTGGAGGCGTATCTTTTCTTAAAAAGCATGAGGACTGCGTTCCGATATTCACCGCTAGTACTGAAAATTTATAGTACATGTAATATCAACTAATTAGCTTTTCAGTACTGGCAATGAATGATTAAAAAACAGGGGTCTTATTCTCGAAAAATATCGCATACAATATTTCTATGAAAAACTATAGTTTACGTATACTATATCAAGCTACAGTTACATATATTATAGCTTTTCATAGAAATATCGTATGCGATATTTTTCGAGAATAAGGCCCCTGTTTTTTAATCACTCATTGCCAGTACTAAAGAACTAATTAGTTGATATTACTGTGAACAAAACATTTTTGTCTCTGTTATTGCCTAGAAGGAAGATCTTTCTAGAAGGAAGATCAGCAGCATTTCACTATACCTGAGAACTTGCTAGTTTTTTGGAGGCGTATCTTTTCTTAAAAAGCATGAGGACTGCGTTCCAATATTCACCGCTAGTACTGAAAATTTATAGTACATGTAATATCAACTAATTAGCTTTTCAGTACTGGCAATGAATGATTAAAAAACAGGGGTCTTATTCTCGAAAAATATCGCATACAATATTTCTATGAAAAACTATAGTTTACGTATACTATATCAAGCTACAGTTACATATATTATAGCTTTTCATAGAAATATCGTATGGGATATTTTTCGAGAATAAGGCCCCTGTTTTTTAATCATTCATTGCCAGTACTGAAGAGCTAATTAGTTGATATTACATGTACTATAAATTTTCAGTATTAGCGGTGAATATCGGAACGCAGTCCTCATGTTACTTATATTTTTTAAGAAAAGATACGCCTCCAAAAACCTAACAAGTTTTCAGGTATAGTGAAATGTTGCTGATTTTCCTTCTAGAAAGATCTTCCTTCTAGAAAGATCTTCCTTCTAGCCAATAACAGAGACAAAAGTGTTTTGTTCACAGTAGACATTGGGTGCGTTCAGCGAACTCAGCAATTCGTCAATGTAATTGGTCTAGGGATCTATTTAAGAATCTAACAGTAAGAACCAATAATCGCTGATTGCTCATTGAACGCTTTTTTCGCTGTTTTTTAATTATTAATTGCCAGTACTGAAGAGCTAATTAATTAATATTACATGTACTATAAATTTTCAGTACTAGCGGTGAATATCGGAACGCAGTCCTCATGTTACTTATACTTTTTAAGAAAAGATATGCCTCCAAAAACCTAACAAGTTTTCAGGTATAGTGAAATGTTGCTTATCTTCCTTCTAGGAAGATCTGATCTGAAGGCTATCACATGTCCGGCACGCTGCACGGTCGACGCGCAAGTGAACGTGCGCGCATCATTCTGCGCAACCGTACGGCGATTGGCTGCGTGCGCGGCGCACGTTGTCCGTGCCAGAGACGGCCGCTGACGTCAGTCACCGCCGGCCAATACCGGCGCACGGATCAGCAGTGCTGGCTGTGCGCGCGTGTAGAACGTGCACAGTGTGTGCCCGTGTGTGTGTGTGTGTGTGCGTGCATCAGTGGCAGAGAGAAGCCACGCGGAAACGACGACGGGACGGCGACGCGATCGCGAGAACGTCGTCGCGAAACGGCGCTTGTTGACCCGTTGACGCGCGACAAGATGCCAGACGAGATCCGCGTCTGAGACGACGCATCTCGCGACGACGACGCGTGCTCGGTTCGGCAGGGGACGTACGGCGAGGGAGAAGGAGGAATCGAGCGAGCGAGGAGGAGGAGAGGCGACAAATGCGTCTGGCCGTGGCGTGGCACGCACACGCGGTGAGAGCGAGGGAAAGAGGGAGAGAGAGAGAGAAAAGGAGCGAGAGCGTGGTAGCGTCGAGTCGCACCGCGCCGCACCTGACAGTCCACGCAGTCCGCCGGCCCCCGAAAAAACACTATCGCCGCGCTATATACACGCGAGACAGCGCCGTGTTTCACTCAGAACGCGAGCGCCACTGGCAATGTCGGGAAGTGACAGCCCAACATTCTTTCACGGCCAGCCGTGGTCCAGCTGGATCGAAAGAATCGGACGGGACAAGCCGCTGAGTAAGTGCGCTCAATCTGCCCATCGTGATGACGCCCCGCACGTCCGCCGCCGCCGCCTTGACCGAGACGGCGACGGGCGTCGGAGGGCGCCGTGTACCTAACCTCACTTCGACAACGCTCCTTTGTCCGGCCGACGAACGGCAGCGCGACACGCGGGCGGGGGCGCGCGCGAGCGCGCGCAGGGGGGACGGCGATGTCGAAGGGGGTGTTGTTGCGTGTGTGGTGGTGAATGATGATGTATCTGCGAGCACGAGGAGAGCGACGAACGCGCAGCGGCACGTCGTGACTCCTCGCGTGCATTCTTTGCTCCTGTTTCCCTTCCCACCACCCATGCTGTCGTTTATCCGAACGAATATTCGGGGATGATAATCTTTCAGGACTCTCTGATGATCATGTAATTTCGCGAGCGTACATCGTGATCTTGACAACAGTGGAAGATCGAGTTATGTCGACTGCTGTCAAGATCATGCGCTCGCGTAAGTAAGTCGCGAGCAAGTCGTCTTTTCGTGTAGTCGCATGCGTCACGTTTTGTTGACAGAAGATAGACCGTTTGGGACACGCACTGGCGTTCCCTTCTCTCGAGCTGAATGAGTTCTGTAACGGCGGTCGTCACCATGCATGTATACATGAAATATGTAAAGAAAATAAAGCTAGCTTATCTACCAAGTTGTGTCCTTTATTTCATACTTCTGGTTGAGTGTTGGGCTCACTTAGCTCAAGGAAAGGATATCAGATTATTAAGATCAAATTCTATCAAAATAGAGAGTGAAATGTATTCTGATGTCTTGACAAACTTGAATCTATGGTGGGAATTCAATAATGTCTATGAGCATAATGTGTCAATAATTATATCATGTTATGACATAATATGCAGAATATAAAAAGCACTGTTTCTTCTGAAATAAATATTTCACAGTAGCTAGTGTGTATCGTTATTGCAGAAGTACGTTGCATGTTGCAGGTGATGAAGAGACAGATGCCCAACCATCAAGTTCAGTTACACGACTGTCCGTAGAAGGTATTCGCTAGCTCATATCAATATGTAGTCAATATGTATCATGAAGTGATAATATATGTGCACACTTCTGCAATTTGTTATTTCCATTTTGTACAACTTGACACAACACTGATCCAACTGAATCTTTTACAGATATTGATCTATACGGCTTCTGTCCAGAGAGAGATTTGTTCTATGGAGTGGTATGTGAGATATGCAATGCCATAGTGAAACCACAAGCCCTTATTCAACACATGGGTATGTATATACATGCTTCATCAATTAGCACACATAACTGTGCATCTGTGTATCCTCTTATTGTGAAGCATAATCGAGTCTTTTACACAATTGAGTCTTATAATCAGAAATATAGATCTATGAAATTAACTATACAATAAATAAATAGAGGATATATTTTTTACCATAGAATATCTCTGTTATCAAGTCACAATTTGAAGACAGTTGTGAGGAACTCAATGTCTAATTTTAAAAATATGATAATCTCACTAGTAACTTGCAGACATTATAGTCTAGAGATTCTCGACTTCATAGCGACATTACAGACAAGTGATAAAACCATATAAACACACGAATTTTGCATTCTGCCACAGAAAGTCGTCATCCTTCAGGCACGGCGAATTTCCCACCACCCCTAACCCCGACCGTGAAACCGACCGTGAAAATCCCTTACTGCAAAGTGTCGAAGCTGAAGAAAAGCCAAACGCCAACTCCCACGATCCCCGTAGTCGACGTGAACACGAAGCTGAACCATACGGCCGTCAAGCGCAACGTCGAGCAGACGAACCTCTCCGCTGGTAGTGGCTCGTTGCCGATCTCCTCGTCGCCTCGCTCGCCCCTCGAGTCGATCACGGTTCAAACGACAACATCTTCCAACGTTACCGGCCCTCCTGTCGTCACGTCCAGTCCTAGCAAAAGTCCAGTCGTCGCCAGCATCGGCCAGCCTCGGCGGAAGAGGCTCAAAGCGGACCGTTCGTTGCTCAAAGACCGAGAGTACGATCCCGACCGACATTGCGGCGTCTGGAACGAGGAGACCGGCAAGCCATGCACGAGGTCGCTCACGTGTAAGGCGCATACCGTCTCGCTGCGCCGGACGGTCGTCGGTCGCAGCAAGACCTTTGACAAGCTCCTCGCGGAGCACCGCGCCGCGAAGGAGCAGCCGAGCGGCAGTGGTCGCGCGACGACCAAGGTGACGGTCGCCGGCACCGTCACCGTGTCCTCCGTCGCCGCGTCCAGTCTGAATCCCCATGCTCCCAATACTCCAGTATCCACCGCCGAGCCGGAAGCGCCGAGTTCGCCGCCCGTTCTATCGCTGCCAGACTCGTATCCACTGCCAAAGGTAAGGAACAAAGCCATTACGTTCTCTCCTTCGTAATCTTTTTTTTTTCCTATTTTTAAATTATTCTTTTTTTTTTTCTTTTTTTTAAGTACCTCAGTGTCTTTTACACACAAGTCATGTCTGATGACGATTGGTATCTCTAGTTCTCCACGGTGTGAATTCGTTTGACTTACTTTCGAGATGAGTAGTTGCCATATCAACCTGGAAAATTGATCTTCTTTGCGCCAGCAAACCCTGAAATGAGGGAACAAGGGTTATTGGCGCAGCGACGAAATGAAAGTTTTGGCTTGATCGTGTGTGGTTGAAGCGGAGAAGTAGTTCCGTTCGAAAAAGTAGGTTTCAAACGACAATAAAGAATCGTGCCATTTGGCAATGGACGCAAAGAACGGGGTTCTTTCATGGTTTCGTTACTTTCGGTCGAAGTTACTGTGTACTTCACGATTAGTTTCAGATAATGTGCATGATATATATTGCTCCTCTGCTCTTATTTTGTACTGTGCTTTGAAACTTTCATTTCTTGCGTATTGTTACATTGTCGGGCATTGAAAGATTGGGTTGTGCAGAAGGTGATGTAGAAATATTTGCTGTAGCCGTAATGATAAATTCATTTCACTGATCGAATCAATAGCGACTCCAGGAATTGTCTTAGAAACTTCATGGCTTTGGGCAGCGAAAAATTCATCGTGATTCAGATAAATTTGATATCGAATGATAACGAGAGAATGAATCTCGCATGTTTCTACGTGGACCTTCGATATAGACCAGATAACAGATACCAAACTCAATAACCCATATCGATATAATCATCTGATTATTGTTACTTTTAATTTAGTGAACTCCGATGTTACATCTTCATAGATTATTATCGATACTCGTGAGAATAAAGTTGATCCGAATCTTTGCGCTCTCTTACGATAATAATAAAAAAGGCACGAATTTTGAAGAGCGTTTTTTTTCTGAAGAAATAAGAATGTACTTCAAAATATTGATCTCCCTTATCGATGTAACTGCTCGTTGTCAGATATTTGTAAGTAGATTTTTAAAGAGATCCTCCCGCGTAGCTAATATACAGGGTATAGCAAAAGTACCGGAACGGCAAGATAACTCGGCGGAGGAGCATTTTAGAGAAAAATGTTTCAGACAAAAGTTGTAAGGCTTAAAAAAACGCATTCAACGATAGTAGTTATTTGACATAGGATGGCGTCGCCAAGGTCAGAACAAGGTCAACTTTGCTTTTTTAAATAGAAACACATATTTTTTATTACGGCATTTTATTCAACGTAAAAACGCAAACAACTTTTGTTTGAAAAAATTTTTTATACGACTTCTATTTTCTAAGATATTTACGTAAATATCTACAAGATTATTGGTTTCAATAATTTTTTACTTGAATTCTATCAACTTTAGCGGAAAATATGAAGAGATAAAAATTGTATATTTTGTTCTCATAGAGCTCTGAGAATTTTTTCAGAATTTTATATTAACTTTTTAGTACTTCATTTTCTTACATTTTCTTGAAGTACTAAAAAGTTAACACAAAATTCTGAAAAAATTCACAGAGCTCTATGAAAACAAAATAAGCAATTTTTATTTCTTGATATTTTTTGGTAAAGTTGATAGAATTCAAGTAAAAAATGTATTGAAACCAATAATCTTGTAGATATTTACGTAAATATCTTAGAAAATAGAGGTCGTATAAAAAATTTTTTCAAACAAGAGTTGTTTGCGTTTTTACGTTGAATAAAATGCCGTAATAAAAAATATGTTTCTATTTAAAAAAGCAAAGTTGAGCTTGTTCTGACCTTGGTGAGGCCATCCTATGTCAAATAACTACTATCGTTGAATGCGTTTTTTTAAGCCTTACAACTTTTGTCTGAAACATTTTTCTCTAAAATGCTCCCCCGCCGAGTTATCTTGCCGTTCCGGTACTTTTGCTATATCCTGAATAAAAGAGAAAAACGTACAAAGAAAGAATTGAACGAATTTAAAAGAATTAAAGTTATTTTTCCGACAAACATGGATCGATCGGGCCGGTCAAGTTAGCACTAGCAGAAAGAGGGTGTCGGTTGATACTTGTTTTCTGTTTTTGTTATTGCAGGCTGTTGATTTGCTTTATCGGTGTCTGGCCCCGCATGGCTCCACTAAACCTGTAAGGCATGGTTTCTTTTGGGCACTTAAACGCCACCTTTTTTCTCGCCTACGAGGGCTCCATAATACTTATCGCGAGTCGCCAACGCTTCTTTTTTTAGACCAAACTCGAAGAGGACTTCGCCAATGCCGAGGAGCTGCGGAACCTAGAGTCCACCCTGGTCAATTCATCCGCTGCATCGGCCGCTGTCGCCGTGGTCAGCAGCGCGTCGCAGCAGCCGAGTTCGATGATGGCGCCAATATCCGTGATATTACCGTCGCTGTCGCCGTTGCCCGGTAACAGTGAGGAGTCACCGGTGGCCACACTAATACCGAGCACCACGACGGCCGCGATGCCGATCGTGCCAGCGCCACTGCCAGCCACCTGCGTGCAACCGCCAGCCGTGGTCGCCACAGTGCTCGAAGGCGAGACTCCAGTGGACATCGACGCCGAGACGATCTCCGCCACCATGTACTCCCCGGTCTACACCAAGGACACCAAGTCGCAGCTGGTGATGCAGGCCATGTCGAGACCCAACAGCCACCGCCAACAGTCGCAGTCGCCGGTACAGTCGGCCAGAAGCTATCAGATACAGGCGTCGATGCCGAGTCTGGGCCTGTTCGATCCGGTGGAGCAGCTGGAGCAGCAGCACGCCAGTCAGATCAATGGCAAGCGGCTGAACCACGCAAGCTCGGTAGTCATGTCGTCGCGACAGCAGAAGAAACACAAGCCACACGACTACCAGTCCTCGCAGGACTTCACAACCACAACGACTTCGATCCAGGTCGAGGCCACCACGACCTCGTCGCCGTATCCGCACTTTGGTGATATCTCATGGTCGAACTGTCATCCGGAACCTTTAGCCGTTAGTCGGTGGCTCCGTATCTCATCCAGCCGTAAACAGTACAACTTCAATATTCACTGACACAAGACCCCACCCACCCCGGGCTGAGGACTGTACGCTGTGGGCGATAGTTTACTACTACCTCTTTTCTTCCTGGAGACCTTCTTCACCGCCGCTTACGTCGTCGTCATTATCATCATCATCATCATCATCATCATCATCGTTATCGTTGTTATCCTAGTCGTCGTCTCCCCTCTCATCATCACCATCATCATCATCCTTATTGTCGTGTCCGCAGCCCGTCGAGGAGGGAAGGTTCTTGTGTTCATCGTCGCAATGAGACCGATGAGACTTCGTGTACACGCTTCAGCTACACAAGGTGACATTGTTCGCGGATCCCTCGGCCAAAACACGAAAACCGAACTCACACGTTCACGAAGTTTCTTCCTCGTGGTATTATTCTCGACGGACAGCCGCTGTCGCGCGTGTAATACGAAACTTTCTCAGTTTCTCAGATCACGAGCATGCCGATCGCCGTGGCGCGTCGAGCACAGACGAGGGATCCTCGATCGACGGCCAATGACGGTCGCGTTTCTGGACGTGTACCTGATTCTCAAGGAACTCTACAAAGAGCAGGAACGGGTCAATATGTGACCCGCTCCGATGTATATCCTACTCCCGTTTACTCGCTTTGTAACGTATGTTAGGGAGAAAGAGATTAAGACAATGGGAGAGTGAGAGAGAAAGCGAATTGGAGCGATTGAGAGAATGGGTCTCGATAACCGCGTGAATGAAGTAACTCCATGATAACGGGTAGACAAATTTCCGCGCACGGTCCTGCCGTTACTTTTGCCGTGCGGCTCGTAACGCCGCGGAACATTCCTTTCGGTCTTCTTCGTCACGGACCGCGATTTCCCTATGCTAGGTGATTGCTAGGTGCTCTTCGACGTGCAGGAGCTTGCGTTTTCGCATTGGGAAACATTCCCAATCGTATTTCCAGTCCCTTACAAACGTTGTGACTTCAAATTCCTTTCGGAATTGTGACTTCATGGTCTCAAGCCTCTTTGTCGTTGGACAAGGTCCACGCTTGAACGAATGAAGACGTGGATCTTGCCGACTGATCCTCTAGGAACCGAGCACGGAAAAGTTGTCCTCGCGGTACAACAGCATGCCACCGTGCGCGGCGCATTTTCTATTGAATCTGTGTATGTGCATGACTTTTGTAAATAGATCGCAGATCAGACTTGTCTCATATTGTACATAGACCAAGAGCGTTTAGTCGAGCATCGGTCGCGCTCAGCGTTCGCTATTGATACGCGCGATTTCTCTTCGCGTAGAAGAGTGACAAGGTAAGAAAACAAGAACAAAATCGATCCAACTTGTTTTCCTGTGAATAAAACGCTATATAGAAAGAAAGAGAGAAAGAGAGAGAGAGAGTCTTGATTGTATATATACATACATATATATGTACATATATATTTTTTATCGATCACGATCTCTTACCCTTTTAACGTATACATGCATATATATGTGTGTGTCTGTGTGTGTGAGTGTGCGTGTATGTGTGTATTTTTCGAACACGAATCGCTGTTATTTAACGTTGCATTCGCTTCTCTCTCCTTTTTTATCGGTTTTCTTTCGTCATAGAGCCATAGTAGAAATCATAGAATATTCGAAATTATCTGTTCGAGCGAGTTTGTGATCTCGGTATCTCTGCGTTGAATTTCCGGTGACGAGGCCGGTTGCGATTGTACACAGGTTGTCTGACGCAGTCCCGTGTACCTCGTGCGACTCGGGTCAAACTGAATGCAAAATAAGATAGAAGGCTTTTTGGTAGAGTTTAATCAAATCTACAAACACGCCGGCAGGGTCTGTCACGTTAGCCGTGCGATTATCCGCCAATATTCCTTAACTGACAGCTCAAAATTTTACACGGTCGTTTGCGCAGTAGTGGAGAAGCTTTCATTGTTCAGTCTGGCCTGATCTGCATGTAGCGCGCGAGATACGAGACACTGTGCGTCTCAGAGACCCTGTATACGCGGCACAGATGCGGATCGAATGTCATTTTTTTCGGGCGAATTGCGTTTTCGCCGACGTGAGAAATCGAAGGGGGAGAGTCGGTGGAGGAGCGACGGGCGACCGCCGCGTCCTTAAATCGACCGAGCGCGATGACATCGCGGATGGCGATTTGTGCTTTCTTATCCATGCGTATGTATTTGCGCTACACGAATGCGAATGGGCTTCCGCGGAAACGCGACCGATCCCACCGCACCTCATCCGCGCTCGTCCCTTCGATACTACGGCGAGGTGTCTGCGCTCGCCTCCGTTCCGCGGACACGAATTTAACCGATGAAGGTCCGCGCAGACCTACGCAACGCGCGATCGATTGAGGACGCATTGATTCAAGGCGCTGGGAATGACGAGGGATCTAAGGCCGTACTTATTGTAAACAAAGGCGACTTATGCGAGCCAAAGGGATCGATTGAGAGGCTTTCACGTGAAGGCCAAAGAACGAACGGCTTCCTCTTCTTAATAAACATTCGGCTGATGTAGCGCAGCGCAATATCGCAATAATTATCTTGGCTCGCGCAACGAGAGAGTCACCCTCTGTGACTCGGATCCTTCTCGTTCGCAGCGCTAGGACAGTCGAGCGATCGATCGGCCGCGTAGAATCGCCAGGCACCGGCGCCTAAGGTCATCGCGGGCCCGAAACAGACAGATTAGTGAGTTACACACGGCTGATTCACCCGAGACAGTTATTTATTTTTCTACGCGCTCTCGTTGATTTCTGCATCTCGCGCACTGCAGTTTCCACGACGGGTGAAGCGCCGCGGGACAGGAGCGCGCACGCATACGCGAACTTCTTATCATAGATTGTGATATTTAACTGTTAATTATCTAGTAGGGTGTAATAATGTACATGTGTCTAGATGTGTTTGGCGCGACAGGAACGTGTCGACGTTACTGTTTCTCTTTCCCGGGTTTAACGTCTCCCGCATCGTACACAGAAAGGGAAAGAAGTAAGCGAAAGGAAGAGGAAGGAATCGCTGACCTCGCTCGGGGGAGACGACCTTCCGCTTGCAGGTTGCGCGAGCGAGCGACGTGTTTCTGTCGATGTACGTAGGGTGGAGCGAAAAACCGTGCCCCTCATCGTGGTCGCCGGCGCTGATCCTCTCTCGACTTACCTGAAACCGTGATAACTTGTATATAGATTGTGTAAGAGCAATTGTGGTCCGTGAGTATCGATTAACGTATTAGCCGTAAGAATTCGCGTGTGTACGTGTATCCCTAGAAGAGAGGATAAAGAACCGAGAGAGGGATCCGCGCGAATGGAAGTCGCGAAGAGCGCGCTGAAACCCCGACACGAGAGCCAGTGGTGGCTCACCCACGCGATCGCGCGCGCTCGCGTAGCGAATGCTTCGCAAACGACGTCGCATTCAGTGCTAAATGTGGTCCCTGAGCTCGATCCGCCCTCGCGATACGAGAGTCGCGCGCGACGAGCGATGATTAGAGAGAGAGAGCGCGCGCGCGCGTCACCGCCACGTTTTAGCGCTAAACGCGGCTTTCTCGTGCCGAGCTATTATTTATTCGCGCGATGTCAACGCGAACTACATTTAGCCCCGGATGAATTCGCGACGGTGCAACACGGCCAACGAGACACGCGCGAAATGCTACGACCAGGCGCGCGCGCGATCGATCGGTTTCCTCCTTTTTTTCTTCTACGTTCCCGCGCGTCTCCTTTTCTTTTTCCTTTCTTGTTTTCTTAGGATCACGTATGTACCACAGTTAGTGTTCATTGCTGGGCGCGCGACTGTCAATGCCAGCAGACTTCGAGCTACACCGTTAACGAGTGCTGTCGAGGAATTCCGCTCGCTGAGAGCAGCGGCTTTTAACGACTTGTATTTCCGCTCCCTTTTTCACCCTTCGAACAACCCGGCAGAGAGCAATAACGTGTATGATCCACGGCGACCGAGCAGCAATAATTGTTCGTTTTCGTTTTAAGCGCGAGACACGCGTCGCTGAAGAACTCGTTCCCGGACGGCTCTCGCGATCGCCGAAGCGCGGGGAGCGACGACCGCGGATGCTGCGTCTCTTTTCGAAACAGCCCTGTTGAAAAGATGAGAGAAAAAGAGCACTCCAAAAATATGTGATCTTATATTTAGCGGAAATCCTCTCAGATATGGTCTCAAGATTTTTCTGACGTCAAAAGGAAAATATTCTAACACCCTAAAAAACACTCTAACACTGTTTCCTGTAATCCCATAATATTTCAAGTGAAAAACCTCATCGGAAGAATATTCCCCTTCCAATGAAGTGAATCATTAATCCTAGATATTATTTTTGTTTCCTTTCAAATCAAGAGGAATATGTTCACTTAAAGCAGAATGCTTTCTTCCTACTGTAGAACAAGATTTGTGTGATAAATAAAAGATGAAACTTATCTTAATTTAAAAAATATTGTGCTTAGAATATTTTCCTCGTGGTTTCGGAAGAGTCACCCTCATGCAAGAGGATTTCCGCTAGAGATCAGATTTTCGGGTGAGAAATCAGAGAGACTGGCGGAAAGTCATTTCGCGAAACTGCAAATTCCGAGTCCTCGAGGGCGGCAGTTGCTACAGAAATCGTCAAGTTCCCTCCAATTTCTCATTGCTGCTTTTAAAAGGCTACTTTTTAATTATCTCAGTGTTAACACGCTAAAGGATGAGAGGAGAAGTTCTTGCTCACAGAGACGTGGCACGTTCGTCGTGTGTACCTAAGAACAGTTTTGCTGCTCGTTCCAAGGGAAAGGGAGCGAAGAGCGATATAGAAAGGTGGAGAAAAAGGAGAGGAAATGTCGACGATTCGTATCTCTCTTCTGTAACCCTCCCTCCCCCCCCCCCCC
>NW_022639499.1:250891-264509 GCF_010583005.1 Odontomachus brunneus
AAGAAAAAGCGAGTCTCCTTGCTTCTCGTCGCGGTGGGGAAACTAGCGCGGCATCTCCGACGACTTCCAACGAATCCGCGTGAAACTGTGGTGGTGCGGGTGCGGTGAATGTATGTATTACGCGGCGGTAGAAATTGACTAAGACTGAATTGTATCGATATCGAAAGAGACGAGGGCGGACTCGATGACGCGCGCGCGTCACCGACGCCTCCCCGGCGATAATCCCTTTTGTATAGATTTCCTTTTTTTCGTCCCCCCGCCCCTCCCTCTCACCCAGATAATGTGTCCGTACGATTTTTCGGCGTATCGCGCGGCTTGCGATACCTGCCGAATCGTATCCCGCGATATCGTGTCGATTGGAATCGCACCGAAACGCGACGATCTATGATGTCATTCGGCACTGTAACTTCACGCGCGGCATGAGCCCGAATGTAGGGCTGCACTCCGACCATTTTCGAATTTATCGCAGAGCAAGATATTTTGTGGCATTTAATTTAAATATATGTTTTATATTTATTTGTAAATTGTGAATCTCTCTCATTTTTCATTTCGTCTGTACACCTCTCGTCCCACGTTCGTCGAGCTGCTCGTTCTTTCTTTCTTTGTCTCATTCTCTCTCTCTCTCTCTCTCTCTCTCTCTCTCTCTCTCTCTCTCTCTTTCTTCTTATTTTTCACGTATTCGTGAAGCGCGAGAGTGTGTATGAAACATCTAATTATTGACATTCCCGCTTTTGGTCATTGATATTCCAGAAAGAAATGCTTAAGGCTCCTGGGGAGTCGCATCATCCATCTCTTTTTAATGACGTCAGAAGCGAGAAAACGCATGCTAAAAATTCCTGCAAAATACGTCGAGATAAACAGATATATCCACAAAACGACATTTGCGATCGATTAAGTACACCTCTAAAATACTCCGTACACTTTCCTTTTGTTCTAACAATCAACAGATAATTATAAAATAAATGTGACGTGCAATCGTCTTTTCTAACCTAATTTCCTCATTATCTTGTCATATTAATTTTCCGATTATCTATTGATTTTTAGAACAAAAGGAAAGTGTACGGAGTATTTTAGAGGTGTACTTAATTGATCGCAAATGTCGTTTTGTGGATATATCTGTTTATCTCGACGTATTTTGCAGGAATTTTTAGCATGCGTTTTCTCGCTTCTGACGTCATTAAAAAGAGATGGATGATGCGACTCCCCAGGAGCCTTAATTTTTCTTGCCACCAGCGTTGCACTCGAGCCTCTTGCCCGCAGTCTATGATTTCAAGGGAGGACCTCGTAAACAACTGTCGCTGGTCGCGAGAAAAGCCAGATTCTTCTGGAGGGTCAGTGACGAGGGGGGATCGGCGATCGGGCGCCAATGACTCGGTGTTTCGTCCTGCTGGTGGATGAGCGAGCTTGTGTGAGAATCGGGCGTAACGTCGCGGGACTGCAGCAAAATTGCATGTATCTCGTGCGTATCTCGTTGCTTACTTTGTCACATATCATCGATTGTAAATAAACACGACGCGTTGTGTCGCGACTACGTCATCGTAATGTCGACGTGTTATAGCGATTACTATTGGATATTCAACGAGACGGCACACGCGTATAATCACTGAGGAGCTGCTCGAGAAAATTGTATCCTGCGCGTGATTTAAACGTACATGCGTGATCTCGTTGTCTGTTATTATCGACGTGCGAAATTAACGTCGACATAATCAAAATGAAATAATCAACAAACAAAATTAGTAAAATTAAGGCTCCTGGCCTCACTTCCTGGCATTGTCTATCTCTTCTAGGATGCCTCATTGTCTATCTTGTCTAGGATGCCTCATTTCCTGGCATCCTGGCATTGTCTGTCTCTTTTTTAATGACGTCAGAAGCTAGAGAATGCTAAAAATTCTCGCGAAATACGTTGAAATAAAAATATATATCCATAAAGTAACAATCGCGGTCGATTAAACAAACTTGTAAGATATGCCGTGCATTCCCCTTTGGCTCTAACAATCAAAGTACAATAATTTATTGTAAATTAACCTGAATGCGAAGAAATAGGTTAAGAAGATGAGTTGTCACGTTAAATTACGACAAATTATTGATTGTTAGAGCAAAAGGAGAGTGCACGGAATATCTTACAAATCGATTAATCGATTGCAAGTGTTACTTTATGGATATATATTTTTACTTCAACGTTCAAATTTCGCAAGAATTTTTAGCGTGTATTTTCTCGCTTTTGACGTCATTAAAAAGAGACAGACAATGCGAGGGACTAGGAGCCTTAATACAGCCGAAGGAGACGCTTGTTGCGTGTTTCCCTGAGAAGAAGGAGAAAATTCTTACAATTCGGCTAGGAGGAGGGAGAGGAGGACGAGAGTGAAATTAGTCGGTTCGGCTCGTCGAGGACGAGAACGGGCGCGTTTGTCGACGTTCTAGCTACACGAGAGCAGGTTTTTACTAGTGTTTTATCAGTGTAAATCTGCGTGTCCGCACTGTAGATCGCGGCGAGCACCGTTTCCGAGTGGGCGACGTTCTCACGACCATTTTGAAACGCGCCTGAGCGACCGTGGAATATCAATTTGGAAATTACGCAGCGCGAGTGTTCGGCGCGTTGCGCTTGAATTTTGATTCTTTTTCCTTTGCGCGTCGTCCGGACGGAGTCGCTTTCGCCTTCGCGACAGTTGCGCGATTCTTGCTTGATGATCGATGTTGTTGACAATGTAGTGCGTGTGGGGTTCGTGTCACCGCAGAAGAAGATAAAATGACAAAAAAAAAAGAGCGACACATGAGACAACGGGCGTGATCTCGCGAAATACACACGACCTTCTCGGATACGTGTTTGCATCGCGTAACTCCTTCCCCCGTCGCCTCCGCCCGTCGTTATCGGAGCTATACGGTCGCCACATCGAAAGAACTCGTACAATAATCATCCTTTTCGGATTCTCCTCGCCGAGAGAATCAAAACAAGTCTCGACGACAAGCGCGCGCGCGCGCGCGTGCATTTCGAAAGAATGTCAGTATTTATCATGCGAGACCTTTCTCAATTTTCTAGACAGTGTCCTTTTTTTGTAAACTTATACTTCTTTACGGCTTAAGAAGCGATACGCGTCTCGGAGGACGCACGTAAGCTTTATCTCGAGAAGTCGGATTCTGTGCGAGATGTCGTTCTCCGCATTGCCGGGGAGAGGAAAGGATCATTGTCCCTGGAATTTTTCGGGGACGGGGATGTGCAGAGAAACCCTCGTCCGCGTAGATCGCGGGATCCACGTGGATTCGATCTTCATCGAGTATGACGGAACGAGTTCCCGGGGTGTTCCCCGTCGCGTTAGAAAAGTGCAAAGTAGAGACATCGCAAGTGTGTCACTTTTAAACGTGTGCAATTCGGTTGAAGTTCTTCTTTCACGTTTCCTACGCTTTCGAGTCGCGCCATTTAACACATTTGAGGCGTGTGAATTATGATACGCCTTATACATAGTGTTGAATGACGTGACTTACGGTGAGGAATGTGTGAGCAGGAATTCAGCCAAAATAACACACTTGGACTTACGGTGTATCTTTCACGGAGACGGCACAGGTTTCCGAGAGCTCGAGGTGAGAGAAGATTAACGAGGAGATTAGTTTTCGAGTGTTATATAATCCTAAGAATGGAAATTCCTATTTGCGTGTCGCGTAAGAAGATTTACGTGTCTCATAAACATACGATCACGCGTGGTCTCGTTCATTTTGTTCGAAAAGAGAGAAATGTTAAGTGTAAAAATCGTATAGTATTAAGAGAACAAGGAGGGACAGGGAGAAAGAGACGATGTGCAGTAAAGGGGGCAAAGACTCCCGACATCTGACCTCTCAATGATCTTCGAAGTATGATTCTGTATTGCCAAGATAGTCGACTGTAATGACGTATAAGCTCGACGTACAGAGATAAACTCGAGGAGATGCGACGGTGTGTATTTTTTGCGTGTCGCACGCGTTAACGCGACTGAAACCGCTGATCTTACATAAGCGCGAGCTAACGGAACGTATCCTTAAGCTTCGTTCGCCGAGGATGTTCGCGTGGGTGTGCGATGAGAGCGTTTCTGCGGGAGGATTCTCTACGGTATGGTTCACCCGCGAATATGTAATTCGAGCAGTATTACGACGATCTGTTGCATGAGCGATTCTCACGTGGCGCGCCATTTGATAACAGGAGAGAGACTACGTGTAACGAGAGAAAACGATAGATATATTCTCTGTATAATATACGATAGAGAGCCATCTAATTCTTGACTACTTTATATTGCAAACAAAGTAAGAAGCTACGAGGAAGCGAGCAGCCGAGTGTATCGTGTAGATATCGCGACGATGTGTGTATGTATGTGTGTGTTGAGAGAAAGAGGAGGAAGGGAAAAGAGGAGAGCTCCTTTGCGATCATCAGAAATAATATTGTTACACAGTTGATCGTTACATGTGCATAAAAAGCTTTGAGAATAAAAACGATCTGAATCATATAATCCAGCGCCGCGTTCCTGTCATCAGATCGCACTCCTTTATTACGTTATTTACAGCTGTTATTCTTTAAGAACGCATATTATTATTAAGAAATTTTAGTGTTACGTGAGAAATTTTGAAAATTATCCAGAAAATGTATTAATAACACGAGGCGAAATATTCCAGGGTTTCCAGGGTTGGGAAGTAACTCGTTACTTGTAAAGAAATTACATTTTTTTGATAATTTTAACAGTTACTTTAATAGTTACTTGGGAAACGTAAAATAAAATTAAAATTATATAGTGATCGTATATTAATTTAATAAATTTATCAATGTATTTATGGAGCATGTGATTAAATTCTTTTACGTCAAGATTATTATTATATTTTTTTTATGTTAAGTACAGATTTGAAATTTGTTAAGTGGATAGACTAATTATTGTAATAGATATTAATTATAAAATTCAATTCTTACATTTTAGTAAAGCTTAAAATGTAAGATTTTTGTATTTACAATAATAATTTACAATTATTTCAAGAAAGTAACTTAAAAATAACGACTCGTTACTTTTTGAATAACTATAACGAGTTACGTTTCATAGCCAGTAATTTGTAACTGTAACTAGTTACATTTTCAGCAAGGGGAACTGTAACTGTAACTAGTTACTTTTAAAAAGTAACTTTCCCAACCCTGGTTGTTTCTTATAAACTCGCTGAACTTGAAGGACCACACTGAGAACAAATAGTTGAAAATTTGTCTGCGAGATACCAAGTTTATTTTTGTGAAATATAAAATTTATTTCCGCGACACAAAGTTTATTTGGGCACGGAATTTGAGTGGAATCAACTTTTATCTCGCAAATAAATTTTCAAGTATTTTTTTTATGCTTGTGCAGCAGTAAGACAGAACAGCAGCGTGTATAATATTATATTTGCAGAATCAACATCAGTCCTCAAGTTCGACAGCGTGTACTGTGATCGACGTGATAGAAGCAGAGTTTCGACTGCGGAAATTGCGAAAGTGTTATTAAACGTGGCTCAAAAGTCGACCTCTCATTCGCGAGCGATCGTAAGCGACTTCGAATGCTTACAAAATACGAGCGACTATATCCTACTCTCAAGGTGTAATTTCAAAGTAACGCGTTGCAAAAGTGAAAGTAACGAAACGAGAAGGGAAGTTCGACGAAAGAGAGAGAGAGAGAGAGAGAGAGAGAGAGAGAGAGAGAGAGGGAGGGAGGGAGAGAGAGAAAAAGATGAAGAAAAGTAGAAAAAGAAGAAAAAAGGAAACGATCGGCGCTCTTCGTAAAACTCGCCGCGAGAAGGTGCGATGCGAGACTCACGTCCATCGTGAAAGGACACGACACGACGGTCATGCACGGATCTTCGGGGCCGGAGAGAACTGGTCCACCCACTGGGAATTCCACATTTTTTCATTCGGCGACTATCGACCGTGGTTTGCGCGCGCCTATCGGAACCGAAAGCGCGGCCATCATCTATTAAGAGATAGAAAGAGAGAGAGAGAGAAATAAAGAGAGACTCAATAATAATCATCACACATGTGTCGTCATCGGGGACGGCGATTTATAATTCGGAGAGGAGTCGAAATATCAGCTCATGAATTATTAATGCAGCAATTAATCAACATTAATACATGATGCATTGCGTAATAAGAAAAAGCGCGGGAAGGAGAGGAGAGACGCGCGTTGCATCGCGGGTTCGCGCGAGGAACGGCGGGAAATAAAGAGAGCGACCATTACGATTACGTTCAATTGCCCGCGACGCCTTGCCGCGTACAACGCGGACGAATGTTTAGCGCGCGGGTACTTGACCCGCGATCTTTAAATACGGAACAACGATTCAACGCACGAAGATAGCACGCCGCCGTGAGGTACGGGCGCAGGATCTATTTGTATGGCCGCGCGTGAGTGCTCCAGCTGGACCTAATCGGCTTACCGCATCCTAAATGGGGAGAAAACGAAGAGAAGGAAGAAATGGGAGTGATACTCCGCGCGCGCGCGAGTGCAAGTCGAATTACAGCCCGATTACACGCGAGACACGAGTTACAGTCACTTGACGAATCGTTTCACGATTGACGGCGATTCGTCAACGATCTCTCTCGCGAATTCGCGATGGCCGGGAATTAAATAGACGTGCGTCGTCGCGAGAGAATCGTCCCTCCTGTTGACTTGATTGACTCCTGACATAGTTTCGCGATTAAATAGCGTCGCGTGGAATTGCGGCGAGCGAGGTAACGCGATTTGAAGTTCATCCCGGTGCTTGAGTGGCGCGAGCATGTCGGATGCTTAGCGAGCGCTGCACACACGGGTAAAGATAGCTGAGTTAAGAGGTAAATCGAGATATAAGGACGAAATCCATTCGTCGTCATACGTAATGCGCCGCGCCAGCTGGAGCCGATCGAGCTGTTGAATTCGCGCGCTCTCACACCCGCTCGCGGGTCATTGCCACCGCTGCAGTTGTATGCCTCTCATTGGACTTGGTTGACTTTGGCGCTTGGCGGGAAACAAATCATCATCAGAAGCGCCACCCGTTGATCACGATTAGTTTACATCTCGGGATCTAATAACGGCTCGCACGCGACGCCCGGGTCTCGCGATCGCGGGTAATCGTGAAACGACAGACTGTCTGATCATTCATCCTAGCAAACACAAAATTTTACGTGTCATTCGCGAAATGGTGGAGGAATTTTGTGTTCAGTTGGATCAGTTCTGCACATACAATGGGAGCGTTATCCCAGCAATATCACATGAAACGTACATGTTAATTGTAATTCTACTCGACAATATAACTGTTATATAACATGTATGTTATGTAACAGTTATATTGTTGAGTAGGAAATTATAACTAACATGTATGTTACATGTAACGTTGTGTTTACTCCCACTGTATATGCAAACAGAACTCATCCAACTGGATACAAAATTCCTCCACCATTTCGCAAATGACCACGTAAAATTTTGAGTTCTTAATTAAAGAAGATTCAGAAATGATCACGCGCGATACGGTGGGCGAGTTGTGGTAGCGTCGTGATGTGTGCTCGCATATTAGGTCAAACCGAACAAAAAAGTCCTCTAGCATTTTGCAAATAATTACGTAGATTTTTTATTATTCCCGAGTCGAAATTTTGGGACGCGTATGTTAAACCTTGAATTCTACAACGCAATAGAAGCAAAGTTAGCAAAGTAGGTTTAATTCTAATGATACAATTTACTCCTACTTTGACTCTGATGATGCCCGAAATCTCCCTTTTCAGTTTCTTTAACATCAAAATAGGTTATATTATAGGCTTCAGAATATAAAAATATGTGTTGAATAGAATAGTGAAAGAAGAAGTGCATTAAAGTACGCGAGTCTTCCCTCTCTTTCTCTCTCGCAGATTCTCTAATCACGAAACAGCAAAGATTCGCTGTTGATTAATAATTCTGATAACAGTTTATCGAGGTGATAATGAAAACGTGCAGAGTATTTGACTCTGATGACGTCCGAAATCTCCCTTTTTAATTTTCTTAGGATCAAAATAGGTTATATTATAGGCTTCAGAATATCAAAATAGGTGTTGAATAGAACAGTGAAAGAAGAAGTGCGTTAACGCACGCGAGTCTTTCCTCTCTTCCTCTCTCGCAGATTCTCTAATCACGAAACAGCAAAGATTCGCTGTTGATTAATAATTCTGATAACAGTTTATCGAGGTGATAATGAAAACGTGCAGAGTATTTGACTCTGATGACGTCCGAAATCTCCCTTTTTAATTTTCTTAGGATCAAAATAGGTTATATTATAGGCTTCAGAATATCAAAATAGGTGTTGAATAGAACAGTGAAAGAAGAAGTGCATTAAAGTACGCGAGTCTTCCCTCTCTTCCTCTCTCGCAGATTCTCTAATCACGAAACAGCAAAGATTAATAATTCTGATAACTCTTTATCGAGGTGATAATGAAAACGCGCGGAGGAGCATCGACCTCGGCTCTCCGAGAACGTTCTTACTCGAAAACGTTAGACTTCTCCGCGTTCCTACGAGGTAGACGGTTCTCGTACCTGAAACAAAGCCACGAGCCTCCTCGGACTTCGTTGGGTCACGGTGGTGGCGGGTAGTGGGGTGTTAAGTTCCGAAGGGCCCTATTCAGGGCCGAAGATTTGTCGAGGAAGACGGACGCCTTCCTTTTTCGCGTCGGGGACCTTGGCGCGGCGCGGGTCCCTTCCTCGGCACCTTCTTATTCGGGGCCCTCCCGACTGATTTACAAAGGAGCGGAGAAGCTATTCATTAGGCGACTCAGACGCGCCACGGTGTTAACTGACACGACTAATCCACAAAATAAATCTTAGGCGCGATATTCGCCCGAGTCAATTGGCTCTTATTAGATACGTGCGCGTTCAGGCGTTCGTTGCTCGCGAAGAGCTAGTAAATCTTGATTTCAATCCGCGCTCGAGTCGATCGCGCCTGGCTTCGTCATTCGGCGTACTCTCTGTCTCCATTCTCATAATATTTGCATTTAACATTGTTGGTGGACAGTTGGCCGATCCACGATTGTCTCATGTTTTGGTTCATGAAAAGCATAAATAAATAAGGAACAGTGAAGAACACAGGCCGGGCGATATTGAAGACTGTCGGTCAACAACTGCCGGGCGGTGTTGATTTGTAAACAAAATAGCCGGGGTGAAGATTAGCAGTTAATTGACGTTTGAATTAGTCAAAGCACGTGTCTGCCGATTGAGGCGAAGAAATTGTCCGCGGCGCACAACCGAAACCCGCGAATCCGTCCCTGACTCTACCGATCGACTTCCCTGCCGGAGCCCCGAGCGGTTCAAGCTTCTACCCCGTCGTCCCTTTTCCTCGGCTACAGGGCAACCTGTCGTTCGACCAGCGAGAGCGATCCTCAGCATCCTCATCCGCCTCGGTTCTCTCTTTCTCTCTCTTTCTCCCTCCTTCACTCCCTCTCTCTCTACTCTCCTCTCTCTCTCTCTCTCTCTCCTTCTCTCTTCGATTCTCTCGTCGTGATCCCGCCGCCGCTGCCTGCGTCTCTTTTTCCGCGCTCTTGTGCCGGTGGAACGATGGAAGGGGCCAGAGGCCGAAGGAGAAGGAGAAGAACCAGTCGTGAACCAGAACCGTCGGTCCTCAGAATCTCCCAGTCACCTCTCCGAGTCTGTGCGGGGACCAGTGTGTGGAAAATTGTCACGGTGATCGCGCGCAGGCAGGCAGGCTAGCAGGATCGATCGATCGATCGGTCGATCTATCTGCGTGACGTCGCCGCTGCGTCCCGCTCACGCACCGAGACGCGATCGGCGGCGATGACGACGCGGCTGGAGCGCGGCGAGGATGGAGAGGACTGACAGGTTGGTGGGTCATTTTTGTATTTGCGTATACACAACAGGTAGAGAGCCCTTCGTCGAGACGACCCACCTCGGGGGAGGCGTGGGAGGGAAGAGCGAGGGAAGATGCCACTGTGGGAACCGCGCGAGGGCCTCGTGAACGCTAGATGGATGCTGTGCGATCGTGTGTGTTCGCACTGAGGGAAAAAATGCTTCGTCTAAAATTAGAATTATCTTTTGACGCGCAGCAGAACTTAATAAAAAAAATGTTTTCTCTCGACTACAATCTATAATAATTACTTATGTAATCATAGTTATAAATACCGGGTATTTTTTCTCAGTGTGTATGTGTGTATGTGTGAGAGAGCGCGTGGACGCACTTTTCCTTTCTCTCAGAAGATCGTTAATTAAAGAATATACACGAGTCGATCGGGACTCGAGCGGTTGTACACCACATGAATTGCGCGCGATAAATAAAAGAGATAGTCGCGTTCTTTAGAGGAAGGTTAATGCGTCTCGCATAAGTGGCTCAATGAGAGAGAAAAAGAGAAAAAGTAAATATTACACCCGTTGGAAAATTATTACGTTACGAGCGCCGTTAGTCGGTATCTGAAAGCCGATCGCCGGCGTCCGCGCGCGCGCTATTTCCGCGCGCGCGATGCTTTAATTGTCTCTCTCGCCGCGCTGATGCAATATATATAATAATATAGTTTTAAATGAAATTTATATCGGCGGTTAATGGGAACCTACCGTGGTCGCCGCCCTCGCCTCGATGACGGGATCGATGAGCCGGCGATTTTGCCGCACAATGCGTATTATTACTATTATTATCTCGCAATACTCGGGTCATGGAGTCTCTCGTTAATTCTTACGTCGGCTTAATTGAATAATTATTTCGCGTACCAACCGGCCGCCCGTTGCACGTTGACTGAGCAAATCAATAACCCGTACTGTACATGAGGTCGCATTGTGTCATTAGTTCACGATAAACTCTCTTTAGGAATGCCGTACGAGCGCTCTAACGTCGCGGACGAAGTGGTGTACGCTCGCCATCGCGCATAATCCCGATACTCGCGCGCTTATAAAGGCGGCTATCGACGATACCTCCCACCTCTCGCTATTTAAATTCGAATTTCTCTCAGGTTCTCGTTCTCAGCATTCTTTTACTGACAAAAGTGTCCGTGAAAGTGGCTCATAAAGCTTCTGATTGGTTATAAGTCCACTTTTAAGGACACCCTTGTCGACAAAATCGGAAATAAGAAAAAGGCCCTTCAGAATTCACGTCTGGGTGATAAAACAGAAGACAGAAAGGCAGAAGGCAATCGGAACTCGCGCTGGCGGTCAGGTGGAGGTGGACAGTTTCTGCTTTTTCGTCAGCGCGTGTTCTGATTGGCTTCTACCTTTCTGTGCTCTACTTTCCAAGATGCGAGTCCTCCCTTGGTTTTTTGACGCGGAACTTGCGTGGAAACGTTTGCTCCTCGGCTCTTCCACGTTTCGCGCGCAACGGGACTGCACTGAGAGAAGAATTTAGAAAATATTATCAAAATTTGGTTACTATTACTAAATGATAGACGTAAATATAGCGGGTCAAAGCTATGGCAATACTTATTAATTAATTTAGTTCTGCAAAATAAATTATTTATTTGACAGAAGTAAAATTTATTTGTTTCCAGAATATATTTGGTAAATAAAACTTATTGAATAGTTGAGTAAAATAAGCGATTTTGTAATAGTTACAAAATTTTTGATAGGTTCAACCAACCATGAATAATAGATATTGTAATAATAGATATTGAAACGATATAATAACAAAATCGTAGGTTGTGAAAAGAATCTCTCGGCAAAGCTAGTAGGTAGTTAAATAGAATCAGAAAAGATTGATACTAGAAATGTGCGAATCAAAGATTTTTAATGTCGAATCGAATCAAATCTCAGATTTTAATTTCGAATTCGAATCGAATCGATGAAATTTCACCCGAATTGAATCGTTGGAAAAATTTTTAATTAACATAATCATTGAATTCAACATGAAAATAGTGACTACAATATGAGAGAGATAACATTGACCATGTGAATTCATTTTAAGGTAAGAGATACATAATACATAGTCGGTAAACGTGTATGGAATACAGTTCCAGTTTTGAAAGCTGCGCAACAACACATATCGATCCGACAGTTGTCGGTAAGAATTTATCTAGAAGCCATTATCTTCTTTTAATATTTTTGAAGAAAATCTTAATGTATACACTGAGAGAAGGATTTAGTAAATATTATCAAAATTTGGTTACTATTACTAAATGGTAGACGTAAATATAGCGGGCCAAAGTTATGGCAATACTTATTAATTAATTTAGTTCTGTAAAATAAATTATTTATTTGACAGAAGTAAAATTTATTTGCTTCCAGAATATATTTGGTAAATAAAACTTATTGAATAGTTGAGCAAAATAAGCGATTTTGTAATAGTTAAAAAATTTTTGATAGGTTCAACCAACTATCTGTAATAATAGATACCGAAACGATGTAATAGCTGCAAATGAATGAATTTTTCGTTGTGCTGCAACAAAACATACTTATACTGGTAACAAAATACAACTCGTACCTACTGAATTTTTTATTATATGGGATATAACGATTTCATAACAATTATCAAATATCTGTTCATAACTGTAATATATTTTATATTAAATATTTAACATTAAGTAACTATTACTAAATTATTTAATTGATGTTACTGTGAATGCAATTACGTCATACTCCCGATCTATTAAATATTTGGTAATTATTATCATATTTAGTATTAGTTACTAAGGATTCAATGAATTTCTGTAAATGCAGTTTGTTATAGTTACCAGTCTTTTCTCTCAGTGTGCTCGGGGCGTCGATTCAATGAACGTGTCGGTAATTCATTGTTGCAAAGTCGCCGTCTGACGATTAGCGTCAGCCCAAGGCAGCCGATATCGGTGCAATCGTCTCAGCGCGATATGATTATCGCGTTTCGATCGTAGGCCGGGTTCACCCACGACGGCTACCGCGATTTGCATATTGCGCTCGGCGCGGCGTTACGGAATGTCTATTTATGAGCGATTGCATCGATATTTATATTTCCAGGTACGCGATCTCGCGATATACATTTGTCCCTGTATCGGGGAACGTTATCGGACACCCCTTCACGCGAAACATGCGACCATGCTTTCGGTATCGCCGCTCTTGCGATTAACTCCTATTCTTGGACGCGAACTCTGACACAGCACTGTGTTATCGCGGCCAAATGCTGCATGCCGACACGTAGCCAAGAGGATAGAATAGAAGCTGCTTCATTGTGCTCCAAGATAGACCCGGTCGGTGCAGCAATCAAGTGCAATTACAAAAATACGGTGCAGACGGTCATCACGCGAAAAGACGGTGTAAAGAATACGCGGGTCGAGTAACGAACAGTAAAGATGATAAAAGCTTGCACACAGAGGAACATACACTGCATTCAAGTAAGCCTTGCTTGTTTCAGGTGTTTCGCAAGTTTATGTATCTGCGAATCAGTCATAAGTTCATCATTTAGTGAAAGTACATTCTTAGTAAATCAAGCATCTCAAGGAAGGATATTAAATAAAAGCAAAAATTCAGCTCGTCTGCTACGTAGAATCGAGTTAACTTTTCCTTCGATAAAATTTTATGATGCTCTTGAGCATATGATAATGAGCTTCCTTAAAATTAATGAGTAGATTTTTAGATTAATATCAGGAGGATACTTTTTTTTAGCACTGTGTTGAAAGGGAAGAAAGTAAACTGGGCGATTGCTCTTCTCAGCAGTAGAATGATATTTTTTTGTATGCATTCAGAAGAGGGGG
>NW_022639499.1:264536-266016 GCF_010583005.1 Odontomachus brunneus
GGGGGGGGGGGGGAAGCAAACTGAGTAATCGCTTTTCTCAGCAACAAGATGATATCTCTCTGTGCACGCGACGAGGAAGCCGAATGAAGATAATGAAGAGAAGTTCCGGAACTTTGTAGAAGTAATATTTAAACTGCCACACAGAGACGAGAGAGAGAGAGAGAGAGAGGGAAAGGCTTTCTTTTATCTTTACAGAGATTTTCATATTTTTTTACAAGGAGAAAAGAAGAGAGTGAGAAAGAGCGACATAGATGAGACGTCTCAAGCACGTCGCTGGTTAACCACGCTAAACCATGCCGCATACAAATCTCCGCGCCGAGGAGCGCGCGTGCACCGTTCGGGACAGCGCGTACCTACGCTAAGCATGGAGTCACGATCATTACGATTGACAACGACGTAGTCATGTCCGCGAGCGTGATGCGGGGAACATTATTAACGGTTGGAGCGCGCGCAAGTGACTGGCATTTATTGAGGATTGACTGGCGCGCACGAAATGTCGAGAAAAGTCACGCACGCCATAGTTTCCCTCCTCTCTCTCTCTCTCTTTCCCGACTCGCCCTCTCTTTCCCAGTTCACGACGAAATTCACGCTGAAGAAAGATGATCACCGGGGATCAGATCCGAGGTGCTTCGTCGAGGACCACCGGTGTGCTCACTCATTATACGCGAGCAGGGGTATTATGAGCGCGAGCTTGTGTGGTGTGCGAGAGTACAACCGCCGCATCCGCGGACATCTATTAATAAGCACCGACACAACTTTCGCACACAAAATGCACTGCGACGAAATAGTGCGCGGAATAGACGCGGGAATGTCTCGCACTCCCGGCGGAAGGTGCACTCGTATCTCTTTCAGGAGCGGTTCGCCCGAGGCAAGCCGAGCCGGCGCGATTCTTTCCGTCTCGCGTAATTAGTGCTCTCGCGGCTCTGCCCGGATTACACGGCCGGGCGTAATTGCCCGGGGATTAGTTCGCCATTAAAGGCCGAAGACAGCCGGTTGCCGCGGAGCGAATAAAGCACGGCTTAAGGGGGGAAATCCAATTAGAACGAGGAAAAATAAGCTATTTTCAAGAATTTTTTTGTAGGAGAAAGAATTTTTCTATATTTTTCAAACTTAAACATTTATTTATATATGTTTTGGACTGTCCATACGTATTTTTTTTTCCAAAAAATATTTAAAAATGGCGGACATATGAAGCATCCCATTTGGCAGGTACGCGTGCGAGTTGCTCAGCTGCTGGACAAATGGCGTCCGTGATATTGATCCTATAACAGGCAGCGAAAAAATTCTTATTATTTATACCCATAATTCGTAATTGAACCTAAAAAAATTGAAAAAAGTCAAAAATTTTGAATATGAAACGCTTATGAAAATAAATTTCCATTTTTTGACGTTTTCTCTGCACAATTTTTGCAATAAATAAGTGATTTTTTATTATAATTTTCACAAACATTTAGGTTCACCGACATTGTACTGATGTCAT
>NW_022639499.1:273079-276555 GCF_010583005.1 Odontomachus brunneus
GGACATTTCGAATTTGCACTGTCGTTTTGTACAGGCCGAACTTCGGAGCTAAACTGAAAACCGGTTCTGCTCGATGCCAGCGCCAACGGACCCAACGGTTTCGACTAAACGTAACAATAGAAATAAAAGCCATCTACCAGGGGTGCGTTCCAAAACCTACAGTAAAACTATAATTACATCTCTATACGTTTTGGATCGCAGCCCTGAAAGGTAAAATCCCCGCTCCGGGTGAGTATACCTGCTGCGTGCTATTAGAGCCTCGACGCTGCTCAAGAGATTTGTTGCGCTCGGAGGCCATAACTTCCGAACGGCTGCGAATTTCGATTTAAAACGTTGGGAACATATTCTTACAATGTTAAATAAACATTTTATGCAAAAAAAAAAAATTCGATTTTTTGAAAGTTCTAATTGGATTTCCCCCCTTAAACGGGCCGCTTTGACGACCCGGTGATATACACCGGTTACTATCACTGCTGCACACCGATTATGATAACGCCGCGTTACTCTGAGAGAAAAAAATAGTTGGAATAACTATAATCTCACTATATTTTATAGTTCGTTTTGGCCTCAAACATATATTTATAGTTCATCCAAAACCGAAGATATAGCAGAATGAACACACATTTATAGTCACCATTTTATTATGTGTACAGTAAAGCACACTTTGGGAATTTAGTTGTATGTACCCATATTTTCCAAATATTCCAATTATACTGACTATATAAAATAGTTAATTTCTCTTACCATTTAATATTTGCCATCTTACTATGTTTTTTATTTCAAATAATTATAATTCTTGGTAAAAGTTTTACATGAGTCAGTTATACTATGCTTATATTGTAAATATTACAAACATTATGGTGACATTTACTACAAAAAAGATATTCCTAACTGTAATCTTTTTACTATGCCATTATAGTTCCAAATATCATACATTTTTCTCTCAGTGTAAAAAAGCGAAACCGCGCGGGGTGAGACATAGTCGGCACCAATAGTCTCGCCATTGCCGTTTGCATTTTCAATTAATGCATACGCACATGCGCCGCTCGCGAGTGTTAACTGTTAACGCACTCGAAAGAGCACGGCGAGTCCGCGCCCGTCAGAATTCGCGTAACGCCGTCGTACGCCGCGGCCGTGAAGAAAAAAAGTAGTTGGAATAACTATAATCTCACTATATTTTATAGTTCGTTTTGGCCTCAAACATATATTTATAGTTCATCTAAACATGAAGATATAGTAGAATGAACACAGATTTATAGTCACCATCTTATTACTCTATATATATGGTAAAGCACCTTTTGGGAATATAGTTACATGTACCTATATTTGCCAAATATTCCAATTGTATTGACTATATAAAATAGTTAATTTCTCTTACCATTCAATATTTGCCACCTTACGATATTTTTTATTTCAAATAATTATAATTCTTGGTAAAAATTTTACACGGGTCAGTTATACTATGTTTATATTGTAAATATTACAAATATTATAGTAACATTTACTATAAAAATTATATAATATTATATAATTATATAATTATAATATTAATATAATATTATATAATTATAATATTAATATAATATTATATAATTATATAATATTACAAATATTATAGTAACATTTACTATAAAAATTATATTCCTAACTATAATCTTTTTACTGTGTCACTATAGTTCCAAATATCATACATTTTTCTCTCAGTGTGATAATCGCGACATTGCGCAAAGCGTGTCGCATAATCAACTCGAGACGAGTCGCGGCTAAGTTTAAGAGACGTTCGTCCCTTAAAGCGGAGTCTACAATGAAGATTGAAGCTTTAAGCTTTAAGAAATTGACCAGCCACGGTTGAATATTTTTGTCAAAGTCGATTGTGATTGGTCAATTTCTTAAAGCTTAAAGCTTAAATCTTCATTGTAGACCTCGTTTAACCCATTAACGCCCAAATGTGCTGAAATATTATGTTGATTTGAGCCACTTATTTTATTACGGAAGTCTGTTGTTTATGAAGAGTGCCATTCCTACCAATTTCGATGTCGCTCCATCGAGTAGCGTTGAGAAAATTTAAAAAAAATCGCAATTTATGCAAAATTTTTTAAAAATAAAATTAAAAAACGCATGTTTTTAGGGCTAATTTTTTCTTCTTCCGCTATTTTCTCCATAAAAACATGTTAGTATCGCTCAGGAAAGTGTCTAAAACATGTTCCCGACACTTTTACTTAAAAAATATGCCATGGGTATTTTTTTCAACAAACATGGCGGTACCAAAATGGCGGTCGATTTGAAGCGTTTAATTCGAATTTTCGTTTATATTTGGTTATCGAAATTGTTTTACTATGTAATTACTATATAATTTTATAATAATATTGATCCTAAAACAACTTCGATAAGATGAATGGTACTCTTTGTAAACAACAGACCTCATTTCCGTAGTAAAATAAATGGCTCAAATCAACGTAAAATTTCAGCATATTTGGGCGTTAATGGGTTAAGACGCGCGAGATTGCAGGACCGACGGACACGGCTCGGTAATCCTCGGCGAAAGTGAATGCAAAGCATTAAAAATCGCTGGAAAAACATTGAATTCTTTCGGGTCATTCAGGAAACATAATTACGGCGGCCGGTGTGAGTAGCGAGGGAGTGATTTTATAATAGCTTTTACACAGAGAGAACGATTTATTGATTCAAATGAATGTTTCTTTGGAATAGTCCAAATGAATTATTTGGTTGACACAACAAAAATATTTCTTTGGAACTGAGCCGCAAATAAATATTTTTGTTGCTTCAAAGAACATTTTGTTTGATCAATCGAAAAATTCGTTTGGACTGTTCCAAAGAAGCGTTTACACTGTTAAATCCGTAGTGTCCAATTATACTCAATTTGAGTTATTTTTAACCATTCCTATAAGTCGCCACTGCTCCTACTAAATATGTCGTTAATTTAACTAATGTAATGGAGTTAAATAATTTAATTTAAGAAATATATTAAATTTGACTAAAATTTAGTTTATTTTTTATTATATGCACGTTAATGTAACCTTTGTTTTAGTAAAAAGTGACTTAATATTGTTTTAAATGGGTTGATTAGATGTGGTTGTTTTTTTAAACACATGTTTTGTGTTAAAATAGTAAATTTTGACACACATGATAATTAAAAATAACTAAATATTATTTAACTCAAGAAATTGTTTTAAATTTGACCCTCCAATATTTAACAGTGCAGACAATTCGAAACTGTTCGGTAGAGAGACGAGTACTTCGTAATGGACGAGTACTTCGTAACTAATGTAATGGAGTTAAATAATTTAACTTAAAAAATGTATTAAATTTGACTAAAATTTAGTTTATTTTTTATTATATGGACGTTAATGTAACCTTTGTTTTAGTAAAAAATGACTTAATATTATTTTAAATGGGTTGATTAGATGTGGTTGTTTTTTTAAACACATGTTTTGTGTTAAAATAGTAAATTTTGA
>NW_022639499.1:276617-276856 GCF_010583005.1 Odontomachus brunneus
AATTAACTATTTTATATAGTCAATACAATTGGAATATTTGGCAAATATAGGTATATGTAACTATATTCCCAAAAGATGCTTTACCATATATATATATAGTAATAAGATGGTGATTATAAATCTGTGTTCATTCTACTACATCTTCATGTTTAGACGAACTATAAATATATGTTTGAGGCTAAAACGAACTATAAAATATAGTGAGATTATAGTTATTCCAACTATTTTTTTCTCTCAGT
>NW_022639499.1:276866-277922 GCF_010583005.1 Odontomachus brunneus
TTAAAAAACGCATGTTTTTAGGGCTAATTTTTTCTTCTTCCGCTATTTTCTCCATAAAAACATGTTAGTATCGCTCAGGAAAGTGTCTAAAACATGTTCCCGACACTTTTACTTAAAAAATATGCCATGGGTATTTTTTTCAACAAACATGGCGGTACCAAAATGGCGGTCGATTTGAAGCGTTTAATTCGAATTTTCGTTTATATTTGGTTATCGAAATTGTTTTACTATGTAATTACTATATAATTTTATAATAATATTGATCCTAAAACAACTTCGATAAGATGAATGGTACTCTTTGTAAACAACAGACCTCATTTCCGTAGTAAAATAAATGGCTCAAATCAACGTAAAATTTCAGCATATTTGGGCGTTAATGGGTTAAGACGCGCGAGATTGCAGGACCGACGGACACGGCTCGGTAATCCTCGGCGAAAGTGAATGCAAAGCATTAAAAATCGCTGGAAAAACATTGAATTCTTTCGGGTCATTCAGGAAACATAATTACGGCGGCCGGTGTGAGTAGCGAGGGAGTGATTTTATAATAGCTTTTACACAGAGAGAACGATTTATTGATTCAAATGAATGTTTCTTTGGAATAGTCCAAATGAATTATTTGGTTGACACAACAAAAATATTTCTTTGGAACTGAGCCGCAAATAAATATTTTTGTTGCTTCAAAGAACATTTTGTTTGATCAATCGAAAAATTCGTTTGGACTGTTCCAAAGAAGCGTTTACACTGTTAAATCCGTAGTGTCCAATTATACTCAATTTGAGTTATTTTTAACCATTCCTATAAGTCGCCACTGCTCCTACTAAATATGTCGTTAATTTAACTAATGTAATGGAGTTAAATAATTTAATTTAAGAAATATATTAAATTTGACTAAAATTTAGTTTATTTTTTATTATATGCACGTTAATGTAACCTTTGTTTTAGTAAAAAGTGACTTAATATTGTTTTAAATGGGTTGATTAGATGTGGTTGTTTTTTTAAACACATGTTTTGTGTTAAAATAGTAAATTTTGACACACATGATAATTAAAAATAACT
>NW_022639499.1:277932-278067 GCF_010583005.1 Odontomachus brunneus
ACTATATTCCCAAAGCGTGCTTTACTAAACACATAATAAAATGGTGACTATAAATGTGTGTTCATTCTGCTATATCTTCGTATTCAGATGAACTATAAATATATGTTTGAGGCCAAAACGAACTATAAAATATAA
>NW_022639499.1:278077-278422 GCF_010583005.1 Odontomachus brunneus
GACTCAACCAAATCGTTCTCTCTGTGTACGCGTGCATTGAGATACACAATACAAAGTGGCGATATATATAATTACACGAAGCCGATAATACGAGGATAGGTAAAACGCGCGGCGCTGATTTAACGTCACGACTCGCCGGCGACTCGTAATGGGTCTAATTCGCGTGGGTCTTGGCTACACGCTATCGATGACGCTATCGGCCCGCGCTCGTCATTTTCTAACGAGTTATTTCCATGTAGCGTCGTCGCGTGTCGGAGAATGCAGTAGCAGGTGCGAGCGGATTTGCAGCGTGTCTCTCTCTCTCTCTCTCTCTCTCTCTCTCTCTCTCTCTCTCTCTCTCTCTCT
>NW_022639499.1:283970-287515 GCF_010583005.1 Odontomachus brunneus
TAAAAATATTATAGTTAGGAATATAATTTTTATAGTAAATGTTACCATAATATTTGTAATATTTACAATATAAGTATAGTATAGCTGACCCGTGTAAAATTTTTACCAAGAATTATAATTATTTGAAATAAAAAATATGGTAAGGTGGCAAATATTGAATGGTAAGAGAAATTAACTATTTTATATAGTCAATACAATTGGAATATTTGGCAAATATAGGTATATGTAACTATATTCCCAAAAGATGCTTTACCATATATATATATAGTAATAAGATGGTGATTATAAATCTGTGTTCATTCTACTACATCTTCATGTTTAGACGAACTATAAATATATGTTTGAGGCTAAAACGAACTATAAAATATAGTGAGATTATAGTTATTCCAACTATTTTTTTCTCTCAGTGCAGTGTGTGGGAAGGCGTACGGACCGTCTATCGATAAGACAAAAACTCATAAGTCATAATTTAGTGAGCTGGATCGTTCCTGCGCAACACTGTGTGGCCAATTACCTTCGCACAGAGAGACTCCCGGCGTTGCGTCGCGAGCGCGCGTCACGATTTAATTTATATACGTCGGTGCAACTCCTTTTATCTTATCGCGCCTCTTTTTCCACCGGCCATCCGATCGATAAATCTTCCGCCCACATAAGGCGCATCTCCCCTCGTGAGGATGCCGTGGACGGTTTATTTAGAATCGCTCGCTCGCTCGCGCAGCATCCGAGAGCCGGATGACTTTTTACACGGCGCGATGAGCCTCGTTTATTAACATAAACATTCGCTGAAGCGAACGGCTCAGCGCGCGCGCGTGTCTGACAGATGCCGGACATTAGATGCAAATAGAGTCCGCGAGAACAGCCTCTTACTCAATCGTCCTCAACGGCGCATCGGGAGAGCTCGTTGCTTCTCGCACGCGCCTGAATTAAACTCGCGTGACTCCCCCGCTGCCGCCGTGACCTCGGCCACTGGAGGTTACCGTGAAGCACGGTTAGACCTCTTATTATCTGACGCGTGATTTCATTACGCGCGCCACATTACGCGTCACGCCGACCTGTTTTTCATCCCGGCTGGAATAGCTTTCGTCGCAACGTACCCGACGGACCGTCGCGCTCCAGCTGGAAAATTCCGCAGCCAGCGGCCGCAGGCACGTCACGTTGAATTTATCTGTTTGCCGTGAATGTTTGTTGATTTGTTTATCCGAAAAAAAATCCGGAAATCTGTGTTTACACGTGGCAAACGTCCGCGAAAACATGAAACGCTCGCGAATTTATGCATATTCCGCGCGAGTTTTCCAAATGGAATCTTTTTACGCCTCATTCGCGGTTTGGAAATTCAAATAGGAGAGAAACAACTGTGTGCGCGCATTCACGTGCCACACGATCTCGTAAATTCACCCGCCAATAGACCCAATAAAAGAAGAAAAAAATAGTACAGGAGATATCGCATGATAAAAGGTAATTAAATTATCATGTTTGTTCGCGATATTCGATGCGTGGGAGCGTTACCAATATTGTTGAATGCAATTTGATCTTTATGTTCCGCGTATTCGCCAGAGGCGAGGTATTAGTTGGAATCGATACACGTGTATGAGATTAACGCGCTGCCCCTCGAGTAATTAAGCACCTCTGCGTAATTGATGGAAATTACAGGAGAAACGCGCGCTGCTTTTCGCGATACCGCGACTGCGTGGTCGCGAGTTAAATGGACTCTAGTGGAAGTATGCGCGGTTGGCGTAGACATCCGCCCAGTTGTTGTCAGATGTTAATGCATGCTCATTAGTTGTATAAAAATATTGCGTAGGAACTGGACAAGAACTTGACAGAGTTTTGTTCAGTGCTCCAAGCAGTTTATCGCACGACACGCGGACTTTCTAAGATATATTTACCGGGAAATATTAATTCAATTTTCCAACGTGCATTGTAGGAAGTATAAGGTGGAGTACACTCTAAATTTCTCGGAATGAGACTTCACTCCAAAGTAGTGAAAATTGCGCCAGTCGAAGTTAGAGCGAGAATTGCACTCCAAACGAGTGAGAACTCATTCCAAGCGAGTAATTTTTTCACTCGTTTGGAGTGAAGTTCTCGCTCTAACTTCGACCGGCGCAATTTTCACTACTTTGGAGTGAAGTCTCACTCCAAGAAATTTAGAGTGTAATGAAACTGACGAGATACGGAAAAATTGAGGGAACAGAGAGGATGAAGAGGAAATAAAGACAAACAACGTAGAGGATTAGATTAACATAACTGTACAGTAACTGATCGAAAAAACTTCATTAAATTTCTATTCACGGAAGACATTCAGCGAATTCTCGAACTATGATGTTTAATCAACACTATGAACGCACCTGTTTGTTCGCGATAAGTGACTCTAAATGACTCACGCGATCTGGCTTTGATCAAAAGGAGCGCCGGCCGAATAGTCGGGCTGATAATCGAGAAGCTCCATCAGCGCGAGCGAGAGAGAAGACTTTATTTGCAAATAAACGCGCAGTACGTGACTACCGATCAATATACAAGGCGCACACAGTCACTGTTTCTACGTGCGAGGGTATCCTCGATAACTTCACACGATAATTTCACAACAGATGGCACAGATACGACAGCTGTGTTGTTGATTCGCTAACGAGTGCGCGCGCGTGTACGCGAAGTCCAAACAAGACGATTCGCAAAATTGCCGAAATCATATCCAAGATGGACGCGTAGCCTTCGCTGTTGCACGATAACGATTAATATTTTCGCTGTGAGCAAATGCGAGGACGCGAATCTCATCCTCGCGAAATTTCATCGTCTCGCGCGTCGGTCGCGATCGCGATCTGCGATTTCCATGAAAGGAAGGATTGGCAGGACGATGACGCACGGTAGGAAAATAAAACGCAGACGTAACGTCGTTAACGTATCGTCAATGGCGGAAATAGCCGCGGCGAGAGGCTAATTCCGCGCCTGTATGAAGTTAACCCCCCACTTTCCGAATTTAATAATTTTGACAGTTGTGCTAATTTGTGTTAGGTTTGTGCTGCATTGTGCTCGAATTATAAATTTTTAATACGAAAAATGAGCAAGAAAAATGGAAAAAACCGTTTTTTTTTTGGTAGCCCCCCCACTTTTTGATTTTCGAAACGTTTTTTATTGTGTTAGGTTGTGCTAAGTTGTGCTAACATTGTGCTAAAGTAGTATCTTCGAAAAATAATCACGAAAGAAATAAGACGAAAAAGACGATTTTAGATTAAAAAGAAGAAAAGTAAGATTTACACTCGTATAAGTCAACCAAATGATATACAATTATATATCTGAGTTGTGCTAGCCTAGCACAAGTCAGCACAAGTTTCAGTTTCGCCAGCAGAAGAATCTAAAGGGCACTTTACTCTTGAACGCGGCCTTTCGCGCTCGCAGTCTGTCATTAATCACCACTTCTAGACTTTGTATTGACTGAGAATTGCGTATCTGAGTTGTGCTAGGCTAACACAAGTTTCAGTTTCGTCAGCACAAGAATTTAAAGAGCACTTTACTCTTGACCGCGGCCCTTCGCGCTCGCAATCTATGCCATT
>NW_022639499.1:287622-289188 GCF_010583005.1 Odontomachus brunneus
TCTCTCTCTCTCTCTCTCTCTCTCTCTCTCTCTCTCTCTCTCTCCTCCTTCTCTCTTTCTCAGATGCTGTCGCATCTATGCGTGTCGCGAGTCCTCTCCATGCACGTGTGTCGATGCACATGTGCACGGCTGGTTACATAACGACTGCAGCAACATGCAGCCTATTCGGCTTGCAACAAAAGGGAGTATTTAGCACACAAACGGCTCGCTCACGCCGTTCCTATGTTGATGCGCGACGTAATTCGCGTCGTATCGTTCTAACGCGAGTCCCGTGTTCTTGAAAACGTAAATATTCCGTTATTTCTCCTCTCTCTGCTTTGTGGTAATCGAAACTCGTCTCTATTTGATAATTACACTCAGATAAAGAGCCGAAGTATTTTTCTTTTTTTTAAAACTCTCAAAAAGAGAGATATTTTTTTCTATAAGCGGCGCTGCGTGTGTTTTTCAAGCATTTTTCAGAAGTTCAGATCAGATATAGTTCCATAATATCGTGGATAAAGACATCTCCTAGATTTATTCTTTCAGTAATTCCTTTTCCTTTCGCAATTGGATTGACAAACACGTTGAGACGCAAATCGGTGCGATCCGCCTTGAACGTTTGACATCGAAAACACGTTAAAACATGCGCGAGCAGTTCTTTAAATGTTAATGAACGACGGATATGTACGCGAAGTAGTAATTATCCGTGACTACTCATGATTACTCATCGATATTTTTTTTCTCTGTGACGATGATTGATGATTGAAAGGCAAAAACAAAAAGAGTCGATAGAAATTCGCACTTCGCCAGCTCAGCGAATTCCGCGATGATATTCCGCGATGATATTCGCACGTTCGCGATTTAACTTTCCATTTTCCCGGCCGTTCTCTAGACACACTATGTGTGCGCAGGAACGCGTATATTCCCACTAATCTCACGTGTGGACGCAGCTGTCGCCGTTTAACATAAGTAACAGATTCCTCATCGAACCATTAGGTAGCCATTCCTTCCATGCGCCTAGAGCGTAGTAACGCTCCTTGAACAAGATTCGTGGAAATAGGCGTAGACGCGGCGAGCTGCTATTCTCTGAGTTCCATTTGTTAAACTACAACTGCGAAACGCAGAAAAGAGAATCTCAGCTCGTGCATCAACGAAAGAGACTGAAAATAAAAGCTCCGTGCGAAACAATCGGCCATAGTTCTGCAAAACGTTTCAACCCGCATGAAGCACGTTTTGAGAAAAATAAAGATGAGAATTTGAAGGATAAAAATTCGATACGCGAACTGAAAAGTGCAGATAGCATTGAGCTTCTCAATCGTTTAACAACACTAAGGGAAAAATGTATGATACTTGGAACTATAATGGCATAGTAAAAAGATTATAGTTAGGAATATTATTTTTATAATAAATTTCAGCATAATGTTTGTAATATTTACAATATAAGAATAGTATAACTGACCCATGTAAAACTTTTACCAAGAATTATGATCATTTGAAATAAGAAATATAGTAAGGTTGCAAATATTGAATGGTAAGAGAAATTAACTATTTTATATAGTCAATACAATTGGAATATTTGGAAAATAT
>NW_022639499.1:293313-297715 GCF_010583005.1 Odontomachus brunneus
GTCAGCACAAGAATCTAAAGAGCACTTTACTCTTGACCGCGGCCCTTCGCGCTCGCAATCTATGCCATTAATTACTATTTCTAGACTTTGCATCGACTCAGGATTGCATATCTGAGCTAGCCTTGTGCTAGCCTAGCACAACTCAGATATGCAATCCTGAGTCGATGCAAAGTCTAGAAATAGTAATTTATGGCATAGATTGCAAGCGCGAAGGGCCGCGGTCAAGAGTAAAGTGCTCTTTAGATTCTTGTGCTGACGAAACTGAAACTTGTGCTAGCCTAGCACAACTCAGATATGCAATTCTGAGTCGATGCAAAATCTAGAAGTGGTGATTAATGACATAGACTGCGAGTGCCAAAGGCCGCGGTCAAGAGTAAAGTGCCCTTTAGATTCTTGTGCTGACGAAACTGAAACTTGTGCTGACTTGTGCTAGGCTAGCACAATTCAAATATATAATTGGATATCGTTTGGTTGAGTTATACGAGTGTAAATCTTACTTTTATTCTATTTGCCTAAAATCATTTTTTTCCGTTTTATTTCTTTCGTGATTATTTTTCGAAGATACTACTTTAGCACAATGTTAGCACAACTTAGCACAACCTAACACAATAAAAAAAAAATTTCGAAAATCGAAAAGTGGGGGCCTACCAAAAAAACGGTTTTTTCCATTTTTCTTGCTCATTTTTCGTATTAAAAATTTATAATTCGAGCATAATGTAGCACAAACCTAACACAAATTAGCACAACTGTCAAAATTATTAAATTCGAAAAGTGGGGGGCTCACTTCATACAGGTTAATTCCGCGAGTATTGTCTCAGTTCCCGAAATCGGACGAATTCGCGCGTTCGTTGCGGCGGGAATCCCTTTCGCATAGCGATGCCGTAAAACGCGATGTAAATATTCGAGCGGTGCCGTTCCATACAGTTGAAACGCGATATTTACCGGTTACGATCTCGCAAAAATTGATTCCCTCCGCAAAATTGCTCTCGGCGCGCGTGCCGAACGACCGGTCGAAACGTGATCGCGATCCGATCGTGTGGTTTCAGTACGGTGGCGTCCTCCTCTTTTAAAGTGGATCAGTACAAATGTTCCCAATGGAATCAGTGAAAGAACTAACTCGCCGATGATCAGTGAATCAATCACTGATCCTCCAGGAAGATACTCCTTTCGCTTCACTGCTTCATCTTATCTCTCAATGATTCTGACAGTGAAAATAAATCCGTAATGAACGAACTTGTTACATCAAGTCCAAGTTTCGGCGTTTGCAACGGAACTAACGGCTTCCGTGCATTTTGCATTTTACAATGACACCGCCTATATTCGCAAAATGTATCAATAGTGGGAACAGTGCTGCTAACTGATCCAATCAATGAGATTTCACCGACTACAGTGCTATACTTATAACTGAAGCAGCGGTTACAAGTGTAGCGTGTTTCAGTGAAGAATACACCGATTATACTTTAAAGAGTCGCGTCTCACGTAACGCCCGCTAAAAATCGCGGGTTATCTAACGGAATTCGCGCTTTCCACGGCGGCGGTTATCGGCGCGAAGTGTGTCCCGTGTGTTCTCGGCTCGCTCGAGGCTTTAAACGCTCTTAAAGGAGAGGAGAGCCCATACGCTCCGTATTATTCAAGTCGCGCACGCGTGTGCGTAAGCGTGCATGGGCGAACGAGAGAGGCCGCGATAGGTGGGCCTACGTGTGCGCGTGTTATGTTCGTTACCATGTACCGGGTGAAGCGAAAAGTGACGGTGCGAATTCCGTGCTGTTTTTTTTTTATTTAAGTAGCTGCAAAGTCCGCGCGCTGCGTGACGTCGCGTCGCGCGGGGAAGCTGCTATTAAGAACGTGCATGAGAGAAGAAGGGTTGGGCCAACAAATAAAACTGGTGAAACACGAGCGAAATTCTTACTGAAATTGCCAGAATTCCGCTCGAGTTGACAAGATTTCTGATTAACTCGAACAGCTGCGAGTTCTGCTCAACCAGAGATCTCTCTTGTCAATTTGAGCAGAAGTTTTGCTAACTTCAACCGCAGAATTTCTGGCTCGTCTGTATTTCGATAGACACTTGGTTAATCCCATCGGACTTTACTCTCTCGTGTGTGTGTTTGTGTTGAAAGTTAAATCGTTGTCTCTCGGAACGATGAAAAATCGCGATGTCGAATTATAGTAATCGCTCGACGAAAATGATTCAGAGTATGGCGAGGATCTCTTTTGCGGGACACGCGAATATGAAACCGATTCCAAAGGCGGCACGCGATCATTAAAGAAAGTGACGTTGGAAACGAGACGTCAACGTCGAATCTTGAAGTGGAGTCAAGCGCGAGGGAGCGAGCTGTACGCCGCGGGACTTATTGTGCATCTCTTTAAATACAGAGTGACGAATCGCTAACGACGATGTTTTCGCGAATATCGCCGCAAAGAGAGCCGCACCTCAACGCTGAGTGGCATACCGGTGGGAACTTTCGGCAGGGTGGAAGAGAGGGAGCCGACGGCGACGAGGCCGACGTGATTTCTGGTATCCTCTCGTGAAGAAACGGCGCGACGCCGGCTGCATAATGCATGCGGACACGCATCGGCCGTGTTTCCCTTTAACACGACATAACGAATCGATGAATAGCTCCCTCCTGCGCGCGGCCAGGAACACGAGCGCGGAATCCTCCTGGCGGCGCAGGTGGCGGAATGTTTCAAGCACCCTTTACATTCGTGTCCCCGCGCGCGTGTGTGTGTGTGTGTGTATCCGTGTTTTTACGAGCGCGCGGCCACCACGGTGTGAGGGAGGTCTTACACCGCGCACGCCCACGCATCGCACGCCTTCGCAAAAGAGCGCGCGAGACCTCGTTGTTGCATCAGACGCCGCGCGCCGCAGGCCCAATAAAGGAACACTCACACCGCGGCCGACGGGAGAGGCAGACGACGGTTGTATCTCAACGGCGGCGGTCGGACGGAGAAAATCACCGTGGGAGACGCGCACGGCTGAATTAATCTGAATAATCTCCGTCGACAATATCGCAGTTGGCTCCGCAAAACGACACGGTTTCATTCTTGTATCCCAGATGATTATTCCACATTCTTTCCCCTCCCCCACCTCCCTCCCTGCCCCCCGCGATCAGTATTCCGCCCTCGATCGTGCCGGACGGCGCGTTTTTATCCGGAATGATCGCGCGCGCGGGCGCGAGACGCAGGTGGTGGTTCTCTCGGCTTCTCAGTTGGAGATTTTTGCAAAAGTCGATCGTGCATCGTGACGTGACGTGACGTGACGTGAATGCGGCTTTATTAGCGGCAATCTAAGCAGCCGTGATTACATGGCGTGCGCTACACACAATGCCATAAGTGCCTTTACCTTTTATGTCGGGAATCAAATGGGCGTATCTAATTTATTTCAAACACTCGCTCTCTCATACGCACACGTAGCCGCGTGCGCCCCATTAACTCGCGTAATACGCGACCCCGTTAACCTCACCGTGCCCTTTTTCAGCGTGCATTCGAAAAGATGGTCTTGTAGTTACGGGGAAAATTATCCAGAGAGATTAGCTAAGATGGATAAGTGACTAGCAAACACTGCGATGTATCGTATACGTTCTGCGTTTGAGCCATGTGGATGACACATTGAGAGAAAAATGTATGATATTTGGAACTATAACGACACAGTAAAAAGATTATAGTTAGGAATATAATTTTTATAGTAAATGTAATAGTAACTGTAATATTTGTAATATTTACAATATAAGCATAGTATAACTGACCCGTGTAAAATTTTTACCAAGAATTATATTAGGTACAACTTTGCTTCCGCCGTTTTCCTATAGATGGCTTTAGCGGTAAGTGGTGGTCGAAATAAGTAGATCATAGACGTAATACAATAAACTTGGGCATCTATCAACATAACCCCATAGAAACATTAATCGATTTGTGTCTGCATCATAAAGTTATAATCGATTGAAAATGTCAGTTTACGAGCCAAATTCTCGTCATTTGCGGGAGGTTTTAATTTTCTGCTTCAATATGAAGAAATCTGCGGCTGAGGCTCATCGAATGCTTTCAAATACTTATGGTGAGGCCACTATTAGTGAAAGAACATGTCGTGAGTGGTTTCAACGCTTCAAGAACGGTGATTTTGACGTCGAAGACCGGCATAGCGGTGGAAGAGAGAAGGTTTTCGAAGATGCAGAATTGGAGGCATTATTTGATCAAGACTCGTGTCAAAATCAAGAAGAATTGGCACGATCATTGGGAGTGACTCAACAAGCCATTTCAAAACGCCTCAAAGCCATGGGAATGATTCAGAAGCAAGGAAATTGGGTGCCGTACGAATCGAAGCCGAGAGATGTTGAACGGCGTTTGTTTGCTTGTGAACAGCTGCTTGAAAGGCAAAGACGGAAGGGATTTCTGCATCGCATTGTGA
>NW_022639499.1:297725-297868 GCF_010583005.1 Odontomachus brunneus
TTGAGCCGAATATTGAAAGACAAACGGCCGTAATACAACGAGACCCACGATAAAGCGATTTTGCAGCATGACAATGCTCGACCCCATGTTGCGAAAGTGGTCAAGACATACTTGGAAACGTTGAAATGGGAAGTCCTACCCCA
>NW_022639499.1:298148-299607 GCF_010583005.1 Odontomachus brunneus
TATAATTATTTGAAATAAAAAATATAGTAAGGTAGCAAATATTGAATGGTAAGAGAAATTAACTATTTTATATAGTCAATACAATTGGAATATTTGGCAAATATAGGTACATGTAACTATATTCCCAAAAGATGCTTTACTATATATATAGAGTAATAAGATGGTGATTATAAATTTGTGTTCATTCTACTATTCCTTCATGTTTAGATGAACTATAAATATATGTTTGAGGTCAAAACGAACTATAAAATATAGTGAGATTATAGTTATTCCAACTATTTTTTTCTCTCAGTGCAGAGACAAAATTTCTGTCTAAACTATTTGTGAAATTTAATGGAGAAGTCTCTTTCGCCCATACAGATTGAAACCAATCATATTTTTTATAAAAATTGAATTGTAGTAGACAAAAAAGACACGACGAGAGTATACGAATGTATAATTCTCACATTCACCTAAATCAGGTAGAAATCAGGTTGACAGGTAGAACGCTGCTGCTGTGAATTCTACTAGAGATATTTAGCAGATATAAGAACAAGGATAAATTTCAACTAAGACATTCTGAATTCTACCTGGACCAGCGAAACATTTTCTTGAGCGCAATGTTGAAAAAGCTGCTGATTAAGCTCGACCTAAATAGCGCGACTTTCCCCGAGTCGAAATTTCAGCCCTACTTCGGACCTGAACTTTCTAACATCTGTACGTTCTAAGAGGATCAGTGTACGTGTAATCCGCAAGGAAATTGAAATCCTACTTAGCACCTCTAAATGGCAGAAAACGGAACAAAATCGTAGGTTGTAAAGAGAATCTCTCGGCAAAGCTAGTAGGTAGTTAAATAGAATCAGAAAAGATTAATACTAGAAATGTGCGAATCAAAGATTTTTAATGTCGAATCGAATCAAATCTCAGATTTTAATTTCGAATTCGAATTGAATCGTTAAAAAAATTTTTAATTAACATAATCATTAAATTCAACATGAAAATAGTGACTACAATATGAGAGAAATAACATTGATCAGGTGAATTCATTTTAAGGTAAGAGATACATAATACATAGTCGGTAAACGTGTATGGAATACAGTTCCAGTTTTGAAAGCTGCGCAACGATACATATTGATCCGACAGTTGTCGGTAAGAATTTATCTAGAAGCCATTATCTTCTTTTAATATTGTTGAAGAAAATCTTAATGTATACACTGAGAGAAGGATTTAGTAAATATTATCAAAATTTGGTTACTATTACTAAATGGTAGACGTAAATATAGCGGGCCAAAGTTATGGCAATACTTATTAATTAATTTAGTTCTGTAAAATAAATTATTTATTTGACAGAAGTAAAATTTATTTGCTTCCAGAATATATTTGGTAAATAAAACTTATTGAATAGTTGAGCAAAATAAGCGATTTTGTAATAGTTACAAAATTTTTGATAGGTTCAACCAACTATCTGTAATAATAGATA
>NW_022639499.1:299622-317507 GCF_010583005.1 Odontomachus brunneus
TAATAGCTGCAAATGAATGAATTTTTCGTTGTGCTGCAACAAAACATACTTATATTGATAACACAATAGAACTCGTGCCCACTGAATTTTTTATTACATGGGATATAACAATTTCATAACAATTCTCAAATATCTGTTTATAACTGTAATATATTTTATATTAAATATTTAACATTAAGTAACTATTACTAAATTATTTAATTGATATTACTGTGAATGCAATTACGTCATACTCCCGATCTATTAAATATTTGGTAATTATTATCATATTTAGTATTCGTTTTTAAGGATTCAACGAATTTCTGTAACTAAATGCAGTTTGTTATAGTTACTAGTCTTTCCTCTCAGTGTAGAAAACTTTTCAAGTCATGGTAATTCGCGTAATTAATGGAGATGAATTATTGACACTGACTTGTTATCTTATAGATACGTTCCAAAAGTTAAGAACGTTTACCAATATGCAACCTATTCTACTTCACTGAGAGAAAAATATAGTTGCCTTTGGCGTCAACTATACTTTTTTGTGATTTTAACCAGAAAAACAATTAGAAGAACCATCTTTCTAATAACCCTTACTAAAACAATGGTTCTTCCAATTATTTTTGTGATTAAAATCATAAAAGCGTATAGTTGACACCAAAGGCAACTATATTCTTCTCTCAATGTTGGGTTACATCCGTGGGAATAGTCACGTCTCCCAATTGATTTGACAATGCATGCGCATTTTGGCGCTAGCCGGCCACACTGAGAGAAAAGACTGGTAACTATAACAAACTGCATTTAGTTACAGAAATTCGTTGAATCCTTAGTAACTAATACTAAATATGATAATAATTGCCAAATATTTAATAGATTGGGAGTATGACATAATTGCATTCACAGTCATCAATTAAATAATTTAGTAATAGTTACTTAATATTAAATATTTAATATCAAATATATTACAGTTATGAACAGTTATTTGATAATGATTATGAAATTGTTATGTCCCATGTAATAAAAGATTCAGTAAATACGAATTTTATTTTGTTACCAATATAAGTATGTTTTGTTGCAGCACAACGAAAAATTCATTCATTTGCAGCTATTACATCGTTTCAATATCTATTATTACAGATGGTTGGTTGAACCTACCAAAAATTTTGTAACTACTACAAAATCGCTTATTTTGCTCAACTATTCAATAAGTTTTATTTACCAAATATATTCTGGAAGCAAATAAATTTTACTTCTGTCAAATAAATAATTTATTTTAACAGAACTAAATTAATTAATAAGAATTGCCATAGCTTTGGCCCGCTATATTTACGTCTACCATTTAGTAATAGTAACCAAATTTTGATAATATTTATTAAATTCTCCTCTCAGTATATATTCTTCCCTCAATGTTTGGTTACATTCGTGGGAATAGTCACGTCTCTCAGTTTGACAATGCATGCGCGTTTTGGCGCTAGCCGGCCACGCTCCCGACAGGAGAGTGTATTTGTTACCCGCAAAATGCAGGTTGTGAGTAGTGCGCGTGCAGCGGAAGCGGTTTTCTTCCGCGTAGAATTAACGTGACGGCTGACTGGGTAACGGCGAGCGAAGTTGTCGGAATAGCGGATTTCCCAATAACGGTAATGTGCAATAACGCGCAACGTCGGGCGACGTGAAATTCGATGCACTGCATCGTGTCGTCGTCGTCGTCGTCGTCGTCGTGGTAATCGTAGCTGGTTCATTGTGCAGGTCATTTCCTTGACGCGGGCCGATAATGTCGCGCTCGTAATCTACGCTAATTACGCGCGGTTGCCCGCGTACGCTAGAAATTGCTCGTAACACACCGGCACGATAGAACGATTTTTACGAGCGCTTTCGCACGTTTCTCTCCACCGGGCGCTTCCGACTGCTTGGAATACCGGCACGACCATTACCGCGCCTCGCCAGCCGCTAATTTCTAGCAGTCCGTACAAAAAAGAGGGACATTCTTGCTTGGGAAGAATTATTTTGGAACAATAAGAACACACGGGTTTCTCTTCGCGTTGAGAGACGTACAAAATCTAGCAAGTAACTTATATTCGTTTAACGCTACGTAATCTCATTTGAAAAGAGATTAACGTGTGAGAAGTAGAGATATTTTCCAAGCAAGGACATCCTGTTTCTCTATGCACCTACAATGGTTGTAAAAGAATAACTGTAAGAGGTAAAAGTAAAGGAATTGACCTATCATAGATTATTCCTCTCACATTCGACTGTGATCGGTTAATTTCTTATTTTTACTTCTTACTGCCATACTTTTACGACGATTGTAAATGCACGGAGAAAAATAATTTGCTGGCACAGCAAATATTCTGCTGGTTTAGCAAAATCTTTTCGCTATCATACACGGAAAAAAAAAGATTTAATTGAATTAACCAAATATCTGGTTGAATATGAACGATCCAGAAATTCCGGTTGAAGTAACCCGAATTCTGTTTAAGTTAACAAGATTTTTGGTAGATTAACCAAACATATCTGATTATTTAACCAAACATGTCTATTTAAATAACCACACATGTTTGGTTAGTCTACCAAAAATCTTGTTAACTTAAACAGAATTCGGGTTACTTCAATCGGAATTTCTAGATCGTTCATATTCAACCAAATCTTTTCTTCCGTGTAAGGATACATTATTTTGCACTAATAGTAAATTAACATGATTCTTAGGACAAATACACTCAACAAATTTTTTCTATCCTGGCAACAAAACTACTTTTGCTCTGATAACGAATTACTTGTAAAATTAGTTACGCCAACTAAATTTTTTTGATGTCACTACGAATATGTAGTAGCAACGACGATTTTGCTAAAAGAGCACAATCATTTTTCTCCGTGTGAGCCTTAACGCTTTAGAACTGCGGGCGATGCCACGGGAAAATACATTGAATTGTTGAAGAGTTAAATGACGTTCGCGTACACTGAGAGAAAAATGTATGATATTTGGAACTATAATGGCATAGTAAAAATATTATAGTTAGGAATATAATTTTTATAGTAAATGTTACTATAATATTTGTAATATTTACAATATAAGTATAGTATAACTAACCCGTGTAAAATTTTTACCAAGAATTATAATTATTTGAAATAAAAAATATGGTAAGGTTCCAAATATTGAATGGTAAAAGAAATTAACTATTTTATATAGTCAATATAATTGGAATATTTGACAAATATAGGTACATGTAACTATATTCTCAAAAGATGCTTTACCATATATACACTGAGAGAAAAGACTGGTAACTATAACAAACTGCATTTAGTTACAAAAATTCGTTGAATCCTTAGTAACTAATACTAAATATGATAATAATTACCAAATATTTAATAGATCGGGAGTATGACGTAATTGCAATCACAGTAATATCAATTAAATAATTTAGTAATAGTTACTTAATGCTAAATATTTAATATGAAATATATTACAGTTATGAACAGATATTTGATAATTGTTATGAAATTGTTATATCCCATGTAATAAAAGATTCAGTAGGTACGAGTTCTATTTTGTTACCAGTGTATGTTTTGTTGCAGCACAACGAAAAATTCACTCATTTGCAGCTATTACATCGTTTCAATATCTATTATTACAGATGGTTGGTTGAACCTACCAAAAATTTTGTAACTATTACAAAATCGCTTATTTTGCTCAACTATTTAATAAGTTTTATTTACCAAATATATTCTGGAAGCAAATAAATTTTACTTCTGTCAAATAAATAATTTATTTTTCAGAACTAAATTAATTAATAAATTTTGCCATAGCTTTGGCCCGCTATATTTACATCTACCATTTAGTAATAGTAACCAAATTTTGATAATATTTACTAAATCCTTCTCTCAGTGTATAGAGTAATAAGATGGTGACTATAAATCTGTGTTCAATTTACTATATCTTCATGTTTAGGTGAACTATAAATATATGTTTGAGGCCAAAACGAAATATAAAATGAACGAAATATAGTGAGATTATAGTTATTCCAATTATTTTTTCTCTCAGTGTAGCTCGCAACACGCAAGAACAAGTGCGCAGATTACGACTAATGTCGGCCGCAAGATATCTAGGATCTTTTTCCTTTCTTGCGTGGCTGTTCCTTTTTGCAAGACAGATTCGCACGGCCTTTATCGCGCTAACGGTATTCACACTTGACGACATAATAGGCGATGTGATAATCAGAAATTAAACACACCGCGAGTAAAGAGGGACAAGATCGTCCTTCAAACGGCTCGCCGCTATCTTTAGATCCAACGGCAAATAGACGACTGGCAATTTTTATCTGCCTGCGACTAGATCAAAGTTGACACTGCCTCGCCGGCGTCGTCCGCCCGTCGCCATAGGAATCATCAGACTTTCGAGCATGCGAGAGTTAACCCTATGTTAAAAACTTGAACTCCACAATGCAGTAAGAGCTAAGCAGGTTTCGTTCTAATGATACAATTTACCTCTTCTTTGACTCTGATGCCCGAAATTTCCCTTTTCACTTTCTTTAGTGCCAAAATAGATGTTGAATGAAACAGTAAGGCTGAAAGAGAGAGAGTTGTGCGATGAGTGCAATGAATTAAAAAAAGATACAATAATTCGAGTGAATTACAAGGAATGTAACATTTTGTCACAAAAGTTTCTCGGAAATTACCACTTGAAGGATTAACTGAGGTTGATGGAGAAACGGACAGAAAGTCCGAGAGACACCCTATACCACAGTTTCAGGATCGAAACGGTTGGCCAATCGATCGGAAAGGCACACGCGCATAAAAAGAGGCACGTCCCGCTGTCTCGTAGGTGCACCGAGTATGTTTCGTTCTAATTCCTCCGGCGATAGCGATCGGCGCGCTCGACTTTAATTTCTATTTATAAATATACATCCCATTGTCGCGCGACAGTACAAACGGCGAAATGGAGATCAATTTCACGCTCAACTAAATCGCGTGCACGCCGTGTATCGGCGCCGTGTGGTAACGGTATCAGGAAATACTTCGAAGCGAGAGAGTGTCGCTCCACTGTTATAAGCACGACGACGACGACGAGAAATGAAAACGTCGAGTCCCGCGTACAATGGAGGATTGTAGGAGCTTAATTAACACCGGCCGCGGGATTTAAAGCTGCCGGGCACAAAAGCGCCGCGCGCGCGATCACTCCCGCAGCCGGAAGGGTAGCTTTTACACCTTTTAATTACCGGCGAGGTCGATATCATGGAGCGTGCTCGCGTGAAGCGCTCAAAGAGACGCGGCCCTGTACAGTCGGGGGCTAAAAAGTTGTCTATAAATCTTGGAGTGAGTTTGTGAACTGTTCATCTTGTGGATCTAATGGAAGAATTTGTTTTCCAATGGGAGAATGTTCTCGTTGGATAAGAAGGATGAGTTCACAAATTCACTCCAAAAATTACAACCTTTCAGTCTGCCATTGAACACCGATCGCATTCGATTATCCTTCTCCCGTGACGCGGCAATTAAAAATGCACGCACACGCACATACACACGGAGAAAAATAGTTTTGCTCTTTTAGCAAAATTGTCGTTGCTACTGCATATTCGTAGTGACATCAAAAAAATTTAGTTGATAGAACTAATTTTACAAGCTATTCGTTATCAGAGCAGAAGTAGTTTCGTTGTCAAGATAGAAAAAATTTGTTGAGTGTGTTTGTCCTAAGAATCACGTTAATTTGCTATTGATGCAAAATAATGTATCCTTAGCAAATTTATTTGCTACCGAAGGAAAACTGCAATTACACGGAGAAAAATAATTTTGCTTTTTTAGCAAAATCGTCGTTGCTACTACACTGAGAGAAACTGGTAACTATAACAAACTGCATTTAGTTACAGAAATTCGTTGGATTCTTAATAACTAATACTAAATATGATAATAATTGTCAAATATTTAATAGATTGGGAGTATGACATAATTGCATTCACAGTAACATCAATTAAATAATTTAATAATAGTTATTTAATGTTAAATATTTAATATGAAATATATTACAGTTATGAACAGATATTTGATAATTGTTATGAAATTGTTATATCCCATGTAATAAAAAATTCAGTAGGTACGAGTTCTATTTTGTTACCAGTATAAGTATGTTTTGTTGCAGCACAACGAAAAATTCATTCATTTGGAGCTATTACATCGTTTCAATCTATTATTACAGATGATTGGTTGAACCTACCAAAAATTTTGTAACTATTACAAAATCGCTTATTTTGCTCAACTATTCAATAAGTTTTATTTACCAAATATATTCTGGAAGCAAATAAATTTTACTTTTGTCAAATACATAATTTATTTTACAGAACTAAATTAATTAATAAGTATTGCCATAGCTTTGGCCCGCTATATTTACGTCTACCATTTAGTAATAGTAACCAAATTTTGGTAATATTTACTAAATTCTTCTCTCAGTGTACATATTCGTAGTGACATCAAAACATTTTGACGTAACTAATTTTACAAGTTATTCGTTATTAGAGCAAAAGTAGTTTCGTTGCCAGGATAGAAAAAATTTGTTGAGTATATTTATCCTAAGAATCACGTTAATATGCTATTGATGCAAAATAATGTATCCTTAGTAAATTTATTTGCTATCAAAGCAAAACTGCAACTACACGAAGAAAAATAATTTTGCTCTTTTAGCAAAATCGTCGTTGCTACTGCATATTCGTAGTGACATCAAAAAAATTTAGTTGACGTAACTAATTTTACAAGTTATTCGTTATCAGAGCAAAAGTAGTTTCGTTGTCAAGATAGAAAAAATTTGTTGAGTGTATTTGTCCTAAGAATCGCGTTAATTTGCTATTGATGCAAATTAATGTATCCTTAGCAAATTTATTTGCTATCGAAGCAAAGCTGCAACTGCTTATACAAATCCATCATGGTTCTCAGAGCAAAATAATTTGTAGATTTAGCAAATTATATACAGCAAATAGTACTCTTAGCAAATCTTTTTACTGTCCAAATAATAACGATAAGATTTTGCTAGGTCAGCAGAAATTTTGCTGGACCAGCAAGTTATTTTTCTCCGTCTACTTATATAAATCCATCATTCTTGTAGCAAAATAATTTGTAGGTTCAGCAAATTATATCTAGCAAATAGTGATTAGTACTCTTAGCAAATCTTTTTGCTGTCCATATAATAACAAAAAGCTTTTGCTAGACTAGCAGAAAATATGCTGGGCCGGCAAATTATTTTTCTCTGTGCATGTGTGCTCGTACAGTCATCGTACGGGAATAGAAACATTCGTTTGGTATCGACTCATGATACATCATTTCCACGTTTCTTCAAAAGCGCTTTTCTCCTCCCCCCTTATTTGCTCTGAAAACATTCGCGCTTTGGTTACGCGCGAAATCTCCCGCGATCTCGTCTCGTCGTCGTCGCGACGAGACGAGCGGTTACTTCCTGTTGTTGCACCGCGCGACCCGCGAACACGAAAGAGAAACCGCATCTTCGCGGCGAGAGGAGATGACAAAAATACGTTATGGCTTCGCTCGTCATCCGGTGCCGCGATATTTTCGGCGTACACGTTCATTGAGAAAAGCCTTAATGGGCGAGCGGTGCGGTCGAGAGCCGTGTGTGGGCGCGTTACGTGTGTACACGCGTGCGTGTGTGTGTGTGTGTGTGTGTGTGCGTGCGTGAGCGCGGTTCACGGCACACCAGACCGCCGTATGATCTCCGGAGTGTGTACTTTGTCTCCTCGCCGGACAACAGACGGACGAAGTCTCGCGAGCTTTGTGCCGCGACACTCGAGCCGTTTCTCATTCATTAGAAAGCGGAAAATGAATGGCCGCGTATTTAAACAGGCTTTAAAGCACGCTCGAGCCGCTTGAATAGCAAAGAACCAGATCCGCGAGTTGCGGCCCATTTCCGGACTCTCGTTCAATAAATCTCCGAGCACGCGCGCACGTGAGCTATCGTTCGCTTCAAATCTATCGGTCACTCCGCGCCAATAATCGCGTGTATCGAATAGCGATAGTCGTATCGAAAGGTTGAAAATTTCACAAAATTCCCGAGTCGAAATTTTGATGCTACTTTGACGCTCTTACACGGAAAAAAAGATTTGCTAATATATTAGCTATCACAACTAAATAACTTTACTATGAAAGCAAGAAAATTTGTTCCTGCATCTAATATTTTTAGTTGTCCATAAATCTTTTTTTTCGTGTAAATATTAGCTGCAGAAGCAAATTCTTTTGCTTTTATAGCAAAGTTATTTAATTGTGATAGCTAAAAGATTTGCTAATATACATATTAGCAAATCTTTTAGCTATCACAATTAAATAATTTTGTTACGAAAGCAAGAAAATTTGCTCCTGCAATTAATACTTTTAGTTCTTCATATATTAACAAATCTTTTTTTCCGTGTAACGATAGTTTGCGCCTAGATGAAACCTTCGAGTCGAAATTTTGATTCTATGTTGGACCTTGAATTCTACACCGCAGTAGAAGCTAAGATAGCAAAGTAGGTTTAATTCTAATGATATAATTTACTCCTACTTTGACCCTGATGATGTCTGAAATTTCCGCTTTCGCTTTCTTTTGCGTCAAAGTAGCGTATAATAATAGGATCTTAGATGACAAAGTAGATTCAGTTGCGAACCTCTATTGAAGCTTTAGCTTCTACATAGAATATATGTATTTTATAGAAATATTTAAAAAATTTAATAAATATCGAAACAGAAACGTCAAATAGCATACAAAATATACGTTTTATTTGTTTCATGTATTTCAGACATCATCAGGGTTAAAGTAGAAATTAATTATATCATTAGAATTAATTTTGACCCTGATGATGTCTGAAATTTCCGCTTTCGCTTTCTTTAGCGTCAAAGTAGGTTGTATAATAGAATCTTAGAAAGTAAAGTAGGTTCAGTTGCGAATCTTTGTTGAATCTTTGTTGAAACTTCTACATAAAATAAATGTATTTACTACATAGAATATATGTATTTTATAGAATTCAAGGTTCAACATATATATATATATATATATATATATATATGTATTTACTACATAGAATATATATATTTACTACATATAATATATGTATTTTATAGAATTCAAAGTTCAACATAGAGTCCAAATTTCGACTCGGGAAAATAAATTATATCATTAGAATTAAACTCACTTTGCTATCTTAGCTTCTACTGCGGTGTAGAATTCAAGGTTCAATATATGGTCAAAATTTCGACTCGAAAATGAGTGTCAATATCGTCAAAATAAGTTTCACCTTGTAGATTATTTAAATAGGCTCAATCTATTTTTAAGAGCGTCAAAATTTTGACAAGGTAGAATTCAAGGTTCAAAAGAGAAGTTAATGAGTATCAATATCGTCAAAGTAGATTTTACCTAGGCTATAAACCGTTTAAGTAGGCGCAAACTATCCTTAAGAGCGTCAAAGTAGCATCAAAATTCCGACTCGCGCTATTTTGACGATATTGATGCTCATTTCCGAGTTTTTAATCCTATGTTATGAAATTTTAATCCTATGTTGAGAACCTTGAATTCTACAAAATACATATATTCTATGTAAGAGCTAATGCTTCAATAGAGGTTCACAACTAAACCTACTTTGACGCTAAAGAAATCGAAAGCGGAAACTTCAGACATCATCATGGTCAAAGTAGGAGTAAATTATATCATTAGAATTAAACTCACTTTGCTATCTTAGCTCCTACTGTGATGTAGAATTCAAGGTTCAACATAGGGTCAAAATTTCGATTCGGGTTTACATGGAAAAATCTACGGCGAAACGTCGCACAATTCACACGGTGGGTAAATTTCTGATTGAACTGAAGTATCCTTCCATTTCCATCTAATGTCTGGATGTTATTTTCGCGATATTCGATCGGTCAGCGTGATCGATGCGACACTGGCTGGCGATTTTGCACACTTCAATCGCGATTTTCGAGATGAAATTTTTGGAGAGCGCTCCTAAGCACTCCGACTTTTAAATAACTGTGTATTACTTCGCGGGCGACGAGTGCACGCGAAAGCTCGTAAAAATTCATCGAGGGCGGCCGTGATTGCCGTTTCCGCGCGCGCGCGCGCCGAGAGTGACAAACGGCCGAAAACACAGAGTGCCATTTCTCAGAAGGGCCGACAAACGCGCATTTAGAGGCTTTGAAATGCGCGCGTGATATATCGAGCTTTATATATGCGTGCTTTATCGCCCTTTAAAACTGCGTCGGATGAAATAGGCGGGCGTAAAGCGGCAAGCGCGCGAGCTTTGTAGCTTGTTGTTTCACGATACAATCTCCCTGCGGGCTAACACGGTGAATTTTACGAGTTCGCGACCGACACGAATGGCGCTTACGATGCCCGAATCATTTCCTCCCCTCCCGGATAAATATCCCCGCGGGGGATATGATTTTCTGGTGCGCGTGGGATATTCGTCGTCGTCGTCGTCGTCTGCGCTTCGAATGCACACACGTGACTTTTTATCTATCTTCCATGCTCGTCGACGCTTCGCTCTTCTCTTCGGTTTCTTCCTATTTATACACGCTGAGAGAGAGTGAGAGAGTGTGAGAGAGAGAGAGAGAGAGAGAGAGAGAAAGAGAGAGAGAGAGCGCCTCGTTACTATCTCCAAGTACCGTGGTTAATGTTACGCTTTGAGAAAAAGCTGCCGGCAGTCAGGAGGGAGGTTGACGGGAAAACAGGAAATTGATATTAATGTGCTCCTTTAACCCTTCGCGCCGTTACTAATGATTGTTATGCGTTCTTCACGCTATTGCGTTGCACCCTCGACGCCGGTAATGCAAGGGTGACGCTTGTCAATTATTCAGCGAACATCAAAGATTTCCAAGTGCACCGCAAGGAGTTGGAGAAAATAGGATAAATCTTTGAAGAATCATTCCGATGTCTCTCTTTCTAAATTATTTCAGAATCTCAGGAACCATTCCGACGTCAGAATAATTCTTTCAGGAATTTTGACATCTTTTCAGTTTATAACGAAGTCTATCTCGACAAAATTCATCGAGAATTCAACGGGAAGATACAACTGTAATAGTCTTACACACAGTCGAATTATTTTATAACCGTAATTAATCGATTTAATTATTTGTGGGTTTAATGATCAATCAGATTTACTAAACAAAATAACTGTATTTAAAATAACAACTACTCTTAAATCGTAAATTACAAGTAAGTTACAAGTAAGTTACAAACTTCCATCGTAAATTACTCGTAAATTAGAAGTTTACATATATATCAAACGCAGCAACTAATTAACTATTATAATCAATTACACAACTTAACTAACAAGTGCCTAATAGGCCAAAGCCTCCTTATAATGGGCTAATCTATTCTAATATTCCCGAGTCAGCCACGAGTCTCCAGATTTCTCTCTTTTTATATTTAGGCAAGGTGATCTTCAAGCCAAGATCCAATTGATTTGACATCAGAATCAAATTAGAAGTCGGTTAGTTCGGAATACTGCTTTTTGTTTCTTACACAACCGACTAGCTGCTCCGTTACGCGAAGGACACCGCTAATTAGCCCATCGATTACGATTGAAGCCGGTGACGAGCGGTCCGCACTTTCCAGCGTCGCCGCGTGGAAAATATGTTATCCCCGTCGTCTCCCCCGAGAAAATCTAATTATAGTCGACGCCAAGTTCAATATTGCGTATGAAAGTCGGGGAGCGTCGTCGCACGCGCCTCCTGTCGCGTGCGCTTGCACGTCGTCGTCGTCGTCGTCGTCGTCGTCGTCGTCGTCGTCGTCGGACAGATGCGGACCATCGTGGATACGTGATGTGTGTGTATGTGTGTGTATCGCGCGGTAGCCGCGCGATCATAATAATTCACAACCACGTGGCTGAATGTAATATCACGCGCGCGCGCAGCCGAAGGCGGACGGACGATACATCGCCGGCCGCAGAGAGCGCCGGGGTCTTGCACGATTTCTCTATTGTTTACGAGCCATTGTGTTCATAATCGCGGGCCAGAGGCCAAGGAGAGAGAAGACGACAATGCGACACGTCGCGCGTACTTTCCGGATCCGCGTGCGCGACATGACGCGGCGCGGCGCTCTTATCAGATCTCGACACACGAGAGAGAGAGAGAGAGAGAGAGAGAGAAATGTTTCGTCGCCGGTCAAACAACTCTTTCCCTTTGTCGGTGAGACAAGCGGCAATTTTTCCCGCTTCGCAGCGGGATCGGTTCCGCCTTTATTGCACCGTCAGCGAGGTCATGAGCGCGCGCGCGCGCACACGAAGAGAATATCATAGTTTCTTGTTCATGTAAATCTTTTTACAACTTTGCTGTGTTCTGACTGGGTAAAAGTAACAATTCCCGGACGCGTGTCTAATCGTGGACATTCTTGTTGCTTTGGCCTTTCAATACGAGCATTTCAACTTCCGACATGGAGCACACGTACACTGAGAAAAAGATAATCGAAGATTTATTTATGTGGGATGTATAAGGTTTATTTCTGCGAATAAACTTTCCCACTAATATCAGTATCAATAAAATATTGGTATATTTTTCTTCAGCTTGCATAGCCAAGAATGGGATTCTACACGGGGAAAAATAATTCGCTGGCCTAACAAATTTTCTGCTGCTCCAGCAAAATCTTTTCGTTATCATATGGGCAGCAAAAAGATTTGCTAAGAGTATTAATCCCTATTTGTTGGATATAATTTGCTGAATCTAAAAATTAGTTTGCTGTAGGAACCATGATGGATTTATATAAGCAGTTGCAGTTTTGCTCCGACAGCAAATAAATTTGTTAAGCATACATTATTTTGCATCAATAGCAAATTAACGTGATTCTCAGGACAAATACATTCAATAAATTTTTTCTATCCTAGCAATGAAACTACTTCTGCTCTAATAATGAATAATTTGTAAAATTAGTTACGTCAACTAAATTTTCTTGATGTCACTACGAATATGCAGTAGCAACGGCGATTTTGCTAAGAGATTTTGCAAAATTATTTTTCTCCATGTGGTTTACTCACACAACCTTAACCACACCATCGATAAGGTACTATAAAAGACTGTCGGCCTTACGGGCTTTAGCGACCCCGAGAAATCTGACCGTACATTTTTATATTTCACCTTTTTCTTATATCCTACACTGAGAGAAAAGACTGGTAACTATAACAAACTGCATTTAGTTACAGAAATTCGTTGAATCCTTAAAAACGAATACTAAATATGATAATAATTACCAAATATTTAATATTAAGATATTAAGATATTAAGATATATTTAATATATAAATATTTTGATATTAAGATATTAAGATATTAAGATATTAAGATATTAAGATATTTAATATAAATATTTAAGATCGGGAGTATGACGTAATTGCATTCACAGTAACATCAATTAAATAATTTAGTAATAATTACTTAATGTTAAATATTTAATATGAAATATATTACAGATATGAGCAGATATTTGATAATTGTTATGAAATTGTTATATCCTATGTAATAAAAAATTCAGTAGGTACGAGTTCTATTTTGTTACCAGTATAAGTATGTTTTGTTACAGCACAACGAAAAATTCATTCATTCGCAGCTATTACATCGTTTCAATATCTATTATTACAGATGGTTGGTTGAACCTACCAAAAATTTTGTAACTACTACAAAATCGCTTATTTTGCTCAACTATTCAATAAGTTTTATTTACCAAATATATTCTGGAAGCAAATAAATTTTACTTCTGTCAAATAAATAATTTATTTTACAGAACTAAATTAATTAATAAGTATTGCCATAGCTTTGGCCCGCTATATTTACGTCTACCATTTAGTAATAGTAACCAAATTTTGATAATATTTACTAAATTCTTCTCTCAGTGTATATTTTTACTGTTATCCTACTTACATCGTCTTGTCTCTTTCTACGTATGTCAATACGATTTTTTTTTTCTACGTCTGTCAATACGATTTCGGCACAATGCTCCGTCCAGTATTATATGTCGATGGTATACTCTTACGAAAAAACCCTCAATTTTGGGTGTAAACACCCAATAAACTGGAGATAAACACCTAAATTTGAGTGTTAACATCCAAAATTGAGGGTCTTTTCGTATTTTTTCATAAGGGTAGTCACACGGACAGACAGAAACGTCTTTGTGTGAAAAACGATATTGTTCTTCAATTATCTCCTGGCTCCTCCGGGCCCTTTGGCCGAGTCGAAAATTTAGGCTGACAGTCTTTAGTAATATCTCGTCGGTGACCACATCTTGATCATTCCAAATTCACGCACCTTGATCCGTCCACCCACTCGCACGCCATCTAACCAAGTGCAGAAATAGATTCAGCAGAATAGAGTCATTACGATCTATTTTGCTAAGAAACAATAAATTTGGCAAAGTTAATGACGTATTTCAGGTGCTAAAATATAAATAACAGATTAAATGACAAGGAATTGTTGGATGTCGACTATTCCTCAATTACAAAATTCTATAGTAATTTTTACTATAAATTTCTCTTTCTCTGTGTATGTTTCACTCCGCGAATGAACGATGGATCGGTCGTTTTGGTCGCTGCTTTTGGGCACCGCCGAGAGCAAAAGTGAACCGCGCGACTTTGTTGCAACGCGGACACGAGCGTTCTCCTCTCCTTCTCTCCTTCGGTCTCTCGTAGGTGACGAGTGACGAGGATTTTTATGGCGCGGTCTTTACTGTACATAGAACCTCGTTGCCGAGCTCGCTTTCGCCGGGAAGTAACGACGATGACGCTTATGGTGGTGTGATGAGGTCGACTTGGATGAATCAGGCTGCGAGAGATCCTTCTCTTGTCGTCAAACTACATACTTATATGGAAATCTCTTTGTAATAAAAAAAAAAAAAAACGAGACCGGTATTCGCAGTTCTTGTCATCATCTGGTGAGGAATCGTAACTTTGTTTTTCCAATTAACTTTTCCGATAAAATTTGTTAGCACTTCCGATTATCCATTGAGACCCAAGTTTTTCAGTTGAATTACGATAAATGTGACACTTATATCTGTATAGTCGCGATTCAATTGAAAAAATCTCATTTAACTTTGAATTAAAATCTGAGTATCTCACTTGAGACGAATTTCAAACAATGACTATTGATACGGAGAAGGAAATACCTGAGAATTCACTCGTAGAATATTAAGTTTGTCTGCAGAAATGAATTTCATTTCAGAAATAAATTCATATCCTGTTTTTAAGGAAATTTTCGAGTATTTTTTCTTCAGTGTAACGTCGCGAGCTGCTTCTAGATCTTAAGATCAGTTTGGCGGAAGAGAATGGACGATCGAAGGCTCGGCTCGATCGAGCACGATGCGACATCCGTTCCCCGCGAAATTGAAAGTCACGTTATCTAGCACGCGCATATTTCATCGCTTGCGCCTGCGCGTCGATTAAAACGAGACACGTGAGAGCATCTTATTGCCGCATTCGCGTGTATGTTGCACGCGCCGGTGTCGTAAGATAATTTTCCGGCGACATTAATAGATAATCGAGGATGAAAGCGGTCGTATACGGCGGGCATTAGCCTTGCAAGGACGAGCGCGATCATTATTCACTGCCGTGTGTTCCCGTTCCCGTCCGGTTTCGACAAGCCTCATCTAACCCGCGCATCTACACGTGTTTTGCACGTCTATTACAACGTCGCGCCCGTAATTTTAAGCGACACAACCAACGTCCGCTTATCCCGTGCGATCGGTTTGCGCTCTCATGATATACGACGACGAGTCGGATTCCCGCGGATTCTCGTAGCGGAAGAAAACGTGGGAAAGCTGGAAGTGAACCGCGTGTGTTCACTGAAAATCCAAATGTATTCTTTTGGCCGAATCTTCTATTGCACGTTTCTTGCGGCTTCAAATCACGCCATTGAACACGCGTAAACGTATTCCACTACAATTTACACGCCTTAAACGCGTTAAGTGACGCGACTTAAAGGGATGTTGAAGCTGAAAACTTTACTGACAGAACACTGACATTTTTCTGCAAAGTATACATCGTATTGGTTATATAGAATTATAAATATAGAATTATATAGAATTATATAGAATTATAAATGCTTTTACGCAATAAAAGTACGTGCAAAAATAAATAGAAACATTGCTCGATATGTGACGAAAACGAACAAAAAATTTTTAATGTGAAATCTCAAGCTGTCATTTAATGTAATATTTGCCTAATCCAAAAGTTTCGCAGCTTGTACATACCGAAAGTGTGGATGCTCCAAACAAAAAAATTTTGAAGAATATTGCTCTACTTTTGCATCTGCATTTGGAAGCTTAAGAATATCGAAAAAGTTTGCAGAAAGATTTCTACACATATATAGTTAGGTTTTCCGTTGAATATGATAAAACAAGGCAACACACATTCATATAAGTTTTGTATATACAAGAAATACGAAAAGGATAGCGTGATTAGTTAGTGACGATCGTCTCTGCATTATCGACATTGTTTGAGTTCGTCATCGACTCCAGCATACCCTTAAAGCCGCGAGAAATGCGCAAAAAGAACCTCAGCCAAGTTACACGCTTACACTGTTAAATCCGTAGTGTCAAATTATACTCAATTTGAGTTATTTTTAACCATTCCTATAAGTCGCCACTGCTCCTACTAAATATGTCGTAAATTTAACTAATGTAGTGGAATTAAATAATTTAACTTAAGAAATGTATTAAATTTGACTAAAATTTAGTTTATTTTTTATTATGTGCACGTTAATGTAACCTTTGTTTTAGTAAAAAATGACTTAATATTGTTTTAAATGGGTTGATTAGATGTGGTTGTTTTTTTAAACACATATTTTGTGTTAAAATAGTATATTTTGACACACATGTTTTGTATTAAAATAGTATATTTTGACACACATGATAGTTAAAAATAACTAAATATTATTTAACTCAAGAAATTGGTTTAAATTTGACCCTCCAATATTTAACAGTGTAGAAACAATACATTCGCATTGAAGAAATTGATTTTGTATTCGGAACTGAGATATTTACGACTTACATACGATTTGTTTGGCATTACCTTGTGTCAAGTAGGATGTATTAGTGAGAGAACGAAACACACAAGTCGTAATTAAATTTTGTGCAGTTACCTGATTGAATTTGATTGATTCCATTTTAGCCAAATTTTGTCCCGCGTTTTATATTAAACTTTCGTTTCCACAATAAAATCCTTTTTTCAGTGTGAATTTGCTGTGTGTGTGTGTGTACATATATTGGGAGATTAATCCTACAGTCGTCGCGCTACTTTTCGAACACGAGTCGACGCATGGGATCTTGAGGAATCCCAATATACAAAATTATTTTATATCTTTTATGTTGAGAACTTAAATATTTTCTTTGTTTAATTAGGTTTTTGAGTTCATATAAAATATAAGAGAAGATTATTTTGGATATAATATTCTCTTAACCTTCTAGCCGTGCTCTGCACGCAAAAAAATGACTTAGTAATATCAGCTAAACCGCGGTAGCTGATTCAAACTTAGTCAAAAGACTAATAGTTTAGCTGTCACTGCTAAGAATTGGCTATGACAGCTAAAATGCTTGTATTTCGCTATGAAATACAAATATATTAGGTGACATTAAAAATGCACATTATTTCAAGTAGCTAAGAAAATGGCAGTTATTCCTAAATTTCTTATCGTATGCATATATTAAAGAAGTTTGCCGCACAGCTACAATCATTTATTACAGTCATTTATTTCTAGCAGCTAATATTCCTCGCTGTAGCGCCTAAGTTTAAACAGCGAATAAATTTAGCTTCGGTAGTATCGACATTAGCTGTCCCTATTTCAATGACACATCTTATCTGCCACAGTTATTTTAACTCTAGTTTTTTTTTGCATGAAGTTACTATCTGGGCCTGATTATTTTGCGCTGTAATCGGGAAAAGAGTTTCAAATCGAACTTCGGGAACGTAAACGAAAGTT